>NC_091297.1:48777873-48827873 GCF_038502225.1 Cherax quadricarinatus
CAAATAATAACAGTACCCTTGCTGGAACAGTTCACAAATAATAACAGTACCCTTGCTGGAACAGTTCACAAATAATAACAGTACCCTTGCTGGAACAGTTCACAAATAATAACAGTACCCTTGCTGGAACAGTTCACAAATAATAACAGTACCCTGGCTGGAACAGTTCACAAATAATAACAGTACCCTTGCTGGAACAGTTCACAAATAATAACAGTACCCTTGCTGGAACAGTTCACAAATAATAACAGTACCCTTGCTGGAACAGTTCACAAATAATAACAGTACCCTTGCTGGAACAGTTCACAAATAACAGTACCCTTGCTGGAACAGTTCACAAATAATAACAGTACCCTTGCTGGAACAGTTCATAAATATCCCACAATACTGCTACTGTAACTATTCACAAATAACCAACAACACAGTGGTATAAGAGTTCACAAATACCTCACAAATACCTCACATTACCATGGCAACATGAACATCAAAATGGTATACAATACCGACAAGTTGATAAGACACATAAGCAACATTTTGGCAACTTTATTCCGAAACGTTTCGCCTACACAGTAGGCTTCTTCAGTCAAGCACAGAAAGTAGGCAGGAGTAGTAGAGATGTGAAGACGATGTAATCAGTCCATCACCCTAGAAAATGTAGATTTGAAGTTGTTAGTCTCTCAGCCTCTTTTTCAAGAGCGAATGGTTGAATCTGAGAGGGACGTGACCTCTCAGTGATTACATTCTTTCTTCTACTACTCTACACCTCTCCTGCCGACAGTATATAAGTCTTCACATTGTTTCAGACTATGAAATAGAATTCTTCTCCAGGCTGAGGGACTGACAACCTCAAATCTACGTCTTCAAGGGTGATGGACTGATTACATCGTCTTCACATCTCTACTGCTCCTGCCTACTTTCTGTACTCGACTGAAGAAGCCTACTGTGTATGCGAAAAGTTTCGGAATAAAGATCCTATGTGTCTTACTTACCACCATGGCAGGAGCAATTCACAAATAGCCCTCATAGCGTAGCTGTAACAATTCACAAATAGCCCACCATTCTATGGCTGAAACAATTAACGCTGAACCCACAATACTTTCTCTCCAGTTTGTGGGTTAACGGCATGCTGAAAACGAGTCTTAAGAATATTTATGAAATTATGCATTTTAAATACAATAAAGTGAAATACGAATGTAAAGTTCTGAAATTCCAGTACCCGAGACGAAAGACGATCAGTACAAGAAATAACAATACCTCTGAGTGACAACTGAGATACATTCTGTGGTTAAGATGACCTGTCTACATGGGATGGAGATACAGCTTTCTGTACCTTAGGATGGTAGCTTCAGCGAGAGAGAGATGCCTACTTTACCATCCATTTTTCAAGCACATGATGCTAGAAGCTAGTCCTCCCTCCAGACAGTAGTAGATAGTCCTTCTCTACAGATATCTTCTGACTGGACTGAAGAAAAATTCTCTTATCTACCTTTCTCATTTAGTTTATTTGAACGATACCGTTGATAGATAGCTTCAAACTTCAAACTCCTAGAAATTAGTCATATTTTACTGAAAAATTACTGTAAAAACTGAGATGTGTGTATCAGTATATATATTCTGAGAGTTTACTCTTATCGCTATTTTAGGGACTTTTGTCCCTGAAAATATCCTTAACTGATGCTGTAAAGGTAATATACAGCCTTAATTAATGATACTCGCATAGTCGATCGACTTTGAATGTGATAAACGAACCAACTATTCAAGACGTAGCAGACTGACCTCATAGTTGGTGGATGGTTGTATGTGGTGGTAGCTTGAAGGTACACTCTTTGTTGACCGCATATGGATGGAAGGTGTTGCAGTGGTGCCCCTGGGCATGTGAAGAGTGGTGGTGAAGTGGGCAGCTGAGGTTGTGAGGGTAATGGAAGGAGCGTGGGTGGAGGAGGGCGTGTGGGATACCATGGCCCACGCCTCAAAGGTTGCTAAGTTACGTATCATGGAAGAGCCCATAGCTTCCAGTTGCTCCGCGGCCTCCTCGGGCAGGAATGCCAGCGCCTCGGGCTGAGGGAACATTCTCCGTGATAAAAATCTTGAAAAAAAGATGAACTTATAAATGAATAAATTCCTTTATTAATTTACTCGAACTAGCTTAGCATTTTTTAAGCAGCTAAACAAACTTAATTAACTACTTCATCTAACTTTGCTACAATTAACACAAAATTATTCCTACCTAATGTTTGCCCAAGTTTATTTAGTATTAGTTAGCCATAATGCAGTTTTTCTATGTGGTGATGCTCACACTGGTCTATAACAAAACAAACACAAAGTGTCTGGTAAAAATGATCCTTGCCGAATTAGCTAAGTAGGCAAGTTCCGCATAGAAATTCCGACTTAAACACCCAAAGAGTTCAATTCTCTCAAACAACGTGTAAATACTTAGGTATATGTATATATATATATATATATATATATATATATATATATATATATATATATATATGTGTGTGTGTGTGTGTGTATATATATGTATATATATATATATATATATATATATATATATATATATATATATATATATATATATATATATATATATATATATATATATATATATTTATATATATATATATATATATATATATATATATATATATAAATATATATATATATATATATATATATATATATATATATATATATATATATATATATATATATATATATATATATATATATATATATATATATATATATATATATTTCCAACAAGTCGGCCTTCTTACACCGAGGCAGGGTGACCCAAAAAGAAAGAAAATCCCCAAAAAGAAAATACTTTCATCATCATTCAGCACTTTCACCTCAATCACACATAATCACTGTTTTTGCAGAAGTGCTCAGAATACAACAGTTTAGAAGTATATACGTATAAAAATACACAATATATCTCTCCAAACTGCCAATATCTCAAACCCCTCCTTTAGAGTGCAGGCACTGTACTTCCCATTTCCAAGACTCAAGTCCGGTTATATATAATAACCGGTTTCCCTGAATCCCTTCTCTAAATATTACCCTGCTCGCACTCCAACAGCTCGTCAGGTCCCAAATACCATTTGTCTCCATTCACTCCTATCTAACACTCTCACGCACGCTTGCTGGAAGTCCAAACCCCTCATCCACAACACCTCCTTTACCCCCTCCCTCCAACTTTTTCGAGGACGACCCCTATCCCGCCTTCCTTCCCTTACAGATTTATACGCTCTCCATGTCATTCTACTTTGATCCATTCTCTCTAAATAACCAAACCACCTCAACAACCCCTCTTCAGCCCTCTGACTAATACTTTTATTAACTCCACACCTTTTCCTAATTTCCACACTCCTAATTTTACACCACACATTGCCCTTAGACAGGACATCTCCACTGCCTCCAACCGTCTCCTCGCTGCTGCATTTACCACCCAAGCTTCACACCCATATAAGAGTGTTGGTACTACTATACTTTCATACATTCCCTTCTTTGCCTCCATAGATAACGTTTTTTGACTCCACATATACCTCAATGCACCACTCACTTTTTTTCCTTCATCAATTCTATGATTAACCTCATCCTTCATAAATCCATCTGCTGACACGTCAATTCCAAAATATCTGAAATCATTCACTTCTTCCATGCTCCTCCTCCCCTATTTGATATCCAATTCTTCTTTATCTAAATCATTTGATACTCTCATCACCTTACTCTTTTCTATGTTCACCTTCAACTTTCTACCTTTACACACAGTCCCAAATTCGTCCACTAACCTTTGAAAATTTTCTTTAGAATCTCCCATAAGCACAGTAACATCAGCAAAAAGTAACTGTGTCACTTCCCATTTTGTATTTAATTCCCCATAATTTAATCCCACCCCTCTCCCGAACACCCTAGCATTTACTTCTTTTACAACCCCATCTATAAATATATTAAACAACCATGGTGACATTACACATCCCTGTCTAAGACCTACTTTTACCGGGAAGTAGTCTCCCTCTCTTCTACACACCCTAACATGAGCCTCACTATCCTCATAAAAACTCTTTACAGCATTTAGTAACTTACCACCTATTCCATATACTTGCAACATCTGCCACATTGCTTCCCTATCCACTCTATCATATGCCTTTTCTAAATCCATAAATGCAATAAAAACTTCCCTTCCTTTATCTAAATACTGCTCACATATATGCTTCAATGTAAACACTTGATCTACACATCCCCTACCCACTCTGAAGCCTCCTTGCTCATCCGCAATCCTACATTCTGTCTTACCTCTAATTCTTTCAGTTATAACCCTACCGTACACTTTTCCTGGTATACTCAGTAAACTTATTCCTCTATAATTTTTACAATCTCTTTTGTCCCCTTTCCCTTTATATAAAGGGACTATACATGCTCTCCGCCAATCCCTAGGTACCTTCCCCTCTTTCATACATTTATTAAACAAAAATACCAACCATTCCAACACTATGTCCCCTCTGCTTTTAAAACACACACACACACACACACACACACACATACACACACACACACACACACACACACACACACACACACATACACACACACACACACACACACACACACACACACACACACACACACACACACACACACACACACACACACACACACACACACACACACACACACACACACACACACACACACACACACACACACACACACACATACACACACACACACACAAACACACACACACATACACACACACACACACACACACACACACACACACACACACACACACACACACACACACATACACACACACACACACACACACACACACACACACACACACACACACACACACACACACACACACACACACACACACACACACACACACACACACACACACACACACACACACACACACACACACACACAAGAGAGAGAGGGGTGGATCGACTGCGTATTTTTGGACTGCAAGAAGGCCTTCGACACAGTTCCTCACAAGAGGTTACTGCAAAAGCTAGAGGACCAGGCACACATAACAGGAAAGGCACTGCAATGGATCAGAGAATATCTGACAGGGAGGAAACAACGAGTCATGGTACGCGACGAGGTGTCAGAGTGGGCGCCTGTGACAAGCGGGGTTCCACAGGGATCAGTCCTAGGACCTGTGCTGTTCTTGGTATACGTGAACGACATAACGGAAGGGATAGACTCAGAAGTGTCCTTGTTTGCAGACGATGTGAAGTTAATGAGAAGAATCGAATCGGACGAGGATTAGGCAGGACTACAAAGAGATCTGGACAGGCTACAAGCCTGGTCCAGCAACTGGCTCCTTGAATTTAACCCTGCCAAATGCAAAGTCATGAAGATTGGGGAAGGGCAAAGAAGACCGCAAACACAATATAGTTTAGATGGCCAAAGACTGCAAACCTCACTAAAGGAAAAAGATCTGGGGGTGAGTATAACACCGAGCATATCTCCTGAGGCGCACATCAATCAGATAACTGCTGCAGCATACGGGCGCCTGGCAAACCTACGGATAGCGTTCCGATACCTCAGTAAGGATTCGTTTAAGACTCTGTACACCATCTACGTCAGGCCCATACTGGAGTATGCAGCACCAGTTTGGAATCCACACCTAGTCAAGCACGTCAAGAAATTAGAGAAAGTGCAAAGGTTTGCAACAAGACTAGTCCCAGAGCTACGGGGATTGTCCTATGAAGAAAGGTTGAGGGAAATCGGCCTGACGACACTGGAGGCCAGGAGGGTCAGGGGAGACATGATAACGACATATAAAATACTGCGCGGAATAGACGAGGTGGACAAAGACGGGATGTTCCAGAGATGGGACACAGACACAAGAGGTCACAATTGGAAGTTGAAGACTCAGATGAATCAAAGGGATGTTAGGAAGTATTTCTTCAGTCATAGAGTAGTCAGGCCATGGAATAGCCTAGAAAGTGATGTGGTGGAGGCAGGAACCATACATAGTTTTAAGGCGAGGTATGATAGAGCTCATGAGGCAGGGAGAGAGAGGACCTAGTAGCAATCAGCGAAGAGGCGGGGCCAGGAGCTGTGACTCGACCCCTGCAACCACAAATAGGTGAGTACAAATAGGTGAGTACATACACACACACACACACACACACATACACACACACACACACACACACACACACACACACACACACACACACACACATACACACACACACACACACACACACACACACACACACACACACACACACACACACAGACACACACACACACACACACACATACACACACACACACACACACACACACACACATACACACACACACACACACACACACACACACACACACACACACACACACACACACACACACACACACACACATACACACACACACACATACACACACACACACACACACACACACACACACATACACACACACACACACACACACACACACACACACACACACACACACACACACACACACACACACACACACACACACACACACACACACACACACACACACACACACACACACACACACACACACACACACACACACACACACACACACACACACACACACACACACACACACACACACACACACACACACACACACACACACACACACAGACATATATATATATATATATATATATATATATATATATATATATATATATATATATATATATATATATATATTCTCCATGGGGAAGTGGAACAGAATTCCTCCTCCGTAAGCCATGCTTGTTGTAAGAGGCAACTAAAATGCCGGGGGCAAGGGGCTAGTAACCCCTTCTCCTGTATATATTACTAAATGTAAAAGGAGAAACTTTCCTTTTTCCTTTGGGCCACTCTGCCTTGGTGGGATACGGCAGGTGTGTTGAAAGATATAGTAGTAGTAGGTTGGTAGACAGCAACCACCCAGGGAAGTACTACCGTCCTGCCAGATGACTGTGAAACAAAAACCTGTAATTGTTTTGCATGATGGTAGGATTGCTGGTTTCTTTTTCTGTCTCATAAACACGCTAAGATAACAGGGATATCTTGCTACTCCTACTAACACTTTGGTCACACTTCACAGACACGCACATGCATATATATATATACATACATCTAGGTTTTTCTCCTTTTTCTAAATAGCTCTTGTTCTTTTTTATTTCTTCTATTGTCCATGGGGAAGTGGAAAAGAATCTTTCCTCCGTAAGCCATGCGTGTCGTATGAGGCGACTAAAATGCCGGGAGCAATGGGCTAGTAACCCCTTCTCCTGTATACAATTACTAAAAAAGAGAAGAAGAAAAACTTTATAAAACTGGGTTGCTTAAATGTGCGTGGATGTAGTGCGGATGACAAGAAACAGATGATTGCTGATGTTATGAATGAAAAGAAGTTGGATGTCCTGGCCCTAAGCGAAACAAAGCTGAAGGGGGTAGGAGAGTTTCAGTGGGGGGAAATAAATGGGATTAAATCTGGAGTATCTGAGAGAGTTAGAGCAAAGGAAGGGGTAGCAGTAATGTTAAATGATCAGTTATGGAAGGAGAAAAGAGAATATGAATGTGTAAATTCAAGAATTATGTGGATTAAAGTAAAGGTTGGATGCGAGAAGTGGGTCATAATAAGCGTGTATGCACCTGGAGAAGAGAGGAATGCAGAGGAGAGAGAGAGATTTTGGGAGATGTTAAGTGAATGTATAGGAGCCTTTGAACCAAGTGAGAGAGTAATTGTGGTAGGGGACTTGAATGCTAAAGTAGGAGAAACTTTTAGAGAGGGTGTGGTAGGTAAGTTTGGGGTGCCAGGTGTAAATGATAATGGGAGCCCTTTGATTGAACTTTGTATAGAAAGGGGTTTAGTTATAGGTAATACATATTTTAAGAAAAAGAGGATAAATAAGTATACACGATATGATGTAGGGCGAAATGACAGTAGTTTGTTGGATTATGTATTGGTAGATAAAAGACTGTTGAGTAGACTTCAGGATGTACATGTTTATAGAGGGGCCACAGATATATCAGATCACTTTCTAGTTGTAGCTACACTGAGAGTAAAAGGTAGATGGGATACAAGGAGAATAGAAGCATCAGGGAAGAGAGAGGTGAAGGTTTATAAACTAAAAGAGGAGGCAGTTAGGGTAAGATATAAACAGCTATTGGAGGATAGATGGGCTAATGAGAGCATAGGCAATGGGGTCGAAGAGGTATGGGGTAGGTTTAAAAATGTAGTGTTAGAGTGTTCAGCAGAAGTTTGTGGTTACAGGAAAGTGGGTGCAGGAGGGAAGAGGAGCGATTGGTGGAATGATGATGTAAAGAGAGTAGTAAGGGAGAAAAAGTTAGCATATGAGAAGTTTTTACAAAGTAGAAGTGATGCAAGGAGGGAAGAGTATATGGAGAAAAAGAGAGAGGTTAAGAGAGTGGTGAAGCAATGTAAAAAGAGAGCAAATGAGAGAGTGGGTGAGATGTTATCAACAAATTTTGTTGAAAATAAGAAAAAGTTTTGGAGTGAGATTAACAAGTTAAGAAAGCCTAGAGAACAAATGGATTTGTCAGTTAAAAATAGGAGAGGAGAGTTATTAAATGGAGAGTTAGAGGTATTGGGAAGATGGAAGGAATATTTTGAGGAATTGTTAAATGTTGATGAAGATAGGGAAGCTGTGATTTCGTGTATAGGGCAAGGAGGAATAACATCTTGTAGGAGTGAGGAAGAGCCAGTTGTGAGTGTGGGGGAAGTTCGTGAGGCAGTAGGTAAAATGAAAGGGGGTAAGGCAGCCGGGATTGATGGGATAAAGATAGAAATGTTAAAAGCAGGTGGGGATATAGTTTTGGAGTGGTTGGTGCAATTGTTTAATAAATGTATGGAAGAGGGTAAGGTACCTAGGGATTGGCAGAGAGCATGCATAGTTCCTTTGTATAAAGGCAAAGGGGATAAAAGAGAGTGCAAAAATTATAGGGGGATAAGTCTGTTGAGTGTACCTGGTAAAGTGTATGGTAGAGTTATAATTGAAAGAATTAAGAGTAAGACGGAGAATAGGATAGCAGATGAACAAGGAGGCTTTAGGAAAGGTAGGGGGTGTGTGGACCAGGTGTTTACAGTGAAACATATAAGTGAACAGTATTTAGATAAGGCTAAAGAGGTCTTTGTGGCATTTATGGATTTGGAAAAGGCGTATGACAGGGTGGATAGGGGGGCAATGTGGCAGATGTTGCAAGTGTATGGTGTAGGAGGTAGGTTACTGAAAGCAGTGAAGAGTTTTTACGAGGATAGTGAGGCTCAAGTTAGAGTATGTAGGAAAGAGGGAAATTTTTTCCCAGTAAAAGTAGGCCTTAGACAAGGATGTGTGATGTCACCGTGGTTGTTTAATATATTTATAGATGGGGTTGTAAGAGAAGTAAATGCGAGGGTCTTGGCAAGAGGCGTGGAGTTAAAAGATAAAGAATCACACACAAAGTGGGAGTTGTCACAGCTGCTCTTTGCTGATGACACTGTGCTCTTGGGAGATTCTGAAGAGAAGTTGCAGAGATTGGTGGATGAATTTGGTAGGGTGTGCAAAAGAAGAAAATTAAAGGTGAATACAGGAAAGAGTAAGGTTATGAGGATAACAAAAAGATTAGGTGATGAAAGATTGAATATCAGATTGGAGGGAGAGAGTATGGAGGAGGTGAACGTATTCAGATATTTGGGAGTGGACGTGTCAGCGGATGGGTCTATGAAAGATGAGGTGAATCATAGAATTGATGAGGGAAAAAGAGTGAGTGGTGCACTTAGGAGTCTGTGGAGACAAAGAACTTTGTCCTTGGAGGCAAAGAGGGGAATGTATGAGAGTATAGTTTTACCAACGCTCTTATATGGGTGTGAAGCGTGGGTGATGAATGTTGCAGCGAGGAGAAGGCTGGAGGCAGTGGAGATGTCATGTCTGAGGGCAATGTGTGGTGTGAATATAATGCAGAGAATTCGTAGTTTGGAAGTTAGGAGGAGGTGCGGGATTACCAAAACTGTTGTCCAGAGGGCTGAGGAAGGGTTGTTGAGGTGGTTCGGACATGTAGAGAGAATGGAGCGAAACAGAATGACTTCAAGAGTGTATCAGTCTGTAGTGGAAGGAAGGCGGGGTAGGGGTCGGCCTAGGAAGGGTTGGAGGGAGGGGGTAAAGGAGGTTTTGTGTGCGAGGGGCTTGGACTTCCAGCAGGCATGCTTGAGCGTGTTTGATAGGAGTGAATGGAGACAAATGGTTTTTAATACTTGACGTGCTGTTGGAGTGTGAGCAAAGTAACATTTATGAAGGGATTCAGGGAAACCGGCAGGCCGGACTTGAGTCCTGGAGATGGGAAGTACAGTGCCTGCACTCTGAAGGAGGGGTGTTAATGTTGCAGTTTAAAAACTGTAGTGTAAAGCACCCTTCTGGCAAGACAGTGATGGAGTGAATGATGGTGAAAGTTTTTCTTTTTCGGGCCACCCTGCCTTGGTGGGAATCGGCCGGTGTGATAATAAAAAAATAAAAAAAAATATATATATATATATATATATATATATATATATATATATATATATATTGTATATATATATATATATATATATATATATATATATATATATATATATATATATATATATATATATGAGACTCCTCACCACAGCGGCCACCACCAGGATGCGGCCAGGAAGGAGTGACTGAAGACAGGTGACCAGGTTACGGTACTCTGCAGGCTGGTGAGTGATGAACTGTCGTGAGAGCATAATGTGTCCACGGGTGGGATGTAGCACCACAACGTGGACCCCAGCGTGACTCTTGAACCCATGTGTCAACACTCCCGTCCTCTCGTATATCTAGAACACCCGAGAACCAGAGATGTGATCAGTACTTGAAGATAGTCAAAGACGTAGACACAAAGTTGATGGAGACTTGAAATCATAAGATAAAGAACAATGGAACACAAATGGAAACCAGCGGTTCATATTAACTGAGATATTCCTTCAGTGACCAAATACTGAACGAATATAATGCATTACGAAGGGATAATGAAGGTCAACTCAGTACATTCAGTAGATATGACTTTTTGCTTCCATTTCCGGCGGGGGATTTGATCCCTTGCCCTTTGGGATAAGAGCCAAAACTCTCACCGCTAAGCTGTCTGTCTTGACAGAGACCAAAATACTAGACGGTAAAAAGCACCAGTTAATCGAAATGCAAACTCCAAAGAACTTGTAGCCAACACTCGTTGACACAGAGTGCAAAGATGTGATGAATAACAAATATAAATTATACTGGCGTAAAATTAATCTGTGATTTTTTTTTATAAAATAAGCCATAGCAGTGGAGAAAATTACACATTAATTAATGCTCCTCTTTTGAACAAAGACCGTTAGATAAGTTATGTCTAGAGTCTGGTTCCAAAGACGCGTCTTGAAGGACTGAAGATGAAACATCTTTGAACAGACAGAAGATTGAAGAGGAATTGAAAAAACAAGACTGCACATCATTATTATTTTCTACCAGTATATATTTTGGCAGTTGGGTAAAATTGAGATATGTCCCTGTCTTCATAGTACATTTGTTGTAGAGTAAATCGGAGAAGAAGGTCGCACTAAGTTTACTCAGGGACGTGGAAACCTGAAGACTGAACTTTACGAAAGTAACGAATTGGTCATAGTATACCTAGAACTTGGGAAATATCTGAAGCCAGTATGAAGAATTGATTGTAATTTCAAACTGTTTCAAGCATTTCATCTCATTTAGGCACTGAGGATGGCATACCGGTGATCAGAGAGAAGGTTGCAGCGTTTAAGGTACATACGAAGCTTTTAATTAAAATAAACTGAACCATGAAGAACAGAGTTCGTGACTTGATAATGATCCAGGACGAACCAAAACATCATCTGAGGTCTCCTCCTCAGATTGTGGGTTACGTGGGAAAAATTCAAACGGCCTTCTTCAGATTGTATAAGTGAACGTATTAGAACACTAAAAAGACTGAAGTAATCATTCTTCTACAGGTCAGGGAACCACAGTTTGTGTACAGATGGAAAACATTTTGAAGAAAGGAAGAGATAAGTCAATATAAATGCGAGCTGTCTTACACAGGACTGATCAGAGAGACGGTGGGTCAGTAAGACTAGCATTGTTCAAATTAGAGAAATAATAAAACAATGCTTAACAGACTGGTGTTGTCAGAGGAAGAGGTCGCAACAGAATCATCAAACTGAAGCAAAAGAGATTAAGAAGACCGGAAAATACTGAATATTGTAACAAAGACCAGGAAGTGGACCCAGAGCTGGAACAAGCTTTGCCTGACACAGCAGATATATAGAGAACCGAACTGCAGAATGATGCTGCTCGCAGAATCTGACATATGTATCCTGCTTTCAAATTTCTATGGAGCTTGAGGTCAAAATTAAATTTCATAGGGGTTAAGAGGAGGAATAAGGAATGATAAGTAGACATTTATTTCATTAATGACTGTCTCGGCGACAAGCTAACTGAACACATGACTAACAAAAAGCGACTAAATTCATGAGAGAGAGAGACAACTTCTGAATGGCAGAGTATGTAGACGCACAGATTATGTGGACAGAGAGATCTGAACGCAGATAACACAGGCCACCTGACACAGACAACATCACTCACCAGTGTGTGGTCTCTGTATACTTCAATCCTCTCATAGCTGATCAACACCTGCACTCGAAACATCTCCGCCTCCAGCTCTGCAAGTTAACATTTGTTTTCAGCAGTTGTACAAAGGCTTTGAACCTAACAAACTAATCAAGGGCAAAGAAAAGTGTGAATGTATGATTGGCATGAACGATGAGGTGGAAATGTTCACAAATAACTCACACTGAGAGAAGATACTTTAGAAGATGTTTCGGCCCTCCCAAGACCATTATTAAGTCACAACTGACTTGCGACTTGATAATGATTAAGGAGGGACGGAAACATCATCGAAAGTTTTCTTCCTAAAAGCTTGGTTATTTGTGAATTGTTCCAGCCACGGTACTGTGATTTATTCTTCCTTAAAGGTGGATTGTTCCAGCCACGGTACTGTGATTTATTCTTCCTTAAAGGTGGATTGTTCCAGCCACGGTACTGTGATTTATTCTTCCTTAAAGGTGGATTGTTCCAGCCACGGTACTGTGACTTTTTCTTCCTTAAAGGGGGAACTAAATACATAATTGAATGAGTGACTGACTTATGGGAGAGAAAATATAAATTGAAATGTTGTAGAGGAAAAGCGAAATTAGACTACTCGAGGAAGGTATGAATGACCGGGTGGAAGGAAGGAACACAGAGAAGGCAAGGCCAGACTCACCTTGTGTGGAAATATGGAACTGACCTCAAGATGGATCAGTGAAAGCAAGCTGCAGGTGATAGATGCAACTGACCTTGCATGATCTGCACGGCTGCCATGTTGACCGGGTGTAGGGAGCGTTCCTCTGCAACAACCACAGACACATGTATTCAACGTCTGGAAATCCAACTGTAATTTTGTTTGCAACAGTCAGTGTGAGGAGCCAATGAGTTGATAGATTCTCATTCTTTGAAATACGTTTACACTTCTATTTTAAACTTTGGAGTTCAGAATTATCCAAAAATCTGAAGTTAAACCTTGAGTGTTTTATGAACAATGGGATATCAAAACACAGGAACTGAAAGCAAATTTTATCTCAATAAACTGTTATTAGGAACTCTCTTTCCTCGAGGTATAATTGTTACTTTAACTCTTTTATTTATTTTTATAGCTGTCATAAAACTTTGTACAGAAAATGTTCTGTTTATAAGGCAGAACATTAAAAGTCAAAAAATATGATGTATTAATAAGAACATAGGAATGGAAGAACACTGCAGCAGGCCTACTGGCCCATGCTAGGCAGGTCCTTCTAACTATGGGTTACTATGTTTAAATGATCAAAAGATAATAGACTACAATACTGTCAACAAAAGTCACTGAAGCTGGTTTCGATGCAATACAAAATAAGCTACTGTGAGACTATAACTCAGAAGGGCGTCAGTTTCGCGAGGGATGAAGTCTTCGCCACCTCTTGCGATGAATGACCCACACGGGTTTGGTGAGCCACATGAATTAATTTAAGAACATAAGAATGAAGAAACACTGCAGCAGGCCTACTGGCACATGCGAGGCAGGCCCAAGTCACCTCCGACTTAGTCAGGTCAGGTTACATTTAATTAATTAAGGAGCACGGCATCAGACCTATTAGCACAAGCTACTCAGGTCCATCTCACACCCATCCACAACCACTCATGTATTTATCCAACCTACTTTTAAACCTACACAACGTCTTAGCGTCTATGACGGCACTCGGGAGTTTGTTCCACTCATCCACAATTCTGTTACTAAACCAGTGTTTTCCTATATCCTTCCTGAATCTGAATTTTTCCAACTTAAAACAATTGCTGCGAGTCCTGTCTTGGCTAGATATTTTTAGTACGCTATTTACGTTCCCTTTATTTATTCCTGTTTTCCATTTATACACCTCAGTCATATTCCCCCTAATTCTATTCCTTTCTAGAGAGAGCAGATTCAGGGCCCTCAGTCTATCCTCATAAGGAAAATTTCTGATACATGGAATTAACTTTGTCCTTCTCCTTTGTACGTTTTCCAGAGCATTTATATCCATCCTGTAATACGGTGACCAGAACTGTGCAGTATAATCTAAATGAGGCCTAACTAAGGATATATAGAGTTGAAGAACAACCTGAGGATTCCTATTATTTATGCTACTTGATATGAAGCAAAGGATTCTGTTCGCTTTATTGCGAACACTTATGCACTGTTGTCTTGGTTTTAGATTACTGCTAACCAGAACTTCCAAATTCTTTTTGCAATCAGTAATATTAAGATCTACATTATTTAGCTTATATGTGGCATGGTTATTTTCCTGTTAAATGTTTAGAACTTAGCATCTGTCTATATTAAATTGCATCTGCTACTTCTCCGACCACTGCATCAGCCTGTTCAGATCTTCCTGGAATGCTCTAATGTCCTCGTTAGAATGAATTCGTCTGCCTGTTTTGGTGTTATCGTCAAACTTGCTTATGTCGCTATTTATTCCCTCATCTGCCTTTTATATAGATTGCAAGTAACAAAGGGCCTAACACTGACCCCTGTGGAACACCGCTCGTGACGTGCCCCCACTCTGATTTCTCTCCATTTATGTAAATTCTGCTGCCTGTCAACCACGCTTCTATCCAGAAAAAAATTTCTCCTCCTATTCCGTGTGCCATAATTTTTCTCAATACTCTCTGATATGGGACTCTATAAAAAGCCTTACTAAAGTCCATACAAGCAGTATCATATTTATTACCATGATCTATCTCCTCAAATACCTTAGTGAAAAAAATAATAAATTCGTAAGGCAAGGACGCCCTTCTGTAAGACCATAAGGACGCCCTTCTGTAAGACCATAAGGACGCCCTTCTGTAAGACCATAAGGACGCCCTTCTGTAAGACCATAAGGACGCCCTTCTGTAAGACCATAAGGACGCCCTTCTGTAAGACCATAAGGACGCCCTTCTGTAAGACCGTGCTGAGATTCTTTGATTAATTTATGCTTTTCAAGATGGCTACAAATTGCTTCGGCAATTATTGATTCCATAAATTTTCCCACTTTGGAGGTTAGGCTTATTGGTCTATAATTTGAAGATAAGGACCATTTAAATCACTGTCTTGCCAGAAGTGTGTTGACATCACAGTTAAAATTAAACTCCGAACTGCCACATCCTCATCCATCCTTCTGAGAGCAGACACTGTGCTTCTCTCCTCCAGGCGAGAAGTATGCGTATTAATATATGCAAATCTGAAACAGAAAACTTTGCAAACATCAGAAAAGACCCTCCAGTAAAATGCCATAGTTCTTATATTTGTAGCTCTTAGAGATTCAGACTGAACCTAGAGTTGTAGGTGATCTCGGGTTTCATTCACCTGCAATCTTTCTCCACTTGATAGGAAAGGTGTCTCTGACCAGGGGTGGTGGAGCTCCTAGGCTCCCGGGTGTAGTGGAGATGAGGAGAGCACTTGCTGTCCACACTACCCACATGATGCTCATGGCTGGTGGTATGTGATGTTGATGTGATGCTGGTTGTTGCTGGTGATGTGATGGTTGTTGTTGCTGGTGTGATGCTGGTTGTTGCTACTGGAGTGATGTTGGTTGTTGTTGGTGGTGGAATGCTGGTTGTTGTTGCTGGTGGGATGCTGGTTGTTGTTACTGGTGGGATGCTGGTTGTTGTTCCTGGTGTGTTGCTGGTTGTTGTTCCTGGTGGGATGCTGGTTGTTGTTGCTGGTAGTGTGAAAATCAAGGGCTAAATTAGATAAGGTATGGAGCCAGTGTATCTCTCAGAATCTCACAGCTTCACTCTGGTATGAAGCCAGCGTATCTCTCAGAATCTCACAGCTGTTTGGGACTGTTTGTGACTTGAAAAAGCCCACTGTGTGGGCGAAACGTAGTCAATAAAGGATCACATTATACTGCATATGTGCTTATATTTCCATCTCACAGCTTCACTCTGGTATGAAGCCAGTTTATCTCTCAGCACCTCACAGCTTCACTCTGGTATGAAACCTTGGTCTCTCAGCACCTCACAGATTCACTCTGGTATGAAGCCAGTGCATCTCTCAGCACCTCACAGCTTCACTCTGTTATGAAGCCAGTGTATCTCTCAGCACCTCACAGCTTCACTCTGGTATGAAACCTTGGTCTCTCAGCACCTCACAGCTTCACTCTGGTATGAAGCCAGTGCATCTCTCAGCACCTCACAGCTTCACTCTGCGCGAAGTGTTAACGTCACCACCAACACCACAACACTAATTATAGGAGGTAATATAGTGAGGAGCTTCCCTGTGGCTGGTCAACGTGGAGTTTCAAGTCAGCTTTTTCCTCCTCTCTCACCTCTGTCACCTCCCTCACTTCTCTCACTTCTCTCACTTCTCTCACCTCTCTCACCTCTCTCACCTCTCTCACATCTCTCACTTCTCTCACTTCTCTCACTTCTCTCACCTCTCTCACCTCTCTCACCTCTCTCACTTCTCTCACTTCTCTCACCTCTCTCACCTCTCTCGCCTCTCTCACATCTCTCACTTCTCTCACCTCTCTCACCTCTCTCACCTCTCTCACTTCTCTCATCTCTCTCAGCTCTCTCACCTCTCTCACTTCTCTCACTTCTCTCACCTCTCTCACATCTCTCACCTCTCTCACTTCTCTCACCTCTCTCACCTCTCTCACCTCTCTCATTTTTTTTTTTTTTTTTTTTTTTTTTTTTTACACAGGGTTTGACAAGGTTAAGGATCCCTAGCTTTATTGACAGCTATTTACAGGTTAAGGATTCCTAACTTTATTGGCAAGCTAAGAGCTGTTACCTACATCAGCTCATTTGAAAGCATTTTTATTGTTATGAGACATACAAGTAGGGAACAGGATGAAGTTGGAGCCATCTGTGGGCCAGCATTTTCATTTGATCAACTGACGTTATCTCGTTGACATCATTATGCTGTACGAATGTGTTCCATACTCGAGTCATCCTGGGTATGTATGATCTCAGATGGAGTGATGTTCTGGAGAAGGGTACAGCCAGAGTGAAGTTGCTGCTTTCTGCCCGTCTTGTGGCATAAAAGCTTGTTTCACGCTGTCCTCGAAGTGGATCCAAGTGTGGTATTTTGACAATATTGGCCTTGTACATAACAGTAAGGCCACCCACATCCCTCCTATGTTGAAGGCTCTGCTGAAATGACAGATCTATCCAGGATGGGTCCAGGCGAGAGATGAGACGTCTTGCTCTGTTCTCTACTCTGTCAAGCAGTCGCAGATGAGAGGGGGGGCAGGCAAACCAAGAAAGTGGAGCATACTCAAGGTGTGAGCGTACTTGTGCCTCGTACAGGATCTTGCAACCCCTACTGTCAAGCAGATGCGAGATACGGCGAAGTGCTGTAAGCTTCCTGGCTGCCTTGTTTGCAAGAGTTACAACATGGTTCTTCATGGTTAGTTTGGAGTCAAATTTCACCCCAAGGATATCAACTTCTTCTCCAGGTGCCAACATCGTCCCATTCATCCTTACTACTGCACCAGCATTACCATCATGGTGCCTAGAGACGATCATCATTTGCGTTTTCTCAGGTGCAAATGTTACTTGCCATCTATTTCCCCAAGCTGATATAGCTCTCAGCTGGTGATTGATGTAGCTTAGAGCAGCTGGCATTTCTTCTCTTGGATAAGTGAATGTCAGTGTACAGTCGTCTGCATATGCATGTGATTCTGGGATGAGATGAAGAAGGTCGTTGAAGTAGACATTCCATAACAGTGGACCCAGCACACTTCCTTGTGGAACGCTTGCCCCAATAGGATGCCTTGCTGATTCCGTTCCATTGAGGACTACACTTAGAGATCTACCATGAAGGTAATCACTGAGGAGACATAGCGTAGAGCCTGCAATTCCCAGTGCTTGAAGTTTTGCTAAGAGGCCCTGGTGCCACACCCGGTCGAAAGCGCCAGCAATGTCCAGTGCTACCACACAGCTGACTTTGGATTCATCCAGTGACTGGTGCCACTTAGTGGAGAGGTTTAACAACAGATCAGCAGCAGAGTAACCTTTCCTGAAGCCATATTGACGATCACAAAGTAGTGAGTGGTAGTCAAAAAAATCTGTCATTTGTCTTGAGATTATTGTCTCAAGGATCTTACCAGTGATTGACAGGAGTGACACTGGTCTGTAGTTGCTGATTTCTGCTCTGCTCTTCTTTTTGTGAACAGGGACTACATTCGCCTCTTTCCATGGAGAGGGCCATTTGCACTGTACTAGGCAGTGCTGAAAGATGCGAGTTTGAGGTGCTGCTAGCTGGTCTGCACATCTTCTCAACAATCTTGGGCTCAACTTGTCTGGGCCCACAGCCTTTTCCTGGTCAAGTGATTTAAGAAGGAAATGCACCTCCTCCTGCCTTATTGTCACCACTGACAGTTTTGACACAGTTCTTGCAGCTAGCCAAGGAGGGTCCCTCTCTCACATCTCTCACCTCTCTCACTTCTCTCACATCTCTCACCTCTCTCACCTCTCTCACCTCTCTCACCTCTCTCACTTCTCTCACTTCTCTCACCTCTCTCACATCTCTCACCTCTCTCACTTCTCTCACCTCTCTCACCTCCCTCGCTTCTCTCACTTCTCTCACTTCTCTCACCTCTCTCACCTCTCAAACCTCCCTCACTTCTCTCACTTCTCTCACTTCTCTCGCCTTTCTCACCTCTCTCACCTCTCTCACATCTCTCACTTCTCTCACTTCTCTCACTTCTCTCACCTCTCTCACCTCTCTCACCTCTCTCACTTCTCTCACTTCTCTCACTTCTCTCACCTCTCTCACCTCTCTCGCCTCTCTCACATCACTCACTTCTCTCACTTCTCTCACCTCTCTCACCTCTCTCAGCTCTCTCACCTCTCTCACTTCTCTCATCTCTCTCAGCTCTCTCACCTCTCTCACTTCTCTCACTTCTCTCACCTCTCTCACATAACTCACCTCTCTCACTTCTCTCACCTCTCTCACCTCTCTCACCTCTCTCACCTCTCTCACATCTCTCACCTCTCTCACTTCTCTCACATCTCTCACCTCTCTCACCTCTCTCACCTCTCTCACATCTCTCACTTCTCTCACTTCTCTCACCTCTCTCACCTCTCTCACCTCTCTCACCTCCCTCGCTTCTCTCACTTCTCTCACTTCTCTCACCTCTCTCACCTCTCAAACCTCCCTCACTTCTCTCACTTCTCTCACTTCTCTCGTCTCTCTCACCTCTCTCACCTCTCTCACTTCTCTCACTTCTCTCATCTCTCTCACATCTCTCAACTCTCTCACTTCTTTCACCTCTTTCACCTCTCTCACCTCTCTCACCTCTCTCACATCTCTCACCTCTCTCACTTCTCTCACATCTCTCACCTCTCTCACCTCTCTCACATCTCTCACCTCTCTCACTTCTCTCACCTCTCTCACCTCTCTCACCTCTCTCACATCTCTCACCTTTCTCACTTCTCTCACATCTCTCACCTCTCTCACCTCTCTCACATCTCTCACTTCTCTCACTTCTCTCACATCTCTCACCTCTCTCACCTCTTCCAGCTCTCTCACATATCTCACATCTCTCACTTCTCTCACCTCCCTCACCTCTCTCACCTCTCTCACATCTCTCACCTCTCTCACCTCTCTCACATCTCTCACCACTTTCACCTCTCTCACCTCTCTTACCTCTCTCACCCTCTCACCTCTCTCACTTACCTCTCTCACTTCTTTCACCTCTCTTGCCTCTCTCACTTCTCTCACCTCTCTCACCTCTCTCACCTCTCTCACATCTCTCACCTCTCTCACTTCTCTCACCTCTCTCACCTCTCAAACCTCCCTCACTTCTCTCACTTCTCTCACTTCTCTCGCCTCTCTCACCTCTCTCACCTCTCTCACATCTCTCACTTCTCTCACTTCTCTCACTTCTCTCACCTCTCTCACCTTTCTCACCTCTCTCACTTCTCTCACTTCTCTCACTTCTCTCACCTCTCTCACCTCTCTCGCCTCTCTCACATCTCTCACTTCTCTCACTTCTCTCACCTCTCTCACCTCTCTCACCTCTCTCACTTCTCTCATCTCTCTCAGCTCTCTCACCTCTCTCACTTCTCTCACTTCTCTCACCTCTCTCACATCTCTCACCTCTCTCACTTCTCTCACCTCTCTCACCTCTCTCACCTCTCTCACCTCTCTCACATCTCTCACCTCTCTCACTTCTCTCACATCTCTCACCTCTCTCACCTCTCTCACCTCTCTCACATCTCTCACTTCTCTCACTTCTCTCACTTCTCTCACCTCTCTCACATCTCTCACCTCTCTCACTTCTCTCACCTCTCTCACCTCTCTCACCTCTCTCACCTCCCTCGCTTCTCTCACTTCTCTCACTTCTCTCACCTCTCTCACCTCTCAAACCTCCCTCACTTCTCTCACTTCTCTCACTTCTCTCGCCTCTCTCACCTCTCTCACCTCTCTCACTTCTCTCACTTCTCTCATCTCTCTCACATCTCTCACCTCTCTCACTTCTTTCACCTCTTTCACCTCTCTCACCTCTCTCACCTCTCTCACATCTCTCACCTCTCTCACCTCTTTCACCTCTCTCACCTCTCTCACCTCTCTCACCTCTCTCACCTCTCTCACATCTCTCACCTTTCTCACTTATCTCACATCTCTCACCTCTCTCACCTCTCTCACATCTCTCACTTCTCTCACTTCTCTCACATCTCTCACCTATCTCACCTCTCTCACCTCTCTCACTTCTCTCACCTCTTCCAGCTCTCTCACATCTCTCACCTCTCTCACTTCTCTCACCTCTCTCACCTTTCTCACCTCTCTCACATCTCTCACCTCTCTCACCTCTCTCACATCTCTCACCACTTTCACCTCTCTCACCTCTCTTACCTCTCTCACCCTCTCACCTCTCTCACTTACCTCTCTCACTTCTTTCACCTCTCTTGCCTCTCTCACTTCTCTCACCTCTCTCACCTCTCTCACTTCTCTCACATCTCTCACCTCTCTCACTTCTCTCACCTCTCTCACCTCTCTCACCTCTCTCACATCTCTCACCTCTCTCACTTCTCTCACCTCTCCCAGCTCTCTCACATCTCTCACCTCTCTCACTTCTCTCACCTCTCTCACCTCTCTCACATCTCTCACCTCCCTCACTTCTCTCACCTCTCTCACCTCTCTCACCTCTCTCACCTCTCTCACATCTCTCACTTCTCTCACATCTCTCGCCTCTCTCACTTCTCTCACCTCTCCTGCCTCTCTCACTTCTCTCACCTCTCTCACCTCTCTCACCTCTCTCACATCTCTCACCTCTCTCACTTCTCTCACCTCTCTCACCTCTCTCACCTCTCTCACATCTCTCACCTCTCTCATCTCTCTCACATCTCTCACCTCTCTCACTTCTCTCACTTCTCTCACCTCTCTCACCTCTCTCGCCTCTCTCACATCTCTCACTTCTCTCACTTCTCTCACCTCTCTCACCTCTCTCACCTCTCTCACTTCTCTCATCTCTCTCAGCTCTCTCACCTCTCTCACTTCTCTCACTTCTCTCACCTCTCTCACATCTCTCACCTCTCTCACTTCTCTCACCTCTCTCACCTCTCTCACCTCTCTCACCTCTCTCACCTCTCTCACATCTCTCACCTCTCTCTCTTCTCTCACATCTCTCACCTCTCTCACCTCTCTCACCTCTCTCACCTCTCTCACATCTCTCACCTTTCTCACTTCTCTCACCTCTCTCACCTCTCTCACATCTCTCACCTCTCTCACTTCTCTCACCTCTCTCACCTCTCTCACCTCTCTCACCTCTCTCACATCTCTCACCTCTCTCACTTCTCTCACCTCTCCCCGCTCTCTCACATCTCTCACCTCTCTCACTTCTCTCACCTCTCTCACCTCTCTCACATCTCTCACCTCCCTCACTTTTCTCACCTCTCTCACCTCTCTCACCTCTCTCACCTCTCTCACATCTCTCACTTCTCTCACATCTCTCGCCTCTCTCACTTCTCTCACCTCTCTTGCCTCTCTCACTTCTCTCACCTCTCTCACCTCTCTCACCTCTCTCACATCTCTCACCTCTCTCACTTCTCTCACCTCTCTCACCTCTCTCACCTCTCTCACATCTCTCACCTCTCTCACTTCTCTCACCTCTCTCACCTCTCTCACATCTCTCACATCTCTCACCTCTCTTACGTCTCTCACCTCTCTCACCTTTTTTTTTACACAGGGTTTGACAAGGTTAAGGATCCCTAGCTTTATTGACAAGCTATTTACAGGTTAAGGATTCCTAACTTTATTGGCAAGCTAAGAGCTGTTACCTACATCAGCTCATTTGAAAGCATTTTTATTGTTATGAGACATACAAGTAGGGAACAGGATGAAGTTGGAGACATCTGTGGGTCAGCATTTTCATTTGATCAACTGACTTTATCTCGTTGACGTCATTATGCTGTACGAATGTGTTCCAGACTCGAGTCATCCTGGGTATATACGATCTAAGATGAGTAATGTTCTGGAGAAGGGTACAGCCAGAGTGAAGTTGCTGCTTTCTGCCCATCTTGTGGCATAAAAGCTTGTTTCTCGCTGTCCTCGAAGTGGATCCAAGTGTGGTACTTTGACAATATTGGCCTTGTACATAACAGTAGGGCAACCCACATCCCTCCTGTGTTGAAGGCTCTGTTCTCTACTCTGTCAAGCAGTCGCAGATGAGAGGGGGGGGAGGCAAACCAAGAAAGTGGAGCATACTCAAGGTGTGAGCGTACTTGTGCCTCGTACAATATCTTGCAACCCCTACTGTCAAGCAGATGCGAGATACGGCGAAGTGCTGTAGGCTTCCTGGCTGCCTTGTTTGCAAGATTTACATGGTTCTTCATGGTTAGTTTGGACTCAAATTTCATCCCAAGGATATCAACTTCTTCTCCAGGTGCCAACACCCTCCCATTCATCCTTACTACTGCACCAGCATTATCATCATGGTGCCCAGAGACCATCATCATTTGCGTTTTCTCAGGTGCAAATGTTACTTGCCATCTATTTCCCCAAGCTGATATTGCTCTTAGCTGGTGATTGATGTAGCTTAGAGCAGCTGGCATTTCTTCTCTTGGATAAGTGAATGTCAGTGTACAGTCGTCTGCATATGCATGTGATTCTGGGATGAGATGAAGAAGGTCGTTGAAGTAGACATTCCATAACAATGGTCCCAGCACATAGCGTAGAGCCTGTAATTCCCAGTGCTTGAAGTTTTGCTAAGAGGCACTGGTGCCACACCCGGTCGAAAGCACCAGCAATGTCCAGTGCTACCACAGAGCTGAGTTTGGATTCATCCAGTGACTGGTGCCACTTAGTGGAGAGGTTTAACAACAGATCAGCAGCAGAGTAACCTTTCCTGAAGCCATATTGACGATCACAAAGTAGTGAATGGTAGTCAAAAAACTCTGTCATTTGTCTTGAGATTATTGTCTCAAGGATCTTACCCGTGATTGACAGGAGTGACACTGGTCTGTAGTTCCTGATTTCTGCTCTGCTCTTCTTTTTGTGAACAGGGACTACATTTTCCTCTTTCCACAGAGAAAACTATTTACACTGTACTAGGCAGTGCTGAAAGATGCGAGTTAGAGGTGCTGCTAGCTGGTCTGCACATCTTCTCAGCAATCTTTGGCTCAACTTGTCTGGGCCCACAGCCTTCTCTTGGTCAAGCGATTTAAAAAGGAAATGCACCTCCTCCTGCCTTATTGTCACCACTGACAGTTTTGACACAGTTCTTGCAGCTAGCAAAGGAGGGTTCCTTGCTGGATCAGGAACTTGCATTTTGGTAGCAAAGTGTTCAGCAAAGAGGTCCGCCTTCTCTTGACTACTAGTAGAGGTGGTCCCATCCTGTCGATTTAGAGGTGGAATGAGTTCATCAGGCAGATACGTCTCTCACCTCTCTTACGTCTCTCACCTCTCTCACCTCTCCTGCGTCTCTCACCTCTCTTACGTCCCTCACCTCTCTCACCTCTCCTGCGTCTCTCACCTCTCTTACGTCCCTCACCTCTCTTACATCTCTCACCTCTCTTACGTCTCTCACCTCTCTCACCTCTCCTACGTCTCTCACCTCTCTTACGTCTCTAACCTCACTAACATGTCTCACCTCTCTTACGTCTCTCACCTCTCTTACGTCTCCCACCTCTCTCACCTCTCTACGTCTCTCATCTCTCTCACCTCTCTTACATGTCTCACCTCTCTCACCTCTCTTACGTCTCTCACCTCTCTTACGTCTCTCACCTCTCTCACCTCTCTTACGTCTCTCACCTCTCTCACCTCTCTTACATGTCTCACCTCTCTCACCTCTCTCACCTCTATTACGTCTCTTGCCTCTCTCACCTCTCTTACATCTCTCACCTCTCTTACGTCTCTCACCTCTCTTACGTCTCTCACCTCTCTTACGTCTCTCACCTCTCTTACGTCTCTCACCTCTTTCACTTCTCTCACCTCTCCCACCTCTCTTACGTCTCTCACCTCTCTCACCTCTCTTACATGTCTCACCTCTCTCACCTCTCTTACGTCTCTCACCTCTCTAACGCCGCTCACCTCTCTCACCTCTCTTACGTCTCTCACCTCTCTCACCTCTCTTACATGTCTCACCTCTCTCACCTCTATTACGTCTCTTACCTCTCACACCTCTCTTACATCTCTCACCTCTCTTACGTCTCTCACCTCTCTTATGTCTCTCACCTCTCTTACGTCTCTCACCTCTCTTACGTCTCTCACCTCTTTCACCTCTCTCACCTATCCCACCTCTCTCACCTCTCTTACGTCTCTCACCTCTCTCACCTCTCTTACGTCTCTTACCTCTCTCACTCCTCTTAGATCTCTCACCTTTCTTACGTCTCTCACCTCTCTCACCTCTCTTACGTCTCTCACCTCTCTCACCTCTCTTACGTTTCTCACCTCTCTCACCTCTCTTACGTCTCTCACCTCTTTTACGCCTCTCACTTCTCTCAACTCTCGTACGTCTCTCACCTCTTTCACCTCTCTTACGTCTCTCACCTCTCTCACCTCTCTTACGTCTCTCACCTCTCTCACCTCTCTCACCTCTCTCACCTCTCTTACGTCTCTCACCTCTCTCACCTCTCTTACGTCTCTCACCTCTCTCACCTCTCTCACCTCTCTTACGTCTCTCAC
The DNA here is from genome assembly GCF_038502225.1 of Cherax quadricarinatus. Taxonomy (NCBI): domain Eukaryota; kingdom Metazoa; phylum Arthropoda; class Malacostraca; order Decapoda; family Parastacidae; genus Cherax; species Cherax quadricarinatus. The sequence goes on from NC_091297.1 coordinate 48,803,598, forward strand.
CTCTCTTACGTCTCTCACCTCTTTCACCTCTCTTACGTCTCTCACCTCTCTCAACTCTCTTACGTCTCTCACCTCTCTCACCTGTCTCACCTCTTTCACCTCTCTTACGTCTCTCACCCCTCTCACCTCTCTTACGTCTCTTACCTCTCTCACTCCTCTTACATCTCTCACCTCTCTTACGTCTCTCACCTCTTTCACCTCTCTTACGTCTCTCACCTCTCTCAATTCTCTTACGTCTCTCACCTCTCTTACGTCTGTCACCTCTCTTACGCCTCTCACCTCTCTCAACTCTATTAAGTCTCTCACCTCTTTCATCTCTCTTACCTCTCTCACCTCTCTTACGTCTCTCACCTCCCTCACGTCTCTTACGCCTCTCACCTCTCTTACGTCTCCCACCTCTCTTACGTCTCTCACCTCTTATGTCTCTCACCTCTCTTACGTCTCTCACCTCTCTTACCTCACTTACGTCTCTCACCTCTCTAACGTCTCTCACCTCCCTCACCTCTCTTACGTCTCCCACCTCTCTTACGACTCTCACCTCTTATGTCTCTCACCTCTCTTACGTCTCTCACCTCTCTGACCTCTCTTACGTCTCTCACCTCTCTCACCTCTCTTACGTCTCTCACCTCTCTTACCTCTCTTACGTCTCTCACATCTCTTACGTCTCTCACCTCTCTTACGTCTCTCACCTCCCTTACCTCTCTTATGTCTCTCACCTCTCTTACGTCTCTCACCTCTCTCACCTCTCTTTCGTCTCTCACCTCTCTTACGTCTCTCACATCTCTTACGTCTCTCACCTCTCTTAAGTCTCTCACCTCTCTTACGTCTCTCACCTCTCTCACCTCTCTTACGTCTCTCACCTCTCTTACGTCTCTCACCTCTCTTACGTCTCTCACCTCTCTTACGTCTCTCACCTCCCTTACCTCTCTTACATCTCTCACCTCTCTTATGTCTCTGACCTCTCTTACGTCTCTCACCTCTCTCACCTCTCTAACCTCTCTCACCTCTCTTCCGTCTCTCACCTCTCTCAACTCTCTTACGTCTCTCACCTCTTTCACCTTTCTTACGTCTCTCACCTCTCTCACCTCTCTTACGTCTCTGACCTCTCTCACCTCTACTGACCTCTCTTACGTCTCTCACATCTCTTACGTCTATCACCTCTCTCACCTCTCTTATGTCTCTCACCTCTCTTACGTCTCTCGCCTCTCTTACGTCTCTAACCTCTCTTACGTCTCTCACCTACCATACGTCTCTCACCTCTCTTACGTCTCTCACCTCTCTTACGTCTCTCACCTCTCTTACGTCTCTCACCTCTCTTACGTTTCTCACCTCTCTTACGTTTCTCATCTCTCTTACGTCTCTCACCTCTCTCACCTCTCTTATATCTCTCACCTCTCTTTCGTCTCTCACCTCCCTCACCTCTCTTACGTCTCTCACCTCTCTTACGTCTCTCACCTCTCTTACGTCTATCACCTCTCTAACCTCTCTTACGTCTCTCACCTCTCTTACGTCTATCACCTCTATCACCTCTCTTACGTCTTTCACCTCTCTCACCTCTCTTACGTCTCTCACCTCTCTTATGTCTCTTACCTCTCTTACGTCTCTAAAATCTATTACGTCTCTCACCTCTCTTACGTCTCTCACCTCTCTCACCTCTCTTACGTCTCTCACCTCTCTTTCATCTCTTACGTCTCTCACCTCTCTTACGTCTCTCACCTCTCTCACCTCTCTTACATCTCTCACCTCTCTTACGTCTCTCACCTCTCTCAATTCTCTTACGTCTCTCACCTCTCTCACATCTCTTACGTCTGTCACCTCTCTTACGTCTCTCACCTCTCATACATCTCTCACCTCTCTCACGTCTCTCACCTCTCTCACCTCTCTCACGTCTCTTACGTCTCTCACCTCTCTTATGTCTGTCACCTCTCTTACGTCTGTCACCTCTCCTACGTCTGTCGCCTCTCTTACGTCTGGCACCTCTCTTACGTCTTTCACCTCTCTTACGTCTCTCACTTCTCTTACGTCTCTCACCTGTCTTACGTCTGTGACTTCTCTTACGTCTGTGACCTCTCTTACGTCTGTCACCACTCATACGCCTGTGACCTTTCTTACGTCTGTGACCTCCCTTAGGTCTGTCACGTCTCTCACGTCTGTCACCTCTCTTACGTCTGTCACCTCTCTTACTTCTGTCACCTCTCTTACGTCTGTCACCTCTCTTATGTCTCTCAACTCTCTTACGTCTCTTACGTCTCTCACGAATATTTCATTTTTTTTGAGGTGGTACTCAACGTCAGTTTGTTAACGACTAATGTTCTATCTTCATCTTTTGACATGTTCTTAGTTAACCCCGGACATGTTCTTAGTTAACCCCGGACATGTTCTTAGGTAACCCCGGACATGTTCTTAGTTAACCCCAGACATGTTCTTAGTTAACCCCGGACATGTTCTTAGTTAACCCCGGACATGTTCTTAGTTAACCCCGGACATGTTCTTAGTTAACCCCAGACATGTTCTTAGATAACCCCGGACATGTTTTTGGTTAACCCCGGACATGTTCTTAGTTAACCCCGGATATGTTCTTAGTTAACCCCGGACATGTTCTTAGTTAACCCCGGACATGTTCTTAGTTAACCCCGGACATGTTCTTAGTTAACCCCGGACATGTTCTTTGTTAACCCCGGACATGTTCTTAGTTAACCCCAGACATGTTCTTAGTTAACCCCGGACATGTTCTTAGTTAACCCCGGACATGTTCTTAGTTAACCCCGGACATGTTCTTAGTTAACCCCGGACATGTTCTTAGTTAACCCCGGACATGTTCTTAGTTAACCCCGGACATGTTCTTAGTTAACCCCGGACATGTTCTTAGTTAACCCCGGACATATTCTTGGTTAACCCCGGACATGTTCTTAGTTAACCCCAAACATGTTCTTAGTTAACCCCGGACATGTTCTTAGTTAACCCCGGACATGTTCTTAGTTAACCCCAGACATGTTCTTAGTTAACCCCAGACATGTTCTTAGTTAACCTCGGACATGTTCTTGGTTAACCCCGGACATGTTCTTAGTTAACCCCGGACATGTTCTTAGTTACCCCCGGACATGTTTTTGGTTAACCCCGGACATGTTCTTGGTTAACCTCGGACATGTTCTTAGTTAACCCCGGACATGTTCTTGGTTAACCCCGGACATGTTCTTGGTTAACCCCGGACATGTTCTTAGTTAACCCCGGATATGTTATTGGTTAACCCCGGACATGTTCTTAGTTAACCCCGGACATGCTCTTAGTTAACCCCGGACATGTTCTTGGTTAACCCCGGACATGTTCTCAGTTAACCCCGGACATGTTCTTAGTTAACCCCGGACATGTTCTTAGTTAACCCCGGACATGTTCTCAGTTAACCCCGGACATTTTCTTAGTTAACCCCGGACATGTTCTCAGTTAACCCCGGACATACTCTCAGTTAACCCCGGACATGTTCTCAGTTAACCCCGGACATGTTCTTAGTTAACCCCGGACATGTTCTTAGTTAACCCCGGACATGTTCTCAGTTAACCCCGGAAATTTTCTCAGTTAACCCCGGACATGTTCTCAGTGAACCCCGGACATGTTCTTAGTTAACCCCGGACATGTTCTTAGTTAACCCCGGACATGTTCTCAGTTAACCCCGGACATGTTCTTAGTTAACCCCGGACATGGTCTCAGTTAACCCCGGACATGCTCTCAGTTAACCCCGGACATGTTCTCAGTTAACCCCGGACATGTTCTTAGTTAACCCCGGACATGTTCTTAGTTAACCACGGACATGTTCTCAGTTAACCCCGGACATGTTCTTAGTTAACCCCGGACATGGTCTCAGCTAACCCCGGACATGTTCTTAGTTAACCCCGGACATGTTCTTAGTTAACCCAGGACCTGTTCTCAGTTAACCCCGGACATGTTCTTAGTTAACCGCGGACATGTTCTCAGTTAACCCCGGACATATTCTCAGTTAACCCCGGACATGTTCTCAGTTAACCCCGGACATGTTCTCAGTTAACCCCGGACATGTTCTCAGTTAACCCCGGACATGTTCTCAGTTAACAGCGGACATGTTCTTAGTTAACCCCGGACATGTTCTCAGTTAACCCCGGATATGTTCTTAGTTAACCCCGGACATGTTCTTAGTTAACCCCGGACATGTTCTTAGTTAACCCCGGACATGTTCTTAGTTAACCCCGGTCATGTTCTTAGTTAACCCCGGACATGTTCTTAGTTAACCCCGGACATGTTCTTAGTTAACCCCGGTCATGTTCTCAGTTAACCCCGGACATGTTCTTAGTTAACCTCGGACATGTTCTTAGTTAACCTCGGACATGTTTTCAGTTAACCCCGGACATGTTCTTAGTTAACCCCGGACATGTTCTTAGTTAACCCCGGACATGTTCTTAGTTAACCCCGGACATGTTCTTAGTTAACACCGGACACGTTCTTAGTTAACCCCGGACATGTTCTTAGTTAACTCCGGACATGTTCTTAGTTAACCCCGGACATGTTCTTTGTTAACCCCGGACATGTTCTTAGTTAACCCCGGACATGTTTTTAGTTAACCCCGGACATGTTCTTAGTTAACCCCGGACATGTTCTTAGTTAACCCCGGACATGTTCTTAGTTAACCCCGGACATATTCTTAGTTAACCCCGGACATGTTCTTGGTTAACCCCGGACATGTTCTCAGTTAACCCCGGACATGTTCTCAGTTAACCCCGGACATGTTCTTAGTTAACCCCGGACATGTTCTTAGTTAACCCCGGACGTGTTCTCAGTTAAACCCGGACATGTTCTCAGTTAACCCCGGACATGTTCTCAGTTAACCCCGGACATGTTCTCAGTTAACCCCGGACATGTTCTTAGTTAACCCCGGATATGTTCTTAGTTAACCCCGGACATGTTCTTAGTTAACCCCGGACATGTTCTTAGTTAACCCCGGACATGTTCTTGGTTAACCCCGGACATGTTCTTAGTTAACCCCAGACATGTTCTTAGTTAACCCCGGACATGTTCTTAGTTAACCCAGGACATGTTCTTAGTTAACCCCGGACATGTTCTTAGTTAACCCCGGACATGTTCTTAGTTAACCCCGGACATGTTCTTAGTTAACCCCGGACATGTTCTTAGTTAACCCCGGACATGTTCTTAGTTAACCCCGGACATATTCTTGGTTAACCCCGGACATGTTCTCAGTTAACCCCGGACATGTTCTTAGTTAACCCCGGACATGTTCTTAGTTAACCCCGGACATGTTCTTAGTTAACCCCGGACATGTTCTTAGTTAACCCCGGACATGTTCTTAGTTAACCCCGGACATGTTCTTAGTTAACCCCAGACATGTTCTTAGTTAACCTCGGACATGTTCTTGGTTAACCCCGGACATGTTCTTAGTTAACCCCGGACATGTTCTTAGTTACCCCCGGACATGTTTTTGGTTAACCCCGGACATGTTCTTGGTTAACCTCGGACATGTTCTTAGTTATCCCCGGACATGTTCTTGGTTAACCCCGGACATGTTCTTGGTTATCCCCGGACATGTTCTTAGTTAACCCCGGATATGTTCTTGGTTAACCCCTGACATGTTCTTAGTTAACCCCGGACATGCTCTTAGTTAACCCCGGACATGTTCTTGGTTAACCCCGGACATGTTCTCAGTTAACCCCGGACATGTTCTTAGTTAACCCCGGACATGTTCTTAGTTAACCCCGGACATGTTCTCAGTTAACCCCGGACATATTCTTAGTTAACCCCGGACATGTTCTCAGTTAACCCCGGACATGTTCTCAGTTAACCCCGGACATGTTCTCAGTTAACCCCGGACATGTTCTTAGTTAACCCCGGACATGTTCTTAGTTAACCCCGGACATGTTCTCAGTTAACCCCGGAAATTTTCTCAGTTAACCCCGGACATGTTCTCAGTGAACCCCGGACATGTTCTTAGTTAACCCCGGACATGTTCTTAGTTAACCCCGGACATGTTCTCAATTAACCACGGACATGTTCTTAGTTAACCCCGGACATGGTCTCAGTTAACCCCGGACATACTCTCAGTTAACCCAGGACATGTTCTCAGTTAACCCCGGACATGTTCTTAGTTAACCCCGGACATGTTCTTAGTTAACCACGGACATGTTCTCAGTTAACCCCGGACATGTTCTTAGTTAACCCCGGACATGGTCTCAGCTAACCCCGGACATGTTCTTAGTTAACCCCGGACATGTTCTTAGTTAACCCAGGACCTGTTCTCAGTTAACCCCGGACATGTTCTTAGTTAACCGCGGACATGTTCTCAGTTAACCCCGGACATGTTCTCAGTTAACCCCGGACATGTTCTCAGTTAACCCCGGACATGTTCTCAGTTAACCCCGGACATGTTCTCAGTTAACCCCGGACATGTTCTCAGTTAACCCCGGACATGTTCTTAGTTAACCCCGGACATGTTCTCAGTTAACCCCGGATATGTTCTTAGTTAACCCCGGACATGTTCTTAGTTAACCCCGGACATGTTCTTAGTTAACCCCGGTCATGTTCTTAGTTAACCCCGGACATGTTCTTAGTTAACCCCGGACATGTTCTTAGTTAACCTCGGACATGTTCTTAGTTAACCCCGGACATGTTTTCAGTTAACCCCGGACATGTTCTTAGTTAACCCCGGACATGTTCTTAGTTAACCCCGGACATGTTCTTAGTTAACCCCGGACATGTTCTTAGTTAACCCCGGACATGTTCTTAGTTAACCCCAGACATGTTCTTAGTTAACCCCGGACATGTTCTTAGTTAACCCCGGACATGTTCTTTGTTAACCCCGGACATGTTCTTAGTTAACCCCGGACATGTTTTTATTTAACCCCGGACATGTTCTTAGTTAACCCCGGACATGTTCTTAGTTAACCCCGGACATGTTCTTAGTTAACCCCGGACATATTCTTAGTAAACCCCGGACATGTTCTTGGCTAACCCCGGACATGTTCTCAGTTAACCCCGGACATGTTCTCAGTTAACCCCGGACATGTTCTTAGTTAACCCCGGACATGTTCTTAGTTAACCCCGGACATGTTCTCAGTTAAACCCGGACATGTTCTCAGTTAACCCCGGACATGTTCTTAGTTAACCCCGGACATGTTCTTAGTTAACCCCGGACATGTTCTCAGTTAACCCCGGACATGTTCTTAGTTAACCCCGGATATGTTCTTAGTTAACCTCGGACATGTTCTTAGTTAACCCCGGACATGTTCTTAGTTAACCCGGACATGTTTTTAGTTAACCCCGGACATGTTCTTAGTTAACCCCGGACATGTTCTTAGTTAACCCCGGACATGTTTTTAGTTAACCCCGGACATGTTCTTAGTTAACCCCGGACATGTTCTTAGTTAACCCCGGACATGTTCTTGGTTAACCCCGGACATGTTCTTGGTTAACCCCGGACATGTTCTCAGTTAACCCCGGACATGTTCTCAGTTAACCCCGGACATGTTCTTAGTTAACCCCGGACATGTTTTCAGTTAACCCCGGACATGTTCTCAGTTATCCCCGGACATGTTCTTAGTTAACCCCGGACATGTTCTTAGTTAACCCCGGACATGTTCTCAGTTAACCCCGGACATGTTCTTAGTTAACCCCGGACATGTTCTTAGTTAACCCCGGACATGTTCTTTGTTAACCCCGGTCATGTTCTTAGTTGACCCCGGACATGTTCTTAGTTAACCCCGGACATGTTCTCAGTTAACCCCGGACATGTTCTTAGTTAACCCCGGACATATTCTTAGTTAACCCCGGACATGTTCTTAGTTAACCCCGGACATGTTCTTAGTTAACCCCGGACATGTTCTTAGTTATCCCCGGACATGTTCTTAGTTAACCCCGGACATATTCTTAGTTAACCCCGGACATGTTCTTAGTTAACCCCGGACATGTTCTTAGTTAACCCCGGACATGTTCTTAGTTAACCCCGGACATGTTCTTAGTTAACCCCGGACATGTTCTTAGTTAACCCCGGACATGTTCTTAGTTAACCCCGGACATGTTCTCAGTTAACCCCGGACATGTTCTTAGTTAACCCCGGACATGTTCTCAGTTAACCCCGGACATGTTCTTAGATAACCCCGGACATGTTCTTAGTTAACCCCGGACATGTTCTTAGTTAACCCCGGACATGTTCTTAGTTAACCCCGGACATGTTCTCAGTTAACCCCGGACATGTTCTCAGTTAACCCCGTACATGTTCTTAGTTAACCCCGGACATGTTCTTAGTTAACCCCGGACATGTTCTTAGTTAACCCCGGACATGTTCTTAGTTAACCCCGGACATGTTCTTAGTTAACCCCGGACATGTTCTCAGTTAACCCCGGACATGTTCTCAGTTAACCCCGGACATGTTCTCAGTTAACCCCGGACATGTTCTTAGTTAACCGCGGACATGTTCTCATTTAACCCTGGACATGTTCTTAGTTAACCCCGGACATGTTCTTAGTTAACCCCGGACATGTTCTTAGTTAACCCCGGACATGTTCTTAATTAACCCCGGACATGTTCTCAGTTAACCCCGGACATGTTCTCAGTTAACCCCGGACATGTTCTCAGTTAACCCCGGACATGTTCTTAGTTAACCTCGGACATGTTCTTAGTTAACCCCGGACATGTTCTTAGTTAACCCCGGACATGTTCTTAGTTAACCCCGGACATGTTCTTAGTTAACCCCGGACATATTCTTAGTAAACCCCGGACATGTTCTTGGCTAACCCCGGACATGTTCTCAGTTAACCCCGGACATGTTCTCAGTTAACCCCGGACATGTTCTTAGTTAACCCCGGACATGTTCTTAGTTAACCCCGGACATGTTCTCAGTTAAACCCGGACATGTTCTCAGTTAACCCCGGACATGTTCTTAGTTAACCCCGGACATGTTCTTAGTTAACCCCGGACATGTTCTTAGTTAACCCCGGACATGTTCTCAGTTAACCCCGGACATGTTCTCAGTTAACCCCGGACATGTTCTCAGTTAACCCCGGACATGTTCTTAGTTAACCGCGGACATGTTCTCATTTAACCCTGGACATGTTCTTAGTTAACCCCGGACATGTTCTTAGTTAACCCCGGACATGTTCTTAGTTAACCCCGGACATGTTCTTAATTAACCCCGGACATGTTCTCAGTTAACCCCGGACATGTTCTCAGTTAACCCCGGACATGTTCTCAGTTAACCCCGGACATGTTCTTAGTTAACCTCGGACATGTTCTTAGTTAACCCCGGACATGTTCTTAGTTAACCCCGGACATGTTCTTAGTTAACCCCGGACATGTTCTTAGTTAACCCCGGACATATTCTTAGTAAACCCCGGACATGTTCTTGGCTAACCCCGGACATGTTCTCAGTTAACCCCGGACATGTTCTCAGTTAACCCCGGACATGTTCTTAGTTAACCCCGGACATGTTCTTAGTTAACCCCGGACATGTTCTCAGTTAAACCCGGACATGTTCTCAGTTAACCCCGGACATGTTCTTAGTTAACCCCGGACATGTTCTTAGTTAACCCCGGACATGTTCTCAGTTAACCCCGGACATGTTCTTAGTTAACCCCGGATATGTTCTTAGTTAACCTCGGACATGTTCTTAGTTAACCCCGGACATGTTCTTAGTTAACCCGGACATGTTTTTAGTTAACCCCGGACATGTTCTTAGTTAACCCCGGACATGTTCTTAGTTAACCCCGGACATGTTTTTAGTTAACCCCGGACATGTTCTTAGTTAACCCCGGACATGTTCTTAGTTAACCCCGGACATGTTCTTGGTTAACCCCGGACATGTTCTTGGTTAACCCCGGACATGTTCTCAGTTAACCCCGGACATGTTCTCAGTTAACCCCGGACATGTTCTTAGTTAACCCCGGACATGTTTTCAGTTAACCCCGGACATGTTCTCAGTTATCCCCGGACATGTTCTTAGTTAACCCCGGACATGTTCTTAGTTAACCCCGGACATGTTCTCAGTTAACCCCGGACATGTTCTTAGTTAACCCCGGACATGTTCTTAGTTAACCCCGGACATGTTCTTTGTTAACCCCGGTCATATTCTTAGTTGACCCCGGACATGTTCTTAGTTAACCCCGGACATGTTCTCAGTTAACCCCGGACATGTTCTTAGTTAACCCCGGACATATTCTTAGTTAACCCCGGACATGTTCTTAGTTAACCCCGGACATGTTCTTAGTTAACCCCGGACATGTTCTTAGTTATCCCCGGACATGTTCTTAGTTAACCCCGGACATATTCTTAGTTAACCCCGGACATGTTCTTAGTTAACCCCGGACATGTTCTTAGTTAACCCCGGACATGTTCTTAGTTAACCCCGGACATGTTCTTAGTTAACCCCGGACATGTTCTTAGTTAACCCCGGACATGTTCTTAGTTAACCCCGGACATGTTCTCAGTTAACCCCGGACATGTTCTTAGTTAACCCCGGACATGTTCTCAGTTAACCCCGGACATGTTCTTAGATAACCCCGGACATGTTCTTAGTTAACCCCGGACATGTTCTTAGTTAACCCCGGACATGTTCTTAGTTAACCCCGGACATGTTCTCAGTTAACCCCGGACATGTTCTCAGTTAACCCAGTACATGTTCTTAGTTAACCCCGGACATGTTCTTAGTTAACCCCGGACATGTTCTTAGTTAACCCCGGACATGTTCTTAGTTAACCCCGGACATGTTCTTAGTTAACCCCGGACATGTTCTCAGTTAACCCCGGACATGTTCTCAGTTAACCCCGGACATGTTCTCAGTTAACCCCGGACATGTTCTTAGTTAACCGCGGACATGTTCTCATTTAACCCTGGACATGTTCTTAGTTAACCCCGGACATGTTCTTAGTTAACCCGGGACATGTTCTTAGTTAACCCCGGACATGTTCTTAATTAACCCCGGACATGTTCTCAGTTAACCCCGGACATGTTCTCAGTTAACCCCGGACATGTTCTCAGTTAACCCCGGACATGTTCTTAGTTAACCTCGGACATGTTCTTAGTTAACCCCGGACATGTTCTTAGTTAACCCCGGACATGTTCTTAGTTAACCCCGGACATGTTCTTAGTTAACCCCGGACATGTTCTCAGTTAACCCCTGACATGTTCTCAGTTAACCTCGGACATGTTCTCAGTTAACCCCGGACATGTTCTTAGTTATCCCCGGACATGTTCTTAGTTAACCCCGGACATATTCTTAGTTAACCCCGGACATGTTCTTAGTTAACCCCGGACATGTTCTTAGTTAACCCCGGACATGTTCTTAGTTAACCCCGGACATGTTCTTAGTTAACCCCGGACATGTTCTTAGTTAACCCCGGACATGTTCTTAGTTAACCCCGGACATGTTCTCAGTTAACCCCGGACATGTTCTTAGTTAACCCCGGACATGCTCTTAGTTAACCCCGGACATGTTCTTGGTTAACCCCGGACATGTTCTCAGTTAACCCCGGACATGTTCTTAGTTAACCCCGGACATGTTCTTAGTTAACCCCGGACATGTTCTCAGTTAACCCCGGACATATTCTTAGTTAACCCCGGACATGTTCTCAGTTAACCCCGGACATGTTCTCAGTTAACCCCGGACATGTTCTCAGTTAACCCCGGACATGTTCTTAGTTAACCCCGGACATGTTCTTAGTTAACCCCGGACATGTTCTCAGTTAACCCCGGAAATTTTCTCAGTTAACCCCGGACATGTTCTCAGTGAACCCCGGACATGTTCTTAGTTAACCCCGGACATGTTCTTAGTTAACCCCGGACATGTTCTCAATTAACCACGGACATGTTCTTAGTTAACCCCGGACATGGTCTCAGTTAACCCCGGACATACTCTCAGTTAACCCAGGACATGTTCTCAGTTAACCCCGGACATGTTCTTAGTTAACCCCGGACATGTTCTTAGTTAACCACGGACATGTTCTCAGTTAACCCCGGACATGTTCTTAGTTAACCCCGGACATGGTCTCAGCTAACCCCGGACATGTTCTTAGTTAACCCCGGACATGTTCTTAGTTAACCCAGGACCTGTTCTCAGTTAACCCCGGACATGTTCTTAGTTAACCGCGGACATGTTCTCAGTTAACCCCGGACATGTTCTCAGTTAACCCCGGACATGTTCTCAGTTAACCCCGGACATGTTCTCAGTTAACCCCGGACATGTTCTCAGTTAACCCCGGACATGTTCTCAGTTAACCCCGGACATGTTCTTAGTTAACCCCGGACATGTTCTCAGTTAACCCCGGATATGTTCTTAGTTAACCCCGGACATGTTCTTAGTTAACCCCGGACATGTTCTTAGTTAACCCCGGTCATGTTCTTAGTTAACCCCGGACATGTTCTTAGTTAACCCCGGACATGTTCTTAGTTAACCTCGGACATGTTCTTAGTTAACCCCGGACATGTTTTCAGTTTACCCCGGACATGTTCTTAGTTAACCCCGGACATGTTCTTAGTTAACCCCGGACATGTTCTTAGTTAACCCCGGACATGTTCTTAGTTAACCCCGGACATGTTCTTAGTTAACCCCAGACATGTTCTTAGTTAACCCCGGACATGTTCTTAGTTAACCCCGGACATGTTCTTTGTTAACCCCGGACATGTTCTTAGTTAACCCCGGACATGTTTTTAGTTAACCCCGGACATGTTCTTAGTTAACCCCGGACATGTTCTTAGTTAACCCCGGACATGTTCTTAGTTAACCCCGGACATATTCTTAGTAAACCCCGGACATGTTCTTGGCTAACCCCGGACATGTTCTCAGTTAACCCCGGACATGTTCTCAGTTAACCCCGGACATGTTCTTAGTTAACCCCGGACATGTTCTTAGTTAACCCCGGACATGTTCTCAGTTAAACCCGGACATGTTCTCAGTTAACCCCGGACATGTTCTTAGTTAACCCCGGACATGTTCTTAGTTAACCCCGGACATGTTCTCAGTTAACCCCGGACATGTTCTTAGTTAACCCCGGATATGTTCTTAGTTAACCTCGGACATGTTCTTAGTTAACCCCGGACATGTTCTTAGTTAACCCGGACATGTTTTTAGTTAACCCCGGACATGTTCTTAGTTAACCCCGGACATGTTCTTAGTTAACCCCGGACATGTTTTTAGTTAACCCCGGACATGTTCTTAGTTAACCCCGGACATGTTCTTAGTTAACCCCGGACATGTTCTTGGTTAACCCCGGACATGTTCTTGGTTAACCCCGGACATGTTCTCAGTTAACCCCGGACATGTTCTCAGTTAACCCCGGACATGTTCTTAGTTAACCCCGGACATGTTTTCAGTTAACCCCGGACATGTTCTCAGTTATCCCCGGACATGTTCTTAGTTAACCCCGGACATGTTCTTAGTTAACCCCGGACATGTTCTCAGTTAACGCCGGACATGTTCTTAGTTAACCCCGGACATGTTCTTAGTTAACCCCGGACATGTTCTTTGTTAACCCCGGTCATGTTCTTAGTTGACCCCGGACATGTTCTTAGTTAACCCCGGACATGTTCTCAGTTAACCCCGGACATGTTCTTAGTTAACCCCGGACATGTTCTTAGTTAACCCCGGACATGTTCTTAGTTAACCCCGGATATGTTCTTAGTTAACCCCGGACATATTCTTAGTTAACCCCGGACATGTTCTTAGTTAACCCCGGACATGTTCTTAGTTAACCCCGGACATGTTCTTAGTTATCCCCGGACATGTTCTTAGTTAACCCCGGACATATTCTTAGTTAACCCCGGACATGTTCTTAGTTAACCCCGGACATGTTCTTAGTTAACCCCGGACATGTTCTTAGTTAACCCCGGACATGTTCTTAGTTAACCCCGGACATGTTCTTAGTTAACCCCGGACATGTTCTTAGTTAACCCCGGACATGTTCTCAGTTAACCCCGGACATGTTCTTAGTTAACCCCGGACATGTTCTCAGTTAACCCCGGACATGTTCTTAGATAACCCCGGACATGTTCTTAGTTAACCCCGGACATGTTCTTAGTTAACCCCGGACATGTTCTTAGTTAACCCCGGACATGTTCTCAGTTAACCCCGGACATGTTCTCAGTTAACCCCGGACATGTTCTTAGTTAACCCCGGACATGTTCTTAGTTAACCCCGGACATGTTCTTAGTTAACCCCGGACATGTTCTTAGTTAACCCCGGACATGTTCTTAGTTAACCCAGGACATGTTCTCAGTTAACCCCGGACATGTTCTCAGTTAACCCCGGACATGTTCTCAGTTAACCCCGGACATGTTCTTAGTTAACCGCGGACATGTTCTCATTTAACCCTGGACATGTTCTTAGTTAACCCCGGACATGTTCTTAGTTAACCCCGGACATGTTCTTAGTTAACCCCGGACATGTTCTTAATTAACCCCGGACATGTTCTCAGTTAACCCCGGACATGTTCTCAGTTAACCCCGGACATGTTCTCAGTTAACCCCGGACATGTTCTTAGTTAACCTCGGACATGTTCTTAGTTAACCCCGGACATGTTCTTAGTTAACCCCGGACATGTTCTTAGTTAACCCCGGACATGTTCTTAGTTAACCCCGGACATGTTCTCAGTTAACCCCTGACATGTTCTCAGTTAACCTCGGACATGTTCTCAGTTAACCCCGGACATGTTCTTAGTTATCCCCGGACATGTTCTTAGTTAACCCCGGACATATTCTTAGTTAACCCCGGACATGTTCTTAGTTAACCCCGGACATGTTCTTAGTTAACCCCGGACATGTTCTTAGTTAACCCCGGACATGTTCTTAGTTAACCCCGGACATGTTCTTAGTTAACCCCGGACATGTTCTTAGTTAACCCCGGACATGTTCTCAGTTAACCCCGGACATGTTCTTAGTTAACCCCGGACATGTTCTCAGTTAACCCCGGACATGTTCTTAGATAACCCCGGACATGTTCTTAGTTAACCCCGGACATGTTCTTAGTTAACCCCGGACATGTTCTTAGTTAACCCCGGACATGTTCTCAGTTAACCCCGGACATGTTCTCAGTTAACCCCGGACATGTTCTTAGTTAACCCCGGACATGTTCTTTGTTAACCCCGGACATGTTCTTAGTTAACCCCGGACATGTTCTTAGTTAACCCCGGACATGTTCTTAGTTAACCCCGGACATGTTCTCAGTTAACCCCGGACATGTTCTCAGTTAACCCCGGACATGTTCTCAGTTAACCCCGGACATGTTCTTAGTTAACCGCGGACATGTTCTCATTTAACCCTGGACATGTTCTTAGTTAACCCCGGACATGTTCTTAGTTAACCCCGGACATGTTCTTAGTTAACCCCGGACATGTTCTTAATTAACCCCGGACATGTTCTCAGTTAACCCCGGACATGTTCTCAGTTAACCCCGGACATGTTCTCAGTTAACCCCGGACATGTTCTTAGTTAACCTCGGACATGTTCTTAGTTAACCCCGGACATGTTCTTAGTTAACCCCGGACATGTTCTTAGTTAACCCCGGACATGTTCTTAGTTAACCCCGGACATGTTCTCAGTTAACCCCTGACATGTTCTCAGTTAACCTCGGACATGTTCTCAGTTAACCCCGGACATGTTCTCAGTTAACCCCGGACATGTTCTCAGTTAAACCCGGACATGTTCTTAGTTAACCTCGGACATGTTCTTAGTTAACCCCGGACATGTTCTTAGTTAACCCCGGACATGTTCTTAGTTAACCCCGGACATGTTCTCAGTTAACCCCGGACATGTTCTTAGTTAACCCCGGACATGTTCTTGTATGGTAACTCTCACTAGGTACACAATGTCAGTATTTTTAAAAATAAAATAAATAATCTTAGATTATTGTTGTAATTGTTAGATACAAAGTTTTACAGCGTTTTAAATCTTAGAAGTTGATGGAGCCCTTAAATATATACCTTTTTGTTTTTGTGTGGAGTATACCTTAAGTATACCTGGAGTATACCTGGAGTATACCTGGAGTATACCTTAAGTATACCTGGAGTATACCTGGAGTATACCTGGAGTATACCTGTAGTATACCTGGAGTATACTTGGAGTATGCCTGGAGTATACCTGGAGTATACCTGGAGTATACCTGGAGTATACCTATAATATACCTGGAGTATACCTGGAGTATACCTGGAGTATACCTGTAATATACCTGGAGTATACTTGGAGTATGCCTGGAGTATACCTGGAGTATACCTGGAGTATACCTGTAATATACCTGGAGTATACTTGGAGTATGCCTGGAGTATACCTGGAGTATACCTGGAGTATACCTGGAGTATACCTGGAGTATACGTGGAGTATTCCTGGAGTATACTTGGAGTATACCTGGAGTATACCTGGGGTATACCTGTAATATACCTGGAGTATACTTGGAGTATGCCTGGAGTATACCTGGAGTATACCTGGAGTATTCCTGGAGTATACTTGGAGTATACCTGCAGTATACTTGGAGTATACCTGGAGTATGCCTGGAGTATACCTAGAGTATACCTGGAGTATACTTGGAGTATACCTGGAGTATACCTGGAGTGTACTTGGAGTATACCTGGCGTATACCTGGAGTATACCTGGAGTATACCTGGAATATACCCGGAGTATACTTGGAGTATACCTGGAGTATACCTGGAGTATACCTGGAGCATACCTGGAGTATACCTGGAGTATACTTGGAGTATACCTGGAGTATACCTGGAGTATACCTGGAATATTCATGGAGTATACTTGGAGTATACCTGGAGTATACTTGGAGTATACCTGGAATATACCTGGAGTATACCTGGAGGATACCTGGAGTATACCTGGAGTATACTTGGAGTATACCTGGAGTATACCTGGAGTATACTTGGAGAATACCTGGAGTATACCTGGAGTATACCTGAAGTATACTTGGAGTATTCCTGGAGTATACCTGGAGTATATCTGGAGTATACCTGGAGTATACCTGGAGTATACTTGGAATATACCTGGAGCATGCCTGGATTATACCTGGAGTTTACTTGGAGTATACCTGGAGTATACGTGGAGTATACCTGGAGTCTTCTTGGAGTATACCTTGAGCATACCTGGAGTATACCTGAAGTATACCTGGAGTATACCTGGAGTATACCTGGAGTGTACTTGGAGTGTACCTGGAGTATACCTGGAGTATTCCTGAAGTATACCTGGAGTATACCTGGAGTATACCTGGAGTATACCTGGAGTATACCTGGAATATTCATGGAGTATACTTGGAGTATACCTGGAGTATACTTGGAGTATACCTGGAATATACCTGGAGTATACCTGGAGGATACCTGGAGTATACCTGGAGTATACTTGGAATATACCTGGAGTATACCTGGAGTATACCTGGAGTATACTTGGAGTATACCTGGAGTATACCTGGAGTATACCTGAAGTATACTTGGAGTATTCCTGGAGTGTACCTGAAGTATATCTGGAGTATACCTGGAGTATACCTGGAGTATACTTGGAGTATACCTGGAGCATACCTGAAGTATACCTGGAGTATACTGGGAGTATACCTGGAGTATACGTGGAGTATACCTGGAGTCTTCTTGGAGTATACCTTGAGTATACCTGGAGTATACCTGAAGTATACCTAGAGTATACCTGGAGTATACCTGGAGTATACCTGGAGTATACTTGGAGTGTACCTGGAGTATACCTGGAGTATTCCTGAAGTATACCTGGAGTCTACCTGGAGTATACCTGGAGTATACCTGGAGTATACCTGAAGTATTCTTGGAGTATTCCTGGAGTATACCTGGAGTATATCTGGAGTATACCTGGAGTATACCTGGAGTATACTTAGAGTATACCTGGAGCATACCTGGAGTATACCTAGAGTATACTTGGAGTATACCTGGAGTATACCTGGAGTCTTCTTGGAGTATACCTTGAGTATACCTAGAGTATACCTGAAGTATACCTGGAGTATACCTGGAGTATACCTGGAGTATACCTGGAGTATACTTGGAGTGTACCTGGAGTATACCTGGAGTATTCCTGAAGTATACCTGGAGTCTACCTGGAGTATACTTGGAGAGTGTTTCTTGGGTCAACGCCCCCGAAACCCTCTCCAGGTATATTCCATGGTGGATGAGGGCCTGATCAACCAGGCTTTTATTGCTGGCAGCACCGAAACCGACGTACGAACCACAGCCTGGCTGATCAGGTACTGATTTTAGGTGCCTGTCCTGCATCTTCTTGAAGACAGCCAGGGGTCTATTAGTAATCCCCCTTATGTATGGTGGGAGGTAGTTGAACAGTCTTGGGCCCCGGACACTTTTTTTGTTGTCTCTTAGCGTACTCGTTCATGCCTGCTCTTCAGTGGGGGAATGTTGCACCACCTGCCGAGTTTTTTGCTTTCGTAGGGAGTGATTTTCGTGTGCAAGTTTGGGATTAATCCCTCTAGTATTTTCTATGTATCTTTTTAGCCTGCATTCCAGGGAATACAAGTCAAGGAACTTCGTCCGTTCCCAGTAATTTAGGTGCTTTTTCGTGCTTATGCATGCCGTGAAAGTTCTCTGTACATTCTCCAGGTCTGCAATTTCTCCTGCCTTGAAGTGGGTAGTTAGTGTACAACAATATTCCAGCGTAGAGAGAGGTAATTTGAAGAGAATCATCATTGGCTTGGCATCCCTAGTTTTGAAAGTTCTCATTATCCATCCTATCATTTTCCTAGCTGATTTGTTAGATACATTGATGTGATCTTAGAAAGTGAGATCCTCTGACATTATTACTCCCAGTTCCTTCACATTAGTTTTTCGCTCTATTGTGTGATTGGAATTTCCTCGAGCTTTCCATATTGCCGTAATTGAAATTTCTCTATATTGAATTTTATTTTGTTTTCTGAGGCCCATTTAAAGATTTGGTTGATGTCTACTTGGAGTCTTTCAGTGTCCTCGATGGATGACACTGTCATGCAGATTCAGGTGTCATCTGCGAAGGAAGACACGGTGCTGTGGTTTACATCTCAGTCTATGTCAGATATGAGGATAAGGAACAGGTTGGGGGCGAGTACTGTGCCCTGTGGAACAGAGCTTTTCATTGTAACCGCCTCTGACTTTACTCTATTTACCATTACTCTTTGTGTTCTATTTGTTAGGAAGTTATAGAGCCGTCTACCAAGTATAGTTTTCAGTTTTCTTTCTTCCTCAAGATTTCTGTTTGATAACATTAGAACAACTATTCAGATTGGTGTTAAACTTTCAGCATTGGTGTATCTTACACAGACTAAGACTCGGATGGCTAATGAGATCCGTGTGTCTTTATTTGTCAATTTTATATATGCAAATCCTTTCGATATCTCTAGATAGAACATCTTTTCTGATGGACTCTGAGTACCAGTCCGCCCGCCTCTTGTCCGCCGTGAAAAGTTGTTTTAGCATCATCAGAATCAGCAACAACGAGAGACGAAGTAATCTACTGACATCGATAGAACCTGTGATCATCCGAAATAACTGTGACCTCCGGCTGGTCGGAGATCTACAATGGCTCCAACAATACAGCACAGGATTTTACAGCACCTTAGGTGCTGTATGTCAGGAATGAAAGGGATTTATGTGCTGTCGGTCAGTTTAATTCACTAAGTGGTGGACCAGCATATAGATGTGAAGGACAAGGAAGTGTCGCTAATGAAATCTAAATGTGAGAAAACCGACATTGTGTTAAATGATGAGGTGAATAAACACTCTCTTAGTCACAAAGAGATGATCAGTTTCTCTTCTTACGTGCGACATTTTATTAACTGGATCTTAATCTTCGCGAGACATTATATACAATGACTCCATCAGTGACGTAACTTAGTTTTAAAAATATGGGAGATCACAGGGAAATTTTTTATTTTGAACTAAGCCTCCCTGCGGTTGAGTAATTGTGGGACTGGATATAGTAAGACGTTAGATGACGAAAGGATTGATAACGATTAGGTAGGAAGACTGGTATTAGTTCTGTGGAATATATTGAAATACATGAAAAGGAAATACAGTCGAAGAAGGATTACAAAGTTTAATGGCGCATCATCATATTTAAATCAAGTTCATCGTTTAAGTCAAGTTTAATATGTAAGTCAACTTCCATATTTAAGTATTTTTGTGGCCAGTTGAGAGGGGTACAGGAACTTGCCAGGATACAATGAAACACAGACCATCGTGTATTACAAGCCTTTACTTACAAAAATATTTTTACAATTGATAATATAATCGATAATAATAAAGATAAAGGATATACCAAGTAATAATACTGCAGTAATGGATAACCTGTTTGTTCAGTCTTTATAACGTATTGTTTATACTCTCACATTTCTAACTTTGAATCTCTTAAAGAACTTATAAACAGGTTTCTTTTTTCCCTTACAGTGCTACACGTTTCTTTGTGTCTAAAAGAAAGAGAAACTTCCGACTGAACAGTTAAGTTGACTAGGACACAAACCCGCAGTGGCAGCTGCAACACTACACAGTACTACATATACCCGCAGTGGCAGCTGCAACACTACACAGTTCTACCTACACCCGCAGTGGCAGCTGCAACACTACACAGTTCTACCTACACCCGCAGTGGCAGCTGTAACACTACACAGTACTACCAACACCCACACTACACAGTACTACCTACACCCGCAGTGGCAGCTGTAACACTACACAGTACTACCTACACCCGCAGTGGCAGCTGTAACACTACACAGTTCTACCTACACCCGCAGTGGCAGCTGTAACACTACACAATACTACCAACACCCGCAGTGGCAGCTGCAACACTACACAGTACTACCTACACCCGCAGTGGCAGCTGCAACAGTATACAGTACTATCTACACCCGCAGTGACAGCTGAAACACTACACAGTACTATCTACACCCGTAGTGGCAGCTGCAACACTACACAGTGCACTATAGATGCACAATTTCCAAACAGAACTGAATATCTGAAGACTGACAACTAAATACATGATTTTTCAGGCAGTGTGTGTATATACAAGCGGTGCACCAGTAGTTTTATATTGAGCAGTGATGTGTGTGTGTGTGTGTGTGTGTGTGTGTGTGTGTGTGTGTGTGTGTGTGTGTGTGTGTGTGTGTGTGTGTGTGTTGTGTTGTGTTGTGTGTGTGTGTGTGTTGTGTGTGTGTGTGTGTGTTGTGTTGTGTGTGTGTGTGTGTGTGTGTGTGTGTGTGTGTTGTGTTGTGTTGTGTGTGTGTGTGTGTGTGTGTGTGTGTGTGTGTGTGTGTGTGTGTGTGTGTGTGTGTGTGTGTGTACTTATGATTGAAGATGATCCCAGGTTTAGCAATCCATAGAAAGACCCTGGGGATCCCTAGAGTTTTTGATTGCTGCTGGTTACCCCCAGCGTTCATCTAGGCCCCATAACTTTTACACTGTAAAGCTACATTTTGATTATAAATATATATATATATATATATATATATATATATATATATATATATATATATATATATATATATATATATATATATATATATATAAATATATGTATATATATATATATATATATATATATATATATATATATATATATATATATATATATATATATATATATATATATACATACATATATATATATATATATATATATATATATATATATATATATATATATATATATATATATATATATATATATATATATATATATATATATATATATATATATATATATAACTAGTATATTTATTATTTGCAAATTATATGTGCAAAAATAACTGATATGTGATACATATATAAATCGATAAAATATATTAATTATCTCTGTAATAGTTTATTTCATGGTCCAAAAACCGGTGTGCATAAAAGAATGAAAACCCTTAAACTGTTACATCATGAACATCGTGTTGCTCATGGGTAGTGAGCAGTTCAAGTCGGCTGGTGTTGTTGCTACTGTTTGCTGTCAGCACTGGCTTAGTACTGAGCACCGCCAGGGAAGTTGTAGCTCTGCTGTGGTGCTGACCCACTGAAGGACGCTGTGCTGAATTGATTGCTTTGCTGGGAACTACTCTCTTCCTTAGAGCTCTGACTGGATGAGAATGAGAAGGCGGCGTTCTTACCCAAATTGCTGAGGTTGTTTCCTTGGTACGACGGCTGAGATGTGTACTGGGAAGTTGGGGGAGACACTGGCTGATAGTTGCTATTCAGCGGGATCCAACCATCCATGTTGGCGGTGGGTTCTGCTGTGGGCGGCGAGAAAGAATCAGACTCTGGACCCACAGCGTAGGAGGGAGTTGGAGATGGATAAGCGGCCGAGGCGGTGGATGGCGACGCAGTCTGAGGGTATCCTCCCTGTGCGAAGTTGAGACCACCAGAGCCAAAACCACTGGCGCCACTGAAACTGCTGAAAGATTTTTGTGAGGACGATGCTGAAGAGGCCTTTGATGCTGAGGCCTTAGAACTTGATACGAAATGCTGAGCTGAGCCTCTGTCTCCTCCGCTGTTTACTAGGAATTTAGATGAGGATGAGGCGTGAGTCTTCTTTGCTTCATTAGCGCTCTTTGACGAGGAGGATTGGAAGTTGAGTGAGGCTCCACCATTGTTGTAGCTGGCGCTGCTAGAGGCAAACTCTTTTTGTTGGGCGGCGTTCGACTGCTCTGCCGACTGTGAGTTATAGGAGGCGTAGGCCACTGAGCCGCCTGCGTTTGATAGTGGTCGATTATACGAAATTGGTTGAGGACTAGATGGGATAGGAGTGGGTTGAGGCCTAGGTGGTGTATATCTAGAATGAGTAGGTCTGGGTTGGGTTGGTCTAGGCTGAACGACAGTGGGTGATGGCCCATAGCTCATGGTTGGAACCCTATTCTGACTTGCAGGGGGGATGTAGTTATAGGAAGAGCTAGGCGCTGAACCCGCTACATTACCAAAGGAGGAGAAACTGGATTCGCTGCTGCTGCTGCTGCTCTTTTGGGCAGACTGGGACGCCTGTTGGCTCTGGTACAGTTGTTGTGAGACCAGCTGGCCTCCCTGACGTCCCTGACCACCGCTCTGGTATTTATTTATGTTGTTGCCTTGTATGTTAAATGCAGTTTGTTGGGAAGAACTTTTGGATGAGTTGAACGCGCTGGAGGCTGCATGTTTTGTTGACAGGTTGATAAACTGTTGCTGCGGTTGTTGATATTGTTGCTGTGGCTGCTGATATTGTTGTTGTGTCTGTTGATATTGTTGCTGTGGCTGTTGATATTGTTGCTGTGGCTGTTGATATTGTTGCTGTGGTTGATATTGTTGCTGTGGTTGTTGATATTGTTGCTGTGGCTGTTGATATTGTTGCTGTGGTTGGTGATATTGTTGTTGTGGTTGTTGATATTGTTGGTCTTGTTGCTGATATTGTTGCTGTTGATATTTCTGCTCCTCTTGCTGATACTGCTGTTGCTGATACTGTTGTTCCTGTTTATGCTCATATTTTTGATACTGTTGTTGAGTTTGCTGCTGTTGCTGCTGCTGTTTCAAGTACTGAGAAATTTGTTGCTGAGCTTGCTGCGGCTGCACGAAGGCTCCGTAACTCTGCACGTCGTCGGAGATTGCGCCAGACTTCTGAAGGTCCAAGAAGGTGTTGATGGGGACCAAGACGAAGGGGAAATTGACGAAATTGTTATCCACTGCGGCACCATAACTGTAGTCGTTGCTTGAGTTTGAGGAGTTGGAAAAGGAGCTGTAGAGTTGCTGGGTGATGTTCTGCAGGTACTGAGCCATCCACGCCTCCTGCGCAGACTTGTACAGATTGTCGGAGGTGGTCGCAGAAGGGGTGGGGTAATTTGGGGCAGGGTAGGAGCGAGAGAGGGCAGCAGGGGTAGGGGAGGGCTGTTCAAATAAACCGTTTTTCACGTTAAAGCTGCTGTAACTGGCTTCACTGGAGCTGCTGGAACTACTACTCTCAGAGGAAGAGGATGAGGACGAGCTAAAACTATTGAAAGCGTTGTTGCCGAAACCTCCACTCTGGAAAGACGGGGAAAGTGTGGATTGTGGCGGGGGGAAGGACTGTTGTCGGGGCTGGGGGAAGGGCTGTTGTTGGGGCTCTTGATACTGGGGACGACCTGTGGGGGTATAGCGGGAGGGAGAACTAGTGGCGTCTTCAAGACCTGCAACAATAATCTGCAATTAGTAAGGTGACTCACACTGGACGACCAGTCGAGTGCCATGTGTTAACACACTTCTGGCCGTCGCCACAATCTACTTAGTAGTCTCAATGCTGATTAAAAAGTAACAACATACATGAAAAAGAATCATTATAGAATATAAT
>NC_091297.1:48832873-48890373 GCF_038502225.1 Cherax quadricarinatus
CACCATCAACAGTCACACACCACTATCAACACACACACACCACCATCAACAGTCACACACCACTATCAACACACACACACCACCATCAACAGTCACACACCACTATCAACACACACACACCACCATCCACAGTTACACACCACTATCAACACACACACACCACCATCAACAGTCACACACGACTATCAACACACACACACCACCATCAACAGTCACACACCACTATCAACACACACACACCACCATCAACAGTCACACACCACTATCAACACACACACACCACCATCCACAGTTACACACCACTATCAACACACACACACCACCATCAACAGTCACACACCACTATCAACACACACACACCACCATCCACAGTTACACACCACTATCAACACACACACACCACCATCAACAGTCACACACCACTATCAACACACACACACCACCATCAACAGTCACACACGACTATCAACACACACTCTCCACCATCAACAGTCACACACCACCATCGGCACACACACACCACCATCAACAGTCACACACGACTATCAACAAACACTCTCCACCATCAACAGTCACACACCACTATCAACACACCCACACCACCATCCACAGTCACACACCACTATCAACACACCCACACCACCATCAACAGTTACACACCACTATCAACACACCCACACCACCATCAACAGTCACACACGACTATCAACACACACTCTCCACCATCAACAGTCACACACCACTATCAACACACCCACACCACCATCCACAGTTACACACCACTATCAACACACACACACCACCATCAACACTCACACACGACTATCAACACACACACACACCACCATCAACACTCACGCACCATTGTCAATACTTACACACCACCATCAACACACACAGACCACTATCAACACTCACAGACCACTATCAACACTTGCACACCACCATCATCAGTCACACACCACTATCAACACACACACACACACCACTATCACCACACACACACACCACTATCATCACACACACACACCACCATCAACAGTCGCACACCATTATCAACACACACACACAACTATCAACACTCACACACCACTCTCAACACACACGCACAACCTTCAACACACACACACTTCTATCATCACACACACACCAAAATCAACACTCACACACCACTATCAACACACACACACTACCATCAACAGTCACACACCACTATCAACACACACACAACTATCAACACACACACACCACTATCAACACACACACACCACCATCAACACTCACACACCACTATCAACACACACACACCACTATCAACACACACACACCACTATCAACACACACACACCACTATCAACACACACACACCACTATCAACACACACACACAACTATCAACACACACACACCACTATCAACACACACGCACCACCATCAACACACACACCACTATCAACACACACACACCACTGTCAACACACCCACACCATAATCAACACGCACTCGACTATCAACACACATACACCGCCATCAACACTCACACACCACTATCAACACACACATTCCACTATCAACACACACGCGACTATCAACACACACACACCACCATCAACAGTCACACACGACTATCAACACACACTCTCCACCATCAACAGTCACACACCACTATCAACACACCCACACCACCATCCACAGTTACACACCACTATCAACACACCCACACCACCATCAACAGTTACACACCACTATCAACACACACACACCACTGTCAACACACCCACACCATAATCAACACGCACTCGACTATCAACACACATACACCGCCATCAACACTCACACACCACTATCAACACACACATTCCACTATCAACACACACGCGACTATCAACACACACACACCACCATCAACACTCACACACGACTATCAACACACACACACACACCACCATCAACACTCACACACCACTATCAACACACACACCACCATCAACACACACACACCACCATCAACACACACATCACTGTCAACACTCACGCAGCACCATCAACACACGCACACACCACCATCAACACTCACACAAGACTATCAACACACACACACCACCATCGACACTCACACACCACTATCAATACTCACACACCACCATCAACACACACACACCACTATCAACACACACACACCACCATCAACACTCACACAGCACTATCAACACACACACACCACTATCAACACACACACACCACCATCAACACTCACACACCACTATCAACACTCACACACCACCATCAACACTCACACACCACTATCAACACTCACACACCACTATCAACACACACACACCACTATCAACACACACACACCACCATCAACACTCACACACCACTATCAACACACACACACCACCATCAACACACACACACCACTATCAACACTCACACACCACTATCAACACTCACACACCACCATCAACACACACTCACCACCATCAACACTCACACACCCCCATCAACACTCACACACCACAACTCTCCTCGTCACCACTCCAGACATTGTTTCAACTTGGTCCCAGATTCGTCAGTAACTGCCTATCAATCTTAAGAACTTTCGTTTATTTCATTTATTCATCGCAGTTAATTATTACGAAAAGAATAGCGAGTCAAATTTCCTTTCAAGAGATGTTGGGCAGTGATCACTGTTAATACTTATCCTCACCTGATGTATCTTAGTCAAGCATGAGAGCATAATCGATTTGTTAACTCTATTGTGTATCTGCAACTGAATTTGACATGCATAGTTGATATCCAATTATTTTATAGAGGTTAGCAAACGAGTTAGAGTTTTTGACAGTAAGAATCTGAGATCTGGATTACTTTAGCTAGTGCCAGGAGTGTCGATCCGTATTTTCTCCAGCCCTAGCCGCTGTACATATACCATATGTTTTGGCACTGCCCCTGACTTGTCTATGTGACCAGGGCACCATGGCAGTCCAGTGGGTCACTGGGACCCTTTCTGAGGGTGTTTAGTGTTACTGCGATGTCCCTGTGAGTCGGGTGGTCCGTCGAGAGGTTCGGCTGGTCTGCTTTTAGGGTGGAGGTGGATCCGTCAGTTCCGTGAAGGGAGTCGGTAAGGGAGGTGTGGAGTCCAGACATCCGTCTCCCTGCTTCCTACTTACCTCCGGTCCACTGCTCACCCAGGCTAAATAATGATGATAATACAAATATATGGGAGTATTACAGCATGGATCGAAAGAATAACTCACAGTACCGTAAGTGGAACAATTTACAAATAACCCACAAAATGGAGACTCAAACCTTTCGACATTTCGGTCCTGAGCGGACGGAAACGTCGCTCAGTTTTCATCGCCAGTTTAGAGATTAGCAGGTGAGTATTGGACGTCATCAGTTTTTTTCTAAATGCATTTCATAGTCCTATATTTGAGATTGTTATTATTATTTACTCCCAGTTGTTTGAACATGAACGCTGATGTGAGTTGCCTCGAACTGACTCAGGCACAAACCACAGTGTTCAACACACACATGAAGAGCAGTCTACCGGACGTAAGTGAACACTCGCCCCTCGCGTTCACCGGTGGTTCATCAAGCACCTCGGTGCGCAGCCCTATGACGCACTGCCCGCCAGTATTTTAGGAAAAAAAAAAAACTGCAGAGTAAGCTTTAACTGAGACGACGCTTCCCTCTGTTTGAGCTTCATCAGCTTGTACCTTGAAGCTCAGGCACAGCGAGATGTTGTCCCAGTAGCGGGATATAAAAACTTTGTTCCGCAGCGTGTTTCTTCAGCACCGTGGTGTGCTGAGGAGCCATCGTGGTGTGCTGATGAACCACAGAGGAACGAGAGGAACTGCAGGATGTGTGTGGCTGGTCTTCGTGCTGGGGTGGGCAGGAGTGTGATACTGTGGAGAACACTAGCATGGAACAAACATTATATACATTAACAATTAACTGCTATTTATACTACTACTACTACTACTACTACTACTACTACTACTACTACTACTACTACTGCTGCTGCTATCACTACTACTACTACTATTACTTCTACTACTACTATTACTGCTATTACTACTACTACTACTACTGCTATTACTACTACTACTAATAATACTACAACTATTACTACTACTACTACTGCTATTACTACTACTACTACTAATACTACAACTATTACTACTACTACTACTAATACTACAACTATTACTACTACCACTACTAATACTACAACTATTACTACTACTACTGCTATTACTACTACTACTACTAATACTACAACTATTACTACTACTACTACTAATACTACAACTATTACTACTACTACTACTAATACTACAACTATTACTACTGCTACGGCCATCATTACCATTACTTCTAGCACTATCACTGCTTCTACTGTTATTAGTACTATTAATACTACTACTTTTATTACCAACTTCTTCCCTTCCCTCTTTCCAGCCTGCCTTCTGATCTCTGCCTGTTCTTCTTCTCACTCGGATATAACTTAATAATGGTCCAGGAAGGACCGAAATGTCGTCTAAGCTTCAATATAAGTCACGGTACTGTGACTTTTATTGCTCATTATATACATCATGTGTGCCTTAGTCCTTTTAGCCGCCCTACAACATCTGAGAAGATTTCATGGGCAAACTGTTTACTGCTCTGTTAAGTATCTTACCACTCATGACTACGTGAAGGTGGCAAAAAATGTCACTTTGATTATCACCTTTGTCTCTCCTAAACCGTGACCTTCCTATAGAGGTATGTAGTCCCTCTTTGGTGTCACCTGCACATGTCATGCATCACCTAAGTTTTCCCTGGGAACTTCTTCAAGGTCTAACCTCAATCTAATTTCCTGTCATCAGCCTACGTAAATGAGTGTCCTAGGAGATCGCCACCCCCCTCCTCCCTCCATATCACACCAGCCTAGAATACCCTACCGTGCTAGACAAAGAGCATCTGTATATTTGTTAGAAGATCACCTATAAAAGCCTAGCATAACGTAGAGCGTGACTGGGCGCCGATGGTAGTCTCAACTAACCAGGGCAAGGCGTCTTGTCAGGTCCTCGCGTGAGTGAGAGCACTCTGAAGCCTCCTTCATCAGCCTGGTAGGTCACTGTCCTCACGAGACCCGTGGGCTCCAGTACCTGTATCAACACAAACATGTAAATGAAACGCTTATTCGATTACATACAGTGACCTCTCTTGTAAAGTTCCTCTACATAGTGCATCCAAAATTATATAATACATGAAGAGGCATTTTTAACACCTGCTCTTCAATTATGAATGGCCTTTTTTTTAAACCGTACTTGCAAAAAATGGGCTATGTGGGGGAGTTTCACGAGAGAGCTGAGTGTGTCACAAATGATACACCTTTAACAGTGTGTTGAAAATATCATGTACTTTCCTCAGTACTGGACATCCACACAAGCATACGCTTGACGTAAACACAGTATTCGACGTTCATTTACATATATACACCAGACCTACACGTACACACACTTAACCTACAAAAAGAGAGATGTGAGCAAGGAGTACACACCTGGTAGCAGCCAGTGACCACACCCTGGTCGTCTCCCTGCTCCTGCCTGGTCTGAAAGTTAGCAGTAGCCTCGTCATCAACGATCCAGCCGAAGCGGTAAGGCATTCCTTTCGACTGTACCTGTAAGGGCAAGAGTGACAATTAAGCACCTGTGAGGGCAAGGAGTAACACTGCAACACCTGAGAGAACAAGGAATGATACTGCAACACCTGAGAGAACAAGGAATGATACTGCAACACCTGAGAGAACAAGGAATGATACTGCAACACCTGAGAGAACAAGGAATGATACTGCAACACCTGAGAGGGCAAGGAATGATACTGCAACACCTGAGAGAACAAGGAATGATACTGCAACACCTGAGAGGGCAAGGAATGATACTGCAACACCTGAGAGGGCAAGGAATAATACGGCAACACCTAACAGGGCAAGGAATGACACTGCAAGACCTGAGAGGGCATGGAACGACAATTCAACAACTGAGAGGCAAGGCACTGACAATTAAATACCTGGACTAGTAATCACAACAAATCTTCAAAATTAAAAGTGAAAATTGTGCGCCGCTTCGGTGTTTCCCGGGCCATTAACGGGTCGTCGTGGAAAATAATTATATAGAACAAACCGAAAAGTCGTTTGATTCCAGACTTGTGAGTTGCTGGCACTGATAATGTCTTAGTCTTCATGTGCTAGCACGAGCATACTAGTGGTGTTAACACCAGGAATGTGAGCAACGGTATGTGAGCACTCAGCTCACACTGAGTGTCCATGGTTCGATTGCGGGAACGGGTGGAAATGAGGGGAATGTTTCCTTACACCTCTTATCCCTGTTCACCTAGTAGTAAGTAGGTACCTACGAGTTAATCGGCTGTTGTGGGTCGCATCCTGGGGGAGTGGGGAGGGTAGTTTACGTAATATTAGGCGGCCTGGGTTCTGATGTGAGCTAAGGTACGATAACAACTCCTAGCCTGCAACATTTATGTAAAGAAAACTAGTATACTAGTGGCGTTAACACCAACACTAGTATACCAGTGGTGTTAACACCAACACTAGTATACTAGTGGTGTTAACACCAACAGTAGTATACTAGTGATGTTAAGACCAACATTAGTATACTGGTGGTGTTCACGCCAACACTAGTATACTGGTGGTGTTAACACCAACATTAGTATACTAGTGGTGTTAACACCAACACTAGTATACAAGTGGTGTTAACACCAACACTAATATACTGGTGGTGTTAACACCAATACTAGTATACTACCGGTGTTAACACCAACACTACTGTACTACCGGTGTTAACTCCAACACTAGTATATAGTGGTGTTAACACCAACACTAGTATAACAGTGGTGTTAACACCAACACTAGTATACTACCGGTGTTAACACCAACACTACTATATTACCGGTGTTAACAGCAACACTAGTATACTGGTGGTGTTAACACCAACACTAGTATATTAGTGGTGTTAATACCAACATTAGTATACTAATGGTGTTAACACCAACATTAGTATACTAGTGGTGTTAACACCAACATTAGTATACTAGTGGTGTTAACGCCAACACTAGTATACTAGTGGTGTTAACACCAGCATTAGTATACTAGTGGAGTTAACACCAACATTAGTATAGACAAGGTGGACAGAGATAGGATGTTCCAGAGAGGGGACACAGGGACAAGGGGTCACAACTGGAAGCTGAAGACTCAGACGAGTCACAGGGACGTTAGGAAGTATTTCTTCAGTCATAGAGTTGTCAGCAAGTGGAATAGCCTAGCAAGTGAAGTAGTGGAGGCAGGAACCATACATAGTTTTAAGAAGAGGTATGACAAAGCTCAGGAAGCAGAGAGAGAGAGGATCCAGTAGCGATCAGTGAAGAGGCGGGGCCAGGAGCTGAGTCTCGACCCCTGCAACCACAATTAGGTGAGTACAATTAGGTGAGTACTATTGGTGTTAACATCAACATTAGTATAATAGTGGTGTTAACACCAACACTAGTATACTGGTGGTGTTAACACCAACACTAGTATACTGGTGGTGTTAACACCAACACTAGTATACTGGTGGTGTTAACAAAAACACTAGTATACTGGTGGTGTTAACACCAACACTAGTATACTAGTGGTGTTAACACCAACACTAGTATACTGGTGGTGTTAACACCAATACTGGTATACTGCCGGTGTTAACACCAACACTACTATACTACCGGTGTTAACAGCAACACTAGTATACTGGTGGTGTTAACACCAACACTAGTATATTAGTGGTGTTAACACCAACATTAGTATACTAATGGTGTTAACACCAATACTGGTATACTGCCGGTGTTAACACCAACACTACTATACTACCGGTGTTAACAGCAACACTAGTATACTGGTGGTGTTAACACCAACACTAGTATATTAGTGGTGTTAAAACCAACATTAGTATACTAATGGTGTTAACACCAACATTAGTATACTAGTGGTGTTAACACCAACATTAGTATACTAGTGGTGTTAACACCAACACTAGTATACTAGTGGTGCTAACACCAACACTACTATACTACCGGTGTTAACACCAACACTAGTATACTGGTGGTGTTAACACCAACACTAGTATACTGGTGGTGTTAATACCAACACTACTATACTGGTGGTGTTAACACCAACACTAGTATACTGGTGGTGTTAACACCAACACTAGTATACTGATGGTGTTAACACCAATACTGGTATACTACCGGTGTTAACACCAACATTAGTATATAGTGGTGTTAACACCAACACTAGTATAACAGTAGTATTAACACCAACACTAGTATACTAGTGGTGTTAACACCAACACTAGTATATTAGTGGTGTTAACACCAACACTAGTATACTAGTGGTGTTAACACCAACACTACTATACTGGTGGTGTTAACACCAATACTAGTATACTACCGGTGTTAACACCAACACTACTATACTACCGGTGTTAACACCAACACTAGTATATAGTGGTGTTAACACCAACACTAGTATAACAATGGCGTTAACACCAACACTAGTATAACAATGGTGTTAACACCAACACTAGTATATAGTAGTGTTAACACCAACACTAGTACACTAGTGGTGTTAACACCAACACTAGTATACTAGTGGTGTTAACCCCAACACCAGTACACTAGTGGTGTTAACACGAACACCTGAACACTAGTGGTGTTAACACCAACACCAGTACACAAGTGGTGTTAACAACACCAGTACACTAGTGGTCTTAACACCAACACCAGTATACTAGTGGTGTTAGCACCAACACCAGTACACCAGTGGTGTTAACACCAACACCAGCACACTAGTGGTGTTAACACCAACACCAGTACACTAGTGGTGTTAACTCCAACGGTAGTATACTAGTGGTGTTAACACCAACACCAGTGCACTACTGGTGTTAACACCAACGGTAGTATACTAGTAGTGGTAACACCAACGGTAGTATACTAGTGGTGTTAACATCAACACGACTAGTAAAGTAAAAGGACACAAATGCAACTAATGTGACATTTATTGTGGCAACGTTTCGCTCTCCAGGAGCTTTATCAAGCCATTACAAACAATACATGGACACAGAGGGTATATAAAGGCTCAGAGTGAGGTGCAATACTAGTGAGGTAACATTTCGATGTTCACTAGTGGTAGTAGTAGTAGTACTAGTAGTAGTGACAAAAGTAATACAATATGATAGAGCAATTAATTCGTACAAGAGTAAAAGGATATAAAAGCTATTACTTGAGTAACATAAAAATAGGTTGGACAAATATAGACTGGAAAGAGGCAGCTTGTTTCAGTGTACACTCTCTGTAATGTGCTTTGTGTAGTATAACAGGAGAGACTATGTGATGGCAGGGTTTACTGTTTTCAGGAGGATTCTTGCTAAGACTTCGGAGATGGTGAAGCTGCCGTTGTTTTGTTTAATTGTATTCGAAACAGCGATCAGTGCTGATTCGAGGCACTTGCGTCTGCGGAAATTAGTTTCTTTGATCACTAATTGGGCGTCTCTGAATTTCATGAGATGATTGGTGGAATTTCCGTGTTGTACACAGGCGTTGTTCAAGTTATCGTTCCTACATGCGTAAATGTGTTTATTGAGGCGGGTGTCGAGGTTTCTTGCTGTTTCACCTACGTAAATCTCGTCACAGCCTCCACAGGGTATAGTGTAAACTCCTGCATTGACTGGTTCGTGGTGCTTGGATTGTGTCCTTGTTAGATCCTTTATAGAAGTGCTAGAAGCGATGGCGACTCTGGTGTTAGCCTGTGAAAGTACTTTTGAGACGTTCAGTGCAACCTGGCTGTTGGGAAGAATTATAACTTTGTTGGGAGTGGTGTTGATGCGTGGAGAATTAATGATCTGAAGAGCTCTTTTCTTGCAGTCTTTGATGAAAAAAGAAGGAAAATGTAACTCAGTGAATGTTTGGTGAATATATGTACATTCCTCGTCAAGAAACTCAGATTTTCTATACAAAACCAGACAAATACTCAAACGCACTATAGAAGAGAAGAAACTTCTGTACTTGTTACCAAGCAACCCTAAACCAGCACATATGTATGGTTTACCCAAAACCCATAAACACAATATTCCTCTCAGACCAATCACGTCAGGAATAGGCAGTGCTCCACACAACCTAGCCGGAGTTCTTGCCAAACATCTTTCCTGCCTTCTGGGGACCATCAGCCCCGCTCATCTTAAACACTCAGGCGACCTTCTCAACCGCATCCGTAACCTCTCCATCCGTAACAAGAAACTAAGCAGTTTGAATGTGACTTCCCTCTTCACAAAAGTACCTACCAAAAAAGCCATCGAGGTTCTCCGACGTAAAGTCAATCAGGACCTTAATCTTCCTCTACCTCCCGGAGATTTTGTTGACTTGATTGAACTCTGTGTTAATTTCAACTGTTTTTCTTTCAATAACAAGCTCTACAAACAAACCTACGGCATGGGAATGGGGTCCCCCATAAGTGCCGTCCTAGTCAACTTATACATGGAACACCTAGAGTCCGAACACTTCGCCAACATCATCCCTTCAAGCGTCACTTGGTTACGTTACGTGGACGATGTCCTCGTAATAACTCCAAAACGTTTTGATGTACGGGATCTTCAGGCGAGGCTCAACGCAGTTGAACCGGCGATCCAGTTTACACTAGAAGAAGAGTCCAATGACAAGCTACCTTTCCTCGACGTCCTCATTCACAAAGTAGACAACAACCTAGGATTTCAAGTTTATCGGAAACCCATCAATAAAAATGATCTCACACACTTCTATTCCAGTCAAGATA
This sequence comes from Cherax quadricarinatus, assembly GCF_038502225.1. NCBI lineage: Eukaryota > Metazoa > Arthropoda > Malacostraca > Decapoda > Parastacidae > Cherax > Cherax quadricarinatus. The sequence continues at coordinate 48,843,734 of NC_091297.1, forward strand.
CCAAGACCAAAAGAGGCATCATCATCATCGGGTTTTTCCTAAGAGCATACCGAATTTGCAGTCCTGAGTTTCTTGACGAGGAATGTACATATATTCACCAAACATTCACTGAGTTACATTTTCCTTCTTTTTTCATCAAAGACTGCAAGAAAAGAGCTCTTCAGATCATTAATTCTCAACGCATCAACGCCACTCCCAACAAAGTTATAATTCTTCCCAACAGCCAGGTTGCACTGAACGTCTCAAAAGTACTTTCACAGGCTAACACCAGAGTCGACATCGCTTCTAGCACTTCTATAAAGGATCTAACCAGGACACAATCCAAGCACCACGAACCAGTCAATGCAGGAGTTTACATTATACCCTGTGGAGGCTGTGACAAGATTTACGTAGGTGAAACAGCAAGAAACCTCGACACCCGCCTCAATGAACACATTTACGCATGTAGGAACGATAACTTGAACAATGCCTGTGTACAACACAGAAATTCCACCAATCATCTCATGAAATTCAGAGACGCCCAATTAGTGATCAAAGAAACTAATTTCCGCAGACGCAAGTGCCTCGAATCAGCACTGATCGCTGTTTCGAATACAATTAAACAAAACAACGGCAGCTTCACCATCTCCGAAGTCTTAGCAAGAATCCTCCTGAAAACAGTAAACCCTGCCATCACATAGTCTCTCCTGTTATACTACACAAAGCACATTACAGAGAGTGAACACTGAAACAAGCTGCCTCTTTCCAGTCTATATTTGTCCAACCTATTTTTATGTTACCCAAGTAATAGCTTTTATATCCTTTTACTCTTGTACGAATTAATTGCTCTATCATATTGTATTACTTTTGTCACTAATACTAGTACTACTACTACTACCACTAGTGAACATCGAAATGTTACCTCACTAGTATTGCACCTCACTCTGAGCCTTTATATACCCTCTGTGTCCATGTATTGTTTGTAATGGCTTGATAAAGCTCCTGGAGAGCGAAACGTTGCCACAATAAATGTCACATTAGTTGCACTTGTGTCCTTTTACTTTACATATTGTCGGTAATTCTACCAACTTTATTACAACACGACTAGTATACTACCGTTGGTGTTAACACCAACACCAGTACACTAGTGGTGTTAACACCAACACCAGTACACTAGTGGTGTTAACACCAGCACCAGTACACTAGTGGTGTTATCACCAACACCAGTATACTAGTGCTGTTAACACCAACAGTAGTATACTAGTGGTGTTAACACCAACACCAGAACACTAGTGGTGTTAACACCAACACCAGTACACTAGCGGTGTTAACACCAACACCAGTATATTAGTGGTGTTAACACCAACACCAGTACACTAGTGGTATTAACACCAACACCAGTATACTAGTGGTGTTAACACCAACACCAGTATTCTAGTGGTATTAACATCAACACCAGTATACTAGTGGTGTTAACACCAACACCAGTATACTAGTGGTGTTAACACCAACACCAGTACACTAGTGGTGTTAACTCCAACACCAGTACATTAGTAGTGTTAACGCCAACACCAGTATACTAGTGGTGTTAACACCAACACCAGTATACTAGTGGTGTTAACACCAACACCAGTATACTAGTGGTGTTAACACCAACACCAGTACACTAGTGGTGTTAACGCCAACACCAGTATACTAGTGGTGTTAACACCAACACCAGTATACTAGTGGTGTTAACACCAACACCAGTACACTAGTGGTGTTAACTCCAACACCAGTACATTAGTAGTGTTAACGCCAACACCAGTATACTAGTGGTGTTAACACCAACACCAGTATACTAGTGGTGTTAACACCAACACCAGTATACTAGTGGTGTTAACACCAACACCAGTACACTAGTGGTGTTAACGCCAACACCAGTATACTAGTGGTGTTAACACCAACACCAGTATACTAGTGGTGTTAACACCAACACCAGTATACTAGTGGTGTTAACACCAACACCAGTACACTAGTGGTGTTAACGCCAACACCAGTATACTAGTGGTGTTAACACCAACACCAGTATATTAGTGGTGTTAACACCAACACCAGTATACTAGTGGTGTTAACACCAACACCAGTATACTAGTGGTGTTAACACCAACACCAGTACACTAGTGGTGTTAACGCCAACACCAGTACACTAGTGGTGTTAACACTGGTATTGTATCACTACACATCGCAACCCACAAAGATTCTTTTATTATTATTATTATTATTATTATTATTATTATTATTATTATTATTATTATTATTATTATTGTGGATTTTTTTTTACATAATTTTCCTAAAGGTAAAGCATATAAATTAATAATATAATAATTGCATATTAAAATGTGATGCTATTTGGACCCTTCGAGAAAATTTTAAGTGAAGGTGGGTGTGGAAGAGGCGGAGAGTGACGCGGACGGAGACGCCATATTGAATTTAATGTGTGAACACTGGACCGAGTTGTGCAATGTGATCGGGCGTTCTCGAAGGTCAATTGGGGTTTCTCGGCCTGAATATGTAATTAGGAACCCGTGTTAATGTCCCCTGCTAAAGAATTGGGACAGGAAATTTGCAGGACCTCAAGAATTACGTGTGGATGGCGGAAGATAAGGGATGACCATCAGTCACAGAGAAGTACACAATTACTCCTTGCATTTAGATCTCTAGCTGGCCAGTGTAGTGTTTAGGTGTAAGGCAGGCGTTGGGGTGTGATCCAATTACAGTAATTAAATGATAAGTGTTAATACTAATTATATTTTGTGTACCCAGCAAGCCTAATTATATACAGTCCACAACTTTAATTACCAGAGTAGCTGGTAATGTGAGGTCTAGCTTTTTGTGAGTGGTAGGAAGTGGGCTTCGAGGAGTGACAGTTTGGCTACCTGCTGTGACTTAATTAAGTCCCACTTACCTCACCCAAATTACTTGTAGGTAATATTTCAGGTAATCCCCTTCAAATCTCATGCAGGTAATTTACTCAAATAATAATAATAATAATGATAATAATCCAAAAATATTATTGTTATTATTATTATTATTATTATTATTATTATTATTATTATTATTATTATTATTATTATTATTATTATTATTAATATTATTATTATTATTAGTTTCACTGAGGTCTTAGTCATATACAGCTTGGGGAATGGAGAGGTTATCCGTGGGGAAGTGGAGGTTAACCATAATTCACGTTAAGAGTAGAGGAAGTCGGAAGACAATACTCTTACTACTCCAACTTTCGTTACTACTACTATTATTACACGAACGTTAATTTAAGAGTCACTGACCGGCGCGTTGTAAGGGGCTTGCTGAGGGGGCAGGAAAGACGGCTGCTGCGCTGACGCCTCCGTGAGAAGGGCCTCGGTGTCCTCCAACAGGTCGGAGGGCACGAAGGCTTCCTCGCTGCCGTCCTCCGTGGGCAGCATCACCCCGGGAACCTCCTGAGGGACGAACTCACCATCGGCAGATAGCTTAATGACCTGAAAAACCAAGCCAGAGGTATGATAGAGGTTCGTCGAAATGTCACAGAAAATGTAAGAGGAGAACGTGCAAAAAAAAAAAAAATTATTGTTTGTGGCAAACGGACAAGAATTTATACACTTACGACACATTAAAGACATATCCATGTACGTCTAGTTGTCTGCAGTTATATACCTTCTTGATACACATTTCCTTGAAATTCCATTATATAAATCACAATATTTGCCATAATTACATCATGAAGTATAACGGAAGAGTTATCTCACCTTCATTACTTTTCTGGGTTTGGTGAGAAGTTTCTTAGAATTGAGTTTCTCTTCCTTTGCAGGGTATGTGGGCTCTCGTTCTTCTGGTGTGGTCCAGCGGGTAGGAGAAGGCGGCAGCGATGCTACGGAAGGTGTGGGTGTCAGGAGAGGCCAAGGTGTAGGCTGAGGTGTAGTCCCAGCTTCCTGGCTCCCTGCAGTTGCTTCCTTGGGATTGGCAGCGTACAAGTCCATCTTGTCCTTCAGTTCGTGGCTATGTCCGTAGCCCGGCTTCCTAACCCGACGTGGAGCACCGGGTTTGGGGTTCGATTTCGACTCCGGCGCCGAGATCTTTTTGGGTTCGTGGGTCCCAGCAGGACTGTCCCTAGCAGCAGTATCGTGTTGTTTCTTGGTAGGCTCAGGCTCTGGGAGTCCATCTTCACCGTCCTCCTCGTGAGGGTAGTCAGCATGTCGTTTGTGAAAGCTTTCACTGTGGTCGCCAGAGTGTGGTAGTACGTAGAGGGCGTAGTGTTCACTTGATGGTGACAACAACGAATCTGTAAATTACGACACTGAGTCAAACAGGACAAGCATCAAAGGGCTTGATTATACACACACAAACACACACACATACACACACACAGACACACACGCACACACACACACACACACACACACACACACACACACACACACACACACACACACACCCACACCCACACACACACACACACACACACACACACACACACACACACACACACACACACACGCACACACACACACACACACACACACACACACACGCACACACACACATACACAGACACACACATACAGAGATTAGAAAACGAACTGAAAAATACGAAACAGCCTAAAGAACTAAAGAGCAACGTGGGCATGACATCAGAATCTGCTACTTCAGTCACAAACAAGGGGACTGTTGGGAACGAAGGAGTAAAACTATATGCAGAGGCCCTATCAGACCATCGTGGAGCCCGAGTAAAAAAGAGGATCACATCAGGAACAATCGAAGGGACTGTAGAAAATGAAAGACCTAACCTACACGTAGTGGCCCTAACAGACCACAGCAGTGCCCAGAGAAAGCTGAGAAGGGAAAATGACAGACCACTGGGCCCAGGGACAACAGATAGTGAAGAGAGTGAAGAAAGGAAAGCTGGAATGGGGGCAACTAAATCGAATCAGGGGATACATAGGGATATGCAGTGGGAGAATGAAAAGGAAAGATCAGTCTTTGTTCATGGGCTCCAGGAAGTTGAAAGGGAAATTTACAAAGGAAGAAGAGAGGGGGAGAAAAAAGCGATTGAAAGCATCATGAAAGCAATAGGAGAAGATGACATGATGCAGCTGGCAAATTTTCTGAGAATAGGGGGGTTTGCAAGATGAAAAAAACAGCCGGTCAAAGTGATTTTCAAGGCAGAATCGGCTCAAAACAGGATCCTGCAGGATAAACCAAGACTAAGGGACATGTCAGTGTACTGTAGGGTGTATCTTGACTGCGACAGAACACGAGAAGAAAGGCAGAAACTGAAAGAGAGTGTACAAAGGCGAGAGGAGGAAAAAGAGGTGAAGATGGAGATGGACAGGACAACCCAGACTCAGAAGGAAGTTAAAATACAACCTCCCTCACAACCACCTACAGAAGGCCCCCAACCCGAACAACCCCAATGCAACCAAACATTCTAATCAAAAACACACATGCCATATCCAATGCCCCCACCCACATCATTACAAACTCCATATTCAAAACAACCACCCATAGTTCCTCATAAGGTCTCCCACTTCCCCAACCCCAACATACCCCCCAGACCACAGTTTTAGAAAACAAGTTGAAGGTTTGGTACACAAATGCAGATGGAATAACAAGTGAATGTAAGGAGTGGCATGAAAGAATCAAGGAGACATCCCCAGGCATAATAGCACTCACAGAAACGAAACTCACCAGGATGATAACATGCAATCTTTCCACCCAGATATCAAATCCTCAGAAAAGTTAGAAGGAGCAGAGGAGGAGTTGCACTGCTTATTAAAAAACGGTGGAAACTGAGGAAATGGAAGGGATGGGTAGAATGGGCGAAAGGACTATGTAGTAAGAACAATTCAGGCTGAGAGACATAAGGTGGTAATTGCAGTAATGTACAACCTGCCACAGAACTGCAGGAGGCCAAGAGAGCAGAGCAAAATAGCAATGGCAGACACACTAGCCTAGATGGCCGGAAGAGCTCACATGGGGAGAGCAAAGTTACTAGTTATGAGTGATTTCAATCACAAGGAGATTGACTGGGAAAACCTGGAGCCCCATGGGGGTCCCGAAACACGGAGAGCCAAGATGATGGATGTGGTACTGCAAAACCTCATGCAACAACATGTTAGAGACACTACCAGAGGGAGAAATGTGGATGATCCAGCAAGACTGTACCTAGTATTCACCTTGAGCAGTTCGGAAATTGAGGATATCACATACGAAAGACCCCTTAGAGATAGTGATCATGGCGTTCTGGGCTTTGATTATATAGTTGAGCTACAAGTGGAGAGGGTAGCAGCAATAGGATGGGAACACCCAAACTACAAAAGTGAGGACTACACAGGCATGAGGAACTTCCTGCAAGATGTTCAGTGGGAGAGAAAATTAGAAGGAAACCCATCATTCCTCTACTGAGTAGAGGAATGATGGAAGATGTGACAACAAAATACAAGGAGGTAGAGGAGAGGTTTGTTCCCAAGGGAAACAGAAATAATGGGAAGACCAGAACGAGTCCTTGGTTCACCAAAAGGAGGGAGGCAAAAACTAAGTGCACTAGAGAATGTAAAAAGTACAGAAGACAGAGGACCCAGGAAAATAAAGAGATTAGTGGAAGAGCCAGAAACGAATACGCACAGATAAGAAGGGAGGCTCAGTGACAATACGAAAATGACATAGCATCGAAAGTCAAGTCTGACCCGAAGCTGTTGTATAGCCACATCAGAATGAAAACAACAGTCAAGGACCAGATAATCAGGCTGAGGAAGGAAGGTGGAGATTTTGCAAGAAACGACCAAGAGGTATGTGAGGAGCTCGATATTTACAGTGGAGACAGGAAAGACTCCAGGAATTCAGAATAGGGAGATCAACCAACAAGTGCTGGATGAAATACACACAACCGAGGAGGAGGTGAAGAATCTGCTATGTGAACTTGCTACCTCAAAGGCAGTGGGACCAGACAACATCTCTCTGTGGGTCCTCAGAGAGGAAGCAGAGATGCTCTGTGTGCCACTAACAAAAATCTTCAACACATCCATTGAAACTGGGTAACTACTTGAGATATGGAAGATGGCAAATGCAGTCACAATTTTTAAGAAAGGAGACAGACACGAGGCATTAAACTACAGACCTGTGTCACTGACATGTTTAGTATGCAAAGTCATGGAGATCATCAGGAGGAGAGTGGTGGAGCCCCTAGAAAGACAAGCTTATAAACGACAACCAGCACTGCTTCAGGGAAGGAAAATCCTGTGTCACAAACCTACTAGAGTTTCACGACAAGGTAAGAGAAGTAAGACACGAGAGAGAGAGGGGTGGATAGACTGCATTTTCTTGGACTGCAAGAAGGCCCTCGACACAGTTCCTCACAAGGGGTTAATGCAAAAGCTAGAGGATCAGGCACACATAACGTGAAAGGTACTGCACTGGATCAGAGAATATCTGACAGGGAGGCAACAACGAGTCATGGTAAGTGACAAGGTGTCAGAGTGGATGCCTGTGACGAGCGGGGTTCCACAAGGGTCAGCCCTAGGACCTGTGCTGTTTTTGGTGTATGTGAATGACAAAACGGAGGGGATAGACACAGAAGTGTCCTTGTTCGCAGATGATGTGAAGTTTATGAGGAGAATTATTTCGGTCGAGGATTAGGCAAGATTACAAAGAGACCTGGACAGGCTACGAGCCTGGTCCAGCAACTGGCTCCTTCAATTTAACCCTGCCAAGTGCAAAGTCATGAAGATCGGGGAAGGGCAAAGAAGACCGCAGACAGAGTATAGTCTAGGTGTCCACAGACTGCAAACCTCACTCAAGAAAAAAGATCTTGGGGTGAGTATAATACTGAGCATATCTCCTGAGGCGCACATCAGTCAGATAACTGCTGCAGCATACTGGCTTCTGGCAAACTTAAGAATAGCGTTCTAATACCTTAGTAAGGAATCGTTCAAGACTCTGTACACCATATACGCCAGGCCCATGTTGGAGTTATGACTCGACCCCTAAACCACAATTAGGTGAGTGAGTACATACGCACACGCACACACACATACAGATAGACACACACACACACACACACACACACACACACACACACACACACACGTACACACATACACACACACACACACACACACACACACACACACACACACACACACACACACACACACACACACACACACACACACACACACACACACACACACAGAGGAGAGGATGAACCATCAATACTGGACCTAGTATTCACCTTGAGTAGTGCAGATATTGATGACATCACATATGAAAGGCTCCTTGGGGCCAGCGATCATGTGGTTTTAAGCTTCGAATACACAGTAGAGCTACAAGTGGAGGGGGAAGCAGGAAGGCCAGGACGAATGAAGCCAAACTACAAGAAAGGGGACTACACGGAAATGAGGAACTTCCTGAACGGGGTTCAGTGCGACAGAGAACTGGCAGGGAAGCCAGTAATTAGATGATAGAATATGTAGCAATAATGTGCAAGGAGGCTGAGGAGAGGTTTGTACCCAAGGGTAACAGGATTAATGAAAGAGCCAGGATGAGCCCATGGTTCACCCAAAGGTGCAGGGAGGCAAAAACCAAGTGTGCTAGGGAATGGAAGAAATATAGAAGGCAAAGGACCCAGGAGAATAAGGAGAGCAGTCGTAGAGTCAGAAATGAATATGCACAGAGTAGTCAGGAAGTAGAATAGTTTGGGAAGCGATGTAGTGGAGGCAGGATCCATACATAGCTTTAAGCAAAGGTATGATAAAGCACACGGTTCAAGGAGAGTGACCTAGTAGCGACCAGTGAAAAGGCGGGGCGAGGACCTTGGACTCGACCCCTGCAACCTCAACTAGGTGAGTACACACACACACACACACACACACACACACACACACACACACACACACACACACACACACACACACACACACACACACACACACACACACACACGCACACGCACACACACAAACTCTCACATACTCACTCACACACACACATCTGTCAGGAAGACAGGGAGTCATGGTACGTTGCGAGGTTTCAGAGTGGGCTCCTGTAACGATAGGGGTGTCACAGGGATCAATCCTAGGACCGGTGCCGTTTCTGGTATTTGTGAACGACATGACGGAAGTAATAGACTCCGAAGTGTCCTTGTTTGCAGATGATGTGAAGTTGATGAGAAGAATTCAATCGGACGAGGACCAGGCAGAATTATGAAGGATCTGGACAGATTGCAGGCCTGGACCAGAAAATGGCTCCTGCAGTTCAACCCCACCAAGTGCAAAGTCATGAAGATTGGGGAAGGGCAAAGAACACCACAGACGGAGTACAGTCTAGGTGGCCAGAGCCTACAAACCTCACTCAAGGAAAAGGATCTTGATGTGAGTATAACACCGGGAACATCTCCTGAGGTGCACATCAACCAAATAACTGCTGCAGCACACGGGTGCTTAGCAAACCTCAGAACAGCATTCCGAAATCTAAATAAGGAGTCATTCAGGACTCTGTACACTGTGTACGTTAGGCCCATATTGGAGTATGCAGTGCCAGTTTGCAACCCTCAGCTAGCCGAGCATGTAAGGAGACTAGAGAAAGTGCAAAGGTTTGCAACAAGACTGGTCCCGGAGGTAAGGGGAGGGGTATGTCTTACGAGGAGAGGTTAAAGGAAATCGACCTGATGAAACTGGAGGACAGGAGGGTCAGGGGAATAGACGAGGTGGACAAAGACAGGATGTTCCAGAAATGGGACACAGAAACAAAGGGTCACAATTGGAAGTTGAAGACTCAGATGAATCAAAGGGATGTTAGGAATTATTTCTTCAGTCATAAAGTTGTCAGGCAGTGGAATAGCCTAGAAAGTGACGTAGTGGAGGCAGGAACCATACATAGTTTTAAGACGAGGTATGATAAACCTCATGGAGCAGGGAGAGGGAGGACCCAGTATCAACCGGTGAAGAGGCGGGGCCAGGAACTATGACTCGACCCCTGCAACTACAAATAGGTGAGTACAAACAGGTGAGTACGCGTACGCACACACACACACACACACACACACACACACACACACACACACACACACACACACACACACACACATATATACACACACACGCACACACACACAGACACACACACACACACACACACACACACACACACACACACACACACACACACACACACATACACAAATATAAGCAGCCAATAAATGTGTTTACATATTTGGGAGTGAATTTGTAGGCAGATTTTTGTGTGGTAGACGAGGTGAACTACGTAACTGACGAAGGGTGACAAATACATCAATAACCCACACGCAGGAGAGAAGACCTTATGACGACGTTTCGATCTAACTTGTAGCATTTACAAAGTCACATTAACAGAAAAGCGTGAGGTAGCTGGTTTATATAGGCGAGGGGGAAGATGGCAGTGGTAGTAGAAAGTAGGGAGAAAGTATTGTGCCTATTTGTTCTTTAAAGGTGAGAGATAGTGGATGGTGCATTGAGGTATCTGTGGAGTAAAGAATTTGATCCATGGAAGCAAAAAGGGGAATGTACCAAAGTACAGGGGCACCAAGGCTTTTATATGGATGTGAAACATGGGTTGTGAATGTTGCAGCAAGGAGGGAATTGGAGGCAGTGGGAATGTCGTGTTTGAGGGCCATGTGTGGTGTGAATATTATGCAGGGAATTCGTAGTTTGGAGATTAGGAGGTATGGAGCTGACGAAAGCATTATTCAAAGGGCTGGCGAGGAGTTGTTAAAGTAGTTTGGACATTCAGAGAGCATGGGATATGGGTAATTCTAGGAAAGGTTAGAGGGATGGGATAAAGAAGACTTTGAGTGCTATGGGCATCACAACCAACAGGCTTTTGTGAGAGTGTTAGATATCAGTAAGTGGAGGTAAGTGATTTTTATATGACGTGCTTTTAGTGTGCGAACGAGGGAATATTTCTAAAAAGATTCAAGGAAACCAGTTAGCCGGACGTCCTGGAGATGGGAAGTACAGTGCCTGCACTCTGATGCAGTGAGGATGTTATGGCTTGAAGGGTCATCTGCACTGTGATGACATCGACGCTCTTCTGGCAAGACTGTGAGGGATTGAGTGACAGTAAAAGTGTTTTCTCTTTTTGGGGTCACTCTACCTCGGTGGGAGACGGCGAGTGTGTTGAAAAAATAAGTTTCAAGTAAAAAGACCAGTAAAGAAAGGCCAGTTCAATTACACGAGCCACATCAGTTCTTGGCACTATGCAATCACAAGAATTACCCACTACAATCAACAGTCACCTGTTGCAATCACCACAGCCTCTTACTACAATCACTACAGTCCCCCCTACAATCGCCACAGTCCCACACTACAACCACCACAGTCCCCCACTGCAATCACCAGAGTCCTCCTCTACAATTCGTAGGCATTACAGAAAAAATACCAACTGCATAAGTTGGGAGAGTATATGCCAGAGTCATCACTCTCATGTTAGGTAACACAACACACAAGATCAAACCTTCAAACAATCTTACGCATTAAGTCATTGCAACAATCCACACCACAGTAATTTCCGCTCAACTCAATGACTCAAGGCGTGGTAACCTGACTTGGGTTGAGGGAAAGGCACGAGACACCGCCATGTTTAGCATTAAACTGTGTGGGCCATTTAGAGAGAGTAATGGTCAGGCCTCTGACCTCCGTCCACTAATCGCCACATGGACATCATACATAAATGTACTGAGCCGCTACTAGACCGGGTCCCGGAGCTGAGAGATCTGCACCTCATGGAAAGACTAGAAGAGCTCGACAAAGAGTCTTTACATTCATGGACTGTAATAGAAAAATAAGAGTTTCGACACAGTACAACACGGAAGACACCTTTGTTAACTGTAGAGGCAGTCTGAGGTTGTGATATCGTGGAAGTAACACTAACTTTAATACGGAAGACTCAAAGTTACACAGAGAGGCAATGTTTATGTGGGGAAACCTGACTTTAAGAGAACTCCAAATAACTCGCACATAGGAAAATGAAACTTAGGGCGACGTTCCTGTCAGAGCTAGACCAATAACTAGTCACTTGGTTGTTTGTGTATTGTTCCAGTCACGGTATTATACCTTTTTATTCTTTATTTTTTAGATCATATATAAAGGAATGAGGACTCAGAAAATCAGTAAAAGGCCTGTAAGAGGCTACTGAAGCTCATTCTCAACAACACAATAACAGACTAAACAAAGACTCAAGGAAACAGAGACAAGCTGCCATCTGCAAGGCTGACCTTATATGTGACAGAACAAAGTAAAGAAGAACGTGTAGTGAACATCAGACCAAGCTGAAGCACACATGAACGTGTAGTGAACATCAGACCAAGCTGAAGCACACATGAACGTGTAGTGAACATCAGACCAAGCTAAAGCACACATGAACATGTAGTGAACATCAGACCAAGCTGAAGCACACACGAACATGTAGTGAACATCAGACCAAGCTGAAGCACACATGAACATGTAGTGAACATCAGACCAAGCTGAAGCACACATGAACGTGTAGTGAACATCAGACCAAGCTAAAGCACACATGAACGTGTAGTGAACATCAGACCAAGCTGAAGCACACATGAACATGTAGTGAACATCAGACCAAGCTGAAGCACACATGAACGTGTAGTGAACATCAGACCAAGCTGAAGCACACATGAACATGTAGTGAACATCACACCAAGCTGAAGCACACATGAACATGTAGTGAACATCAGACCAAGCTGAAGCACACATGAACGTGTAGTGAACATCAGACCAAGCTGAAGCACACATGAACATGTAGTGAACATCACACCAAGCTGAAGCACACATGAACATGTAGTGAACATCAGACCAAGCTGAAGCACACATGAACATGTAGTGAACATCAGACCAAGCTGAAGCACACATGAACGTGTAGTGAACGTCAGACCAAGCTGAAGCACACATGAACATGTAGTGAACATCAGACTAAGCTGAAGTACACATGAACATGTAGTGAACATCAGACTAAGCTGAAGCACACATGAACATGTAGTGAACATCAGACCAAGCTGAAGCACACATGAACATGTAGTGAACATCAGACTAAGCTGAAGTACACATGAGCATGTAGTGAACATCAGACTAAGCTGAAGCACACATGAACATGTAGTGAACATCAGACTAAGTTGAAGCACACATGAACATGTAGTGAACATCAGACTAAGCTGAAGCACACATGAGCATGTAGTGAACATCAGACCAAGCTGAAGCACACATGAACATATAGTGAACATCAGACTAAGCTGAAGCACACATGAACATGTAGTGAACATCAGACTTAGCTGAAGCACACATGAACATATAGTGAACATCAGACTTAGCTGAAGCACACATGAACATGTAGTGAACATCAGACTAAGCTGAAGCACACATGAGCATGTAGTGAACATCAGACCAAGCTGAAGCACACATGAACATATAGTGAACATCAGACTAAGCTGAAGCACACATGAACATGTAGTGAACATCAGACCAAGCTGAAGCACATAATGAACATGTAGTGAACATCAGACTTAGCTGAAGCACACATGAACATGTAGTGAACATCAGACTCAGCTGAAGCACACATGAACAAGTAGTGTACACCAGACTAAGCTGAAGCACACATGAACATGTAGTGAACATCAGACTTAGCTGAAGCACACATGAACATATAGTGAACATCAGACCAAGCTGAAGCACACATGAACATGTAGTGTACACAAGACTAAGCTGAAGCACACATGAACATGTAGTGAACATCAGACCAAACTGAAGCACACATGAACATGTAGTGAACATCAGATTAAGCTGAAGCACACATGAACATATAGTGAACATCAGACCAAGCTGAAGCACACATGAACATGTAGTGAACATCAGACCAAACTGAAGCACACATGAACATGTAGTGAACATCAGACCAAACTGAAGCACACATGAACATGTAGTGTACATCAGACTAAGCTGAAGCACACATGAACATGTAGTGAACATCAGACCAAGCTGAAGCACACATGAACATGTAGTGTACATCAGACTAAGCTGAAGCACACATGAACATGTAGTGAACATCAGACCAAGCTGAAGCACACATTTACATGTAGTGAACATTAGACCAAGCTGAAGCACACATGAACATGTAGTGTACATCATAATAAGCTGAAGCACACATGAACATGTAGTGAACATCAGACTTAGCTGAAGCACACATGAACATGTAGTGAACATCAGACCAAGCTGAAGCACACATTTACATGTAGTGAACATTAGACCAAGCTGAAGCACACATGAACATGTAGTGAACATCATAATAAGCTGAAGCACACATGAACATGTAGTGAACATCATACTAAGCTGAAGCACACATGAACATGTAGTGAACATCAGACTAAGCTGAATCACACATGAACATATAGTGAACATCAGACTTAGCTGAAGCACACATGAACATGTAGTGAACATCAGACCAAGCTGAAGCACACATTTACATGTAGTGAACATTAGACCAAGCTGAAGCACACATGAACATGTAGTGTACATCATAGTAAGCTGAAGCACACATGAACATGTAGTGAACATCAGACTATACGGAAGCACACATGAACATGTAGTGAACATCAGACTAAGCTGAAGCACACATGAACATGTAGTGAACATCAGATTAAGCTGAAGCACACATGAACATGTAGTGAACATCATACTAAGCTGAAGCACACATGAACATGTAGTGAACATCATACTAAGCTGAAGCACACATGAACATGTAGTGAACATCAGACTAAGCTGAAGCACACATGAACATGTAGTGAACATCAGACTTAGCTGAAGCACACATGAACATGTAGTGAACATCAGACCAAGCTGAAGCACACATGAACATGTAGTGAACATCAGACCAAACTGAAGCACACATGAACATGTAGTGAACATCAGACCAAACTGAAGCACACATGAACATGTAGTGAACGTCAGACTAAGCTGAAGCACACATGAACTTGTAGTGAACGTCAGACTAAGCTGAAGCACACATGAACATGTAGTGATCATCAGATTAAGCTGAAGCACACATGAGCATGTAGTGAACATCAGACCAAGCTGAAGCACACATGAACATGTAGTGAACATCAGACTAAGCTGAAGCACACATTTACATGTAGTGACCATTAGACCAAGCTGAAGCACACATGAACATGTAGTGAACATATTACCAAGCTGAAGCACACGTGAACATGTGGTGAACATCAGACTAAACTGAAGCACACATGAACATGTAGTGAACATCAGACCAAGCTGAAGCACACATGAACATGTAGTGAACATTAGACCAAGCTGAAGCACACATGAACATGTAGTAAACATAATACCAAGCTGAAGCACACGTGAACATGTGGTGAACATCAGACTAAACTGAAGCACACATGAACATATAGTGAACATCAGACCAAGCTGAAGCACACATTAACATGTAGTGAACATTAGACCAAGCTGAAGCACACATGAACATGTAGTGTACATCAGACTAAGCTGAAGCACACATGAACATGTAGTGAACATCAGACCAAGCTGAAGCACACATTTACATGTAGTGAACATTAGACCAAGCTGAAGCACACATGAACATGTAGTGCACATCAGACTAAGCTGAAGCACACATGAACATGTAGTGAACATCAGACTTAGCTGAAGCACACATGAACATGTAGTGAACATCAGACTTAGCTGAAGCACACATGAACATGTAGTGAACATCAGACTATACAGAAGCACACATGAACATGTAGTGAACCTCAGACTAAGCTGAAGCACACATGAACATGTAGTGAACATCAGACTATACAGAAGCACACATGAACATGTAGTGAACCTCAGACTAAGCTGAAGCACACATGAACATGTAGTGAACATCAGACTAAGCTGAAGCACACATGAACATGTAGTGAACATCAGATTAAGCTGAAGCACACATGAACATGTAGTGAACGTCAGATTAAGCTGAAGCACACATGCACATGTAGTGAACGTCAGATTAAGCTGAAGCACACATGAACATGTAGTGAACATCAGATTAAGCTGAAGTACACATGAACATGTAGTGAACGTCAGATTAAGCTGAAGCACACATGTACATGTAGTGAACATCATATTAAGCTGAAGCACACATGTACATGTAGTGAACATCAGATAAAGCTGAAGCACACATGAACATGTAGTGAACATCAGACTTAGCTGAAGCACACATGAACATGTAGTGAACATCAGATTAAGCTGAAGCACACATGAACATGTAGTGAACATCACACTAAGCTGAAGCACACATGAACATGTAGTGAACATCAGACTTAGCTGAAGCACACATGAACATATAGTGAACATCAGACCAAGCTGAAGCACACATGAACATGTAGTGAACATCAGACCAAACTGAAGCACACATGAACATGTAGTGAACATCAGACTAAGCTGAAGCACACATGAACATATAGTGAATGTAGACAGCCTGTACTGTCAGAGCACACAGCCTAGCCGTCTGCTCTGACTAGTTCATATTTCGCGGCATTCAGTGCTGCCCTCTGTAGGCCTACCTAGGTCGGTGGGACGCACAGTCCACCCTCTCTCACTCCCGCCTCGACCGCCTCGACCGACTTGACGTACACAAGTACTCCCCCTCCACGGACTGGCTTGCGGTCACTTCCTCACACTGCCCGTTGTGTACTCACTCCTACCCGATTAAAGCCAATCTAGTCCACGGCCGTATCATTGCTACCTACGCTACCTTCATCGGCACTAAACCGCTGTTCAACAGCAAGAACAGCAATAACAGTGGTGGCAGCGGTGGGATACCTCATTTTGCTTTGTATGGTTATGACAAGCGCTTACCATATGAAATTCTGTTTACTCCACCTAGACCTACTTACGATACTGATAACCCCAGTGTAGTAAAGATGAGGACAACGCAGCTTGTCTTCCAGCGGGTACGAGAGAACCTTATGAAAGCTACTGATAGGTTCACGTCTGAGCGCAATGCCCGCGCCAAGGAAAGCAAAGTGGAACCAGGTTGCAAAGTTATGTTGCTCAACCCAGTGCAGACCCCAGGTATGCACAAACTTGTCCCAAAGTTTGTGGGTCCTTACCGTGTCCTACGACAGCTCCGTGGCAATAAGTTCGAGGTGAGGGAGATTGCTACGGGAACTATCAAGGAAGCCCACCTTGATCACATGAAGTATGTGGACCATATGCAGGCCGAAGTAGAGCTGGAGGCGCGTGCGTTGCAACGCCACGATCAGACTAATGTTAGGGACAAACCGTCTATCCCTTCTCCCACTACTACTGGTACGGAAGACGGCCCAGTGAGGCTCCATACTTATGGCCTGCGACCCAGGACAACAGTACATTTCTGTGACATTGACGTACCTACTGACTTGTCCGACTCCTACGCTAGTTATGCTAATTGTTTGCTTGCAGAAATGGGTATAAATGCACACACATTGTATAGCTAGTCGATAATAGAGTCAGGGTGGACAACATCATGTAATTATGTAAATACTTTTAGAAGGGTACCCAGAGTGTAATGAATTCCATGGATATAGTATTATTGTACGTATGTGCATCAGTGTTTTATAACTAAAGTAAAAAAAAAGCCTGTATTACGGTCAGGGCAGTGCTGCCCTCTGAGTTACATGTCACACCTTAGGAAATGCTACTGTCAGTCATTGTTTGCAGATGTGAGCGTGCAATAACGTTAGTAGACGAGTGGTCAACTGATGTTCAGCCCTGCGGACAACCTGTATATAGAAGATTTTAGTTCCAGTGCTGACGTCTCCGGGCTCTCTACTCGATGAAACAGCGCGGGCAAACCAGTTTTCTCTTCCCCTGGATGGGAGAGTTTTTTTTTTGCCTGTTGCATTTTTTTTGTCCATTTTTTATTTACTAGTGAGCGAAAGCCAGTCCCTCTCTGGGGTAGCTAGTGTAATTCCTTTATACCTATGGGCCCACCAGTATTGTCGCGTCGGGACGACGCGAGGTGCGTGGCCGAGCAAATGTAGACAGCCTGTACTGTCAGAGCACACAGCCTAGCCGTCTGCTCTGACTAGTTCATATTTCGCGGCATTCAGTGCTGCCCTCTGTAGGCCTACCTAGGTCGGTGGGACGCACAGTCCACCCTCTCTCACTCCCGCCTCGACCGACTTGACGTACACAAGTACTCCCCCTCCACGGACTGGCTTGCGGTCACTTCCTCACACTGCCCGTTGTGTACTCACTCCTACCCGATTAAAGCCAATCTAGTCCACGGCCGTATCATTGCTACCTACGCTACCTTCATCAGCACTAAACCGCTGTTCAACAGCAAGAACAGCAATAACATGAACATCAGACCAAGCTGAAGCACACATGAACATGTAGTGAACATCAGACCAAACTGAAGCACACATGAACATGTAGTGAACATCAGACCAAACTGAAGCACACATGAACATGTAGTGTACATCAGACTAAGCTGAAGCACACATGAACATGTAGTGAACATCAGACCAAGCTGAAGCACACATGAACATGTAGTGTACATCAGACTAAGCTGAAGCACACATGAACATGTAGTGAACATCAGACCAAGCTGAAGCACACATTTACATGTAGTGAACATTAGACCAAGCTGAAGCACACATGAACATGTAGTGTACATCATAATAAGCTGAAGCACACATGAACATGTAGTGAACATCAGACTTAGCTGAAGCACACATGAACATGTAGTGAACATCAGACCAAGCTGAAGCACACATTTACATGTAGTGAACATTAGACCAAGCTGAAGCACACATGAACATTTAGTGAACATCATAATAAGCTGAAGCACACATGAACATGTAGTGAACATCATACTAAGCTGAAGCACACATGAACATGTAGTGAACATCAGACTAAGCTGAAGCACACATGAACATATAGTGAACATCAGACTTAGCTGAAGCACACATGAACATGTAGTGAACATCAGACCAAGCTGAAGCACACATTTACATGTAGTGAACATTAGACCAAGCTGAAGCACACATGAACATGTAGTGTACATCATAGTAAGCTGAAGCACACATGAACATGTAGTGAACATCAGACTATACGGAAGCACACATGAACATGTAGTGAACATCAGACCAAGCTGAAGCACACATGAACATGTAGTGAACATCAGATTAAGCTGAAGCACACATGAACATGTAGTGAACATCATACTAAGCTGAAGCACACATGAACATGTAGTGAACATCATACTAAGCTGAAGCACACATGAACATGTAGTGAACATCAGACTAAGCTGAAGCACACATGAACATGTAGTGAACATCAGACTTAGCTGAAGCACACATGAACATGTAGTGAACATCAGACCAAGCTGAAGCACACATGAACATGTAGTGAACATCAGACCAAACTGAAGCACACATGAACATGTAGTGAACATCAGACCAAACTGAAGCACACATGAACATGTAGTGAACGTCAGACTAAGCTGAAGCACACATGAACTTGTAGTGAACGTCAGACTAAGCTGAAGCACACATGAACATGTAGTGATCATCAGATTAAGCTGAAGCACACATGAGCATGTAGTGAACATCAGACCAAGCTGAAGCACACATGAACATGTAGTGAACATCAGACTAAGCTGAAGCACACATTTACATGTAGTGACCATTAGACCAAGCTGAAGCACACATGAACATGTAGTGAACATATTACCAAGCTGAAGCACACGTGAACATGTGGTGAACATCAGACTAAACTGAAGCACACATGAACATGTAGTGAACATCAGACCAAGCTGAAGCACACATGAACATGTAGTGAACATTAGACCAAGCTGAAGCACACATGAACATGTAGTAAACATAATACCAAGCTGAAGCACACGTGAACATGTGGTGAACATCAGACTAAACAGAAGCACACATGAACATGTAGTGAACATCAGACCAAGCTGAAGCACACATTAACATGTAGTGAACATTAGACCAAGCTGAAGCACACATGAACATGTAGTGTACATCAGACTAAGCTGAAGCACACATGAACATGTAGTGAACATCAGACCAAGCTGAAGCACACATTTACATGTAGTGAACATTAGACCAAGCTGAAGCACACATGAACATGTAGTGCACATCAGACTAAGCTGAAGCACACATGAACATGTAGTGAACATCAGACTTAGCTGAAGCACACATGAACATGTAGTGAACATCAGACTTAGCTGAAGCACACATGAACATGTAGTGAACATCAGACTATACAGAAGCACACATGAACATGTAGTGAACCTCAGACTAAGCTGAAGCACACATGAACATGTAGTGAACATCAGACTAAGCTGAAGCACACATGAACATGTAGTGAACATCAGATTAAGCTGAAGCACACATGAACATGTAGTGAACGTCAGATTAAGCTGAAGCACACATGCACATGTAGTGAACGTCAGATTAAGCTGAAGCACACATGAACATGTAGTGAACATCAGATTAAGCTGAAGTACACATGAACATGTAGTGAACGTCAGATTAAGCTGAAGCACACATGTACATGTAGTGAACATCATATTAAGCTGAAGCACACATGAACATGTAGTGAACATCAGATTAAGCTGAAGCACACATGAACATGTAGTGAACATCAGACTTAGCTGAAGCACACATGAACATGTAGTGAACATCAGATTAAGCTGAAGCACACATGAACATGTAGTGAACATCACACTAAGCTGAAGCACACATGAACATGTAGTAAACATCAGACTTAGCTGAAGCACACATGAACATGTAGTGAACATCAGATTAAGCTGAAGCACACATGAACATGTAGTGAACGTCAGATTAAGCTGAAGCACACATGCACATGTAGTGAACGTCAGATTAAGCTGAAGCACACATGAACATGTAGTGAACATCAGATTAAGCTGAAGTACACATGAACATGTAGTGAACGTCAGATTAAGCTGAAGCACACATGTACATGTAGTGAACATCATATTAAGCTGAAGCACACATGAACATGTAGTGAACATCAGATTAAGCTGAAGCACACATGAACATGTAGTGAACATCAGACTTAGCTGAAGCACACATGAACATATAGTGAACATCAGACCAAGCTGAAGCACACATGAACATGTAGTGTACACCAGACTAAGCTGAAGCACACATGAACATGTAGTGAACATCAGACCAAACTGAAGCACACATGAACATGTAGTGAACATCAGACTAAGCTGAAGCACACATGAACATATAGTGAACATCAGACCAAGCTGAAGCACACATGAACATGTAGTGAACATCAGACCAAACTGAAGCACACATGAACATGTAGTGAACATCAGACCAAACTGAAGCACACATGAACATGTAGTGTACATCAGACTAAGCTGAAGCACACATGAACATGTAGTGAACATCAGACCAAGCTGAAGCACACATGAACATGTAGTGTACATCAGACTAAGCTGAAGCACACATGAACATGTAGTGAACATCAGACCAAGCTGAAGCACACATTTACATGTAGTGAACATTAGACCAAGCTGAAGCACACATGAACATGTAGTGTACATCATAATAAGCTGAAGCACACATGAACATGTAGTGAACATCAGACTTAGCTGAAGCACACATGAACATGTAGTGAACATCAGACCAAGCTGAAGCACACATTTACATGTAGTGAACATTAGACCAAGCTGAAGCACACATGAACATGTAGTGAACATCATAATAAGCTGAAGCACACATGAACATGTAGTGAACATCATACTAAGCTGAAGCACACATGAACATGTAGTGAACATCAGACTAAGCTGAAGCACACATGAACATGTAGTGAACATCAGACCAAGCTGAAGCACACATTTACATGTAGTGAACATTAGACCAAGCTGAAGCACACATGAACATGTAGTGTACATCATAGTAAGCTGAAGCACACATGAACATGTAGTGAACATCAGACTATACGGAAGCACACATGAACGTGTAGTGAACATCAGACTAAGCTGAAGCACACATGAACATGTAGTGAACATCAGATTAAGCTGAAGCACACATGAACATGTAGTGAACATCATAGTAAGCTGAAGCACACATGAACATGTAGTGAACATCATACTAAGCTGAAGCACACATGAACATGTAGTGAACATCAGACTAAGTTGAAGCACACATGAACATGTAGTGAACATCAGACTAAGCTGAAGCACACATGTACATGTAGTGCACATCAGACTAAGCTGAAGCACACATGAACATGTAGTGAACATCAGACTTAGCTGAAGCACACATGAACATGTAGTGAACATCAGACTTAGCTGAAGCACACATGAACATGTAGTGAACATCAGACTATACAGAAGCACACATGAACATGTAGTGAACCTCAGACTAAGCTGAAGCACACGTGAACATGTAGTGAACATCAGACTAAGCTGAAGCACACATGAACATGTAGTGAACATCAGATTAAGCTGAAGCACACATGAACATGTAGTGAACGTCAGATTAAGCTGAAGCACACATGCACATGTAGTGAACGTCAGATTAAGCTGAAGCACACATGAACATGTAGTGAACATCAGATTAAGCTGAAGTACACATGAACATGTAGTGAACGTCAGATTAAGCTGAAGCACACATGTACATGTAGTGAACATCATATTAAGCTGAAGCACACATGAACATGTAGTGAACATCAGATTAAGCTGAAGCACACATGAACATGTAGTGAACATCAGACTTAGCTGAAGCACACATGAATATGTAGTGAACATCAGATTAAGCTGAAGCACACATGAACATGTAGTGAACATCACACTAAGCTGAAGCACACATGAACATGTAGTAAACATCAGACTTAGCTGAAGCACACATGAACATGTAGTGAACATCAGATTAAGCTGAAGCACACATGAACATGTAGTGAACATCACACTAAGCTGAAGCACACATGAACATGTAGTAAACATCAGACTTAGCTGAAGCACACATGAACATATAGTGAACATCAGATTAAGCTGAAGCGCACATGAACATGTAGTGAACGTCAGATTAAGCTGAAGCACACATGCACATGTAGTGAACGTCAGATTAAGCTGAAGCACACATGAACATGTAGTGAACATCAGATTAAGCTGAAGTACACATGAACGTGTAGTGAACGTCAGATTAAGCTGAAGCACACATGTACATGTAGTGAACATCATATTAAGCTGAAGCACACATGAACATGTAGTGAACATCAGATTAAGCTGAAGCACACATGAACATGTAGTGAACATCAGACTTAGCTGAAGCACACATGAACATATAGTGAACATCAGACCAAGCTGAAGCACACATGAACATGTAGTGTACACCAGACTAAGCTGAAGCACACATGAACATATAGTGAACATCAGACCAAACTGAAGCACACATGAACATGTAGTGAACATCAGACTAAGCTGAAGCACACATGAACATATAGTGAACATCAGACCAAGCTGAAGCACACATGAACATGTAGTGAACATCAGACCAAACTGAAGCACACATGAACATGTAGTGAACATCAGACCAAACTGAAGCACACATGAACATGTAGTGTACATCAGACTAAGCTGAAGCACACATGAACATGTAGTGAACATCAGACCAAGCTGAAGCACACATGAACATGTAGTGTACATCAGACTAAGCTGAAGCACACATGAACATGTAGTGAACATCAGACCAAGCTGAAGCACACATTTACATGTAGTGAACATTAGACCAAGCTGAAGCACACATGAACATGTAGTGTACATCATAATAAGCTGAAGCACACATGAACATGTAGTGAACATCAGACTTAGCTGAAGCACACATGAACATGTAGTGAACATCAGACCAAGCTGAAGCACACATTTACATGTAGTGAACATTAGACCAAGCTGAAGCACACATGAACATGTAGTGAACATCATAATAAGCTGAAGCACACATGAACATGTAGTGAACATCATACTAAGCTGAAGCACACATGAACATGTAGTGAACATCAGACTAAGCTGAAGCACACATGAACATGTAGTGAACATCAGACCAAGCTGAAGCACACATTTACATGTAGTGAACATTAGACCAAGCTGAAGCACACATGAACATGTAGTGTACATCATAGTAAGCTGAAGCACACATGAACATGTAGTGAACATCAGACTATACGGAAGCACACATGAACGTGTAGTGAACATCAGACTAAGCTGAAGCACACATGAACATGTAGTGAACATCAGATTAAGCTGAAGCACACATGAACATGTAGTGAACATCATAGTAAGCTGAAGCACACATGAACATGTAGTGAACATCATACTAAGCTGAAGCACACATGAACATGTAGTGAACATCAGACTAAGCTGAAGCACACATGAACATGTAGTGAACATCAGACTTAGCTGAAGCACACATGTACATGTAGTGAACATCAGACCAAGCTGAAGCACACATGAACATGTAGTGAACATCAGACCAAACTGAAGCACACATGAACATGTAGTGAACATCAGACCAAACTGAAGCACACATGAACATGTAGTTAACGTCAGACTAAGCTGAAGCACACATGAACATGTAGTGAACGTCAGACTAAGCTGAAGCACACATGAACATGAAGTGATCATCAGATTAAGCTGAAGCACACATGAGCATGTAGTGAACATCAGACCAAGCTGAAGCACACATGAACATGTAGTGAACATCAGACTAAGCTGAAGCACACATTTACATGTAGTGACCATTAGACCAAGCTGAAGCACACATGAACATGTAGTGAACATATTACCAAGCTGAAGCACACGTGAACATGTGGTGAACATCAGACTAAACTGAAGCACACATGAACATGTAGTGAACATCAGACCAAGCTGAAGCACACATGAACATGTAGTGAACATTAGACCAAGCTGAAGCACACATGAACATGTAGTAAACATAATACCAAGCTGAAGCACACGTGAACATGTGGTGAACATCAGACTAAACTGAAGCACACATGAACATGTAGTGAACATCAGACCAAGCTGAAGCACACATTAACATGTAGTGAACATCAGATTAAGCTGAAGCACACATGAACATGTAGTGAACATCACACTAAGCTGAAGCACACATGAACATGTAGTGAACATCAGACTTAGCTGAAGCACACATGAACATGTAGTGAACATCAGATTAAGCTGAAGCACACATGAACATGTAGTGAACGTCAGATTAAGCTGAAGCACACATGCACATGTAGTGAACGTCAGATTAAGCTGAAGCACACATGAACATGTAGTGAACATCAGATTAAGCTGAAGTACACATGAACATGTAGTGAACGTCAGATTAAGCTGAAGCACACATGTACATGTAGTGAACATCATATTAAGCTGAAGCACACATGAACATGTAGTGAACATCAGATTAAGCTGAAGCACACATGAACATGTAGTGAACATCAGACTTAGCTGAAGCACACATGAACATATAGTGAACATCAGGCCAATCTGAAGCACACATGAACATGTAGTGTACACCAGACTAAGCTGAAGCACACATGAACATGTAGTGAACATCAGACCAAACTGAAGCACACATGAACATGTAGTGAACATCAGACTAAGCTGAAGCACACATGAACATATAGTGAACATCAGACCAAGCTGAAGCACACATGAACATGTAGTGAACATCAGACCAAACTGAAGCACACATGAACATGTAGTGAACATCAGACCAAACTGAAGCACACATGAACATGTAGTGTACATCAGACTAAGCTGAAGCACACATGAACATGTAGTGAACATCAGACCAAGCTGAAGCACACATGAACATGTAGTGTACATCAGACTAAGCTGAAGCACACATGAACTTGTAGTGAACATCAGACCAAGCTGAAGCACACATTTACATGTAGTGAACATTAGACCAAGCTGAAGCACACATGAACATGTAGTGTACATCATAATAAGCTGAAGCACACATGAACATGTAGTGAACATCAGACTTAGCTGAAGCACACATGAACATGTAGTGAACATCAGACCAAGCTGAAGCACACATTTACATGTAGTGAACATTAGACCAAGCTGAAGCACACATGAACATGTAGTGAACATCATAATAAGCTGAAGCACACATGAACATGTAGTGAACATCATACTAAGCTGAAGCACACATGAACATGTAGTGAACATCAGACTAAGCTGAAGCACACATGAACATATAGTGAACATCAGACTTAGCTGAAGCACACATGAACATGTAGTGAACATCAGACCAAGCTGAAGCACACATTTACATGTAGTGAACATTAGACCAAGCTGAAGCACACATGAACATGTAGTGTACATCATAGTAAGCTGAAGCACACATGAACATGTAGTGAACATCAGACTATACGGAAGCACACATGAACATGTAGTGAACATCAGACCAAGCTGAAGCACACATGAACATGTAGTGAACATCAGATTAAGCTGAAGCACACATGAACATGTAGTGAACATCATACTAAGCTGAAGCACACATGAACATGTAGTGAACATCATACTAAGCTGAAGCACACATGAACATGTAGTGAACATCAGACTAAGCTGAAGCACACATGAACATGTAGTGAACATCAGACTTAGCTGAAGCACACATGAACATGTAGTGAACATCAGACCAAGCTGAAGCACACATGAACATGTAGTGAACATCAGACCAAACTGAAGCACACATGAACATGTAGTGAACATCAGACCAAACTGAAGCACACATGAACATGTAGTGAACGTCAGACTAAGCTGAAGCACACATGAACTTGTAGTGAACGTCAGACTAAGCTGAGGCACACATGAACATGTAGTGATCATCAGATTAAGCTGAAGCACACATGAGCATGTAGTGAACATCAGACCAAGCTGAAGCACACATGAACATGTAGTGAACATCAGACTAAGCTGAAGCACACATTTACATGTAGTGACCATTAGACCAAGCTGAAGCACACATGAACATGTAGTGAACATATTACCAAGCTGAAGCACACGTGAACATGTGGTGAACATCAGACTAAACTGAAGCACACATGAACATGTAGTGAACATCAGACCAAGCTGAAGCACACATGAACATGTAGTGAACATTAGACCAAGCTGAAGCACACATGAACATGTAGTAAACATAATACCAAGCTGAAGCACACGTGAACATGTGGTGAACATCAGACTAAACTGAAGCACACATGAACATGTAGTGAACATCAGACCAAGCTGAAGCACACATTAACATGTAGTGAACATTAGACCAAGCTGAAGCACACATGAACATGTAGTGTACATCAGACTAAGCTGAAGCACACATGAACATGTAGTGAACATCAGACCAAGCTGAAGCACACATTTACATGTAGTGAACATTAGACCAAGCTGAAGCACACATGAACATGTAGTGCACATCAGACTAAGCTGAAGCACACATGAACATGTAGTGAACATCAGACTTAGCTGAAGCACACATGAACATGTAGTGAACATCAGACTTAGCTGAAGCACACATGAACATGTAGTGAACATCAGACTATACAGAAGCACACATGAACATGTAGTGAACCTCAGACTAAGCTGAAGCACACATGAACATGTAGTGAACATCAGACTAAGCTGAAGCACACATGAACATGTAGTGAACATCAGATTAAGCTGAAGCACACATGAACATGTAGTGAACGTCAGATTAAGCTGAAGCACACATGCACATGTAGTGAACGTCAGATTAAGCTGAAGCACACATGAACATGTAGTGAACATCAGATTAAGCTGAAGTACACATGAACATGTAGTGAACGTCAGATTAAGCTGAAGCACACATGTACATGTAGTGAACATCATATTAAGCTGAAGCACACATGAACATGTAGTGAACATCAGATTAAGCTGAAGCACACATGAACATGTAGTGAACATCAGACTTAGCTGAAGCACACATGAACATGTAGTGAACATCAGATTAAGCTGAAGCACACATGAACATGTAGTGAACATCACACTAAGCTGAAGCACACATGAACATGTAGTAAACATCAGACTTAGCTGAAGCACACATGAACATGTAGTGAACATCAGATTAAGCTGAAGCACACATGAACATGTAGTGAACGTCAGATTAAGCTGAAGCACACATGCACATGTAGTGAACGTCAGATTAAGCTGAAGCACACATGAACATGTAGTGAACATCAGATTAAGCTGAAGTACACATGAACATGTAGTGAACGTCAGATTAAGCTGAAGCACACATGTACATGTAGTGAACATCATATTAAGCTGAAGCACACATGAACATGTAGTGAACATCAGATTAAGCTGAAGCACACATGAACATGTAGTGAACATCAGACTTAGCTGAAGCACACATGAACATATAGTGAACATCAGACCAAGCTGAAGCACACATGAACATGTAGTGTACACCAGACTAAGCTGAAGCACACATGAACATGTAGTGAACATCAGACCAAACTGAAGCACACATGAACATGTAGTGAACATCAGACTAAGCTGAAGCACACATGAACATATAGTGAACATCAGACCAAGCTGAAGCACACATGAACATGTAGTGAACATCAGACCAAACTGAAGCACACATGAACATGTAGTGAACATCAGACCAAACTGAAGCACACATGAACATGTAGTGTACATCAGACTAAGCTGAAGCACACATGAACATGTAGTGAACATCAGACCAAGCTGAAGCACACATGAACATGTAGTGTACATCAGACTAAGCTGAAGCACACATGAACATGTAGTGAACATCAGACCAAGCTGAAGCACACATTTACATGTAGTGAACATTAGACCAAGCTGAAGCACACATGAACATGTAGTGTACATCATAATAAGCTGAAGCACACATGAACATGTAGTGAACATCAGACTTAGCTGAAGCACACATGAACATGTAGTGAACATCAGACCAAGCTGAAGCACACATTTACATGTAGTGAACATTAGACCAAGCTGAAGCACACATGAACATGTAGTGAACATCATAATAAGCTGAAGCACACATGAACATGTAGTGAACATCATACTAAGCTGAAGCACACATGAACATGTAGTGAACATCAGACTAAGCTGAAGCACACATGAACATGTAGTGAACATCAGACCAAGCTGAAGCACACATTTACATGTAGTGAACATTAGACCAAGCTGAAGCACACATGAACATGTAGTGTACATCATAGTAAGCTGAAGCACACATGAACATGTAGTGAACATCAGACTATACGGAAGCACACATGAACGTGTAGTGAACATCAGACTAAGCTGAAGCACACATGAACATGTAGTGAACATCAGATTAAGCTGAAGCACACATGAACATGTAGTGAACATCATAGTAAGCTGAAGCACACATGAACATGTAGTGAACATCATACTAAGCTGAAGCACACATGAACATGTAGTGAACATCAGACTAAGTTGAAGCACACATGAACATGTAGTGAACATCAGACTAAGCTGAAGCACACATGTACATGTAGTGCACATCAGACTAAGCTGAAGCACACATGAACATGTAGTGAACATCAGACTTAGCTGAAGCACACATGAACATGTAGTGAACATCAGACTTAGCTGAAGCACACATGAACATGTAGTGAACATCAGACTATACAGAAGCACACATGAACATGTAGTGAACCTCAGACTAAGCTGAAGCACACGTGAACATGTAGTGAACATCAGACTAAGCTGAAGCACACATGAACATGTAGTGAACATCAGATTAAGCTGAAGCACACATGAACATGTAGTGAACGTCAGATTAAGCTGAAGCACACATGCACATGTAGTGAACGTCAGATTAAGCTGAAGCACACATGAACATGTAGTGAACATCAGATTAAGCTGAAGTACACATGAACATGTAGTGAACGTCAGATTAAGCTGAAGCACACATGTACATGTAGTGAACATCATATTAAGCTGAAGCACACATGAACATGTAGTGAACATCAGATTAAGCTGAAGCACACATGAACATGTAGTGAACATCAGACTTAGCTGAAGCACACATGAACATGTAGTGAACATCAGATTAAGCTGAAGCACACATGAACATGTAGTGAACATCACACTAAGCTGAAGCACACATGAACATGTAGTAAACATCAGACTTAGCTGAAGCACACATGAACATGTAGTGAACATCAGATTAAGCTGAAGCACACATGAACATGTAGTGAACATCACACTAAGCTGAAGCACACATGAACATGTAGTAAACATCAGACTTAGCTGAAGCACACATGAACATATAGTGAACATCAGATTAAGCTGAAGCACACATGAACATGTAGTGAACATCAGACCAAACTGAAGCACACATGCACATGTAGTGAACGTCAGATTAAGCTGAAGCACACATGAACATGTAGTGAACATCAGATTAAGCTGAAGTACACATGAACGTGTAGTGAACGTCAGATTAAGCTGAAGCACACATGTACATGTAGTGAACATCATATTAAGCTGAAGCACACATGAACATGTAGTGAACATCAGATTAAGCTGAAGCACACATGAACATGTAGTGAACATCAGACTTAGCTGAAGCACACATGAACATATAGTGAACATCAGACCAAGCTGAAGCACACATGAACATGTAGTGTACACCAGACTAAGCTGAAGCACACATGAACATGTAGTGAACATCAGACCAAACTGAAGCACACATGAACATGTAGTGAACATCAGACTAAGCTGAAGCACACATGAACATATAGTGAACATCAGACCAAGCTGAAGCACACATGAACATGTAGTGAACATCAGACCAAACTGAAGCACACATGAACATGTAGTGAACATCAGACCAAACTGAAGCACACATGAACATGTAGTGTACATCAGACTAAGCTGAAGCACACATGAACATGTAGTGAACATCAGACCAAGCTGAAGCACACATGAACATGTAGTGAACATCAGACCAAACTGAAGCACACATGAACATGTAGTGAACATCAGACCAAACTGAAGCACACATGAACATGTAGTGTACATCAGACTAAGCTGAAGCACACATGAACATGTAGTGAACATCAGACCAAGCTGAAGCACACATGAACATGTAGTGTACATCAGACTAAGCTGAAGCACACATGAACATGTAGTGAACATCAGACCAAGCTGAAGCACACATTTACATGTAGTGAACATTAGACCAAGCTGAAGCACACATGAACATGTAGTGTACATCATAATAAGCTGAAGCACACATGAACATGTAGTGAACATCAGACTTAGCTGAAGCACACATGAACATGTAGTGAACATCAGACCAAGCTGAAGCACACATTTACATGTAGTGAACATTAGACCAAGCTGAAGCACACATGAACATGTAGTGAACATCATAATAAGCTGAAGCACACATGAACATGTAGTGAACATCATACTAAGCTGAAGCACACATGAACATGTAGTGAACATCAGACTAAGCTGAAGCACACATGAACATGTAGTGAACATCAGACCAAGCTGAAGCACACATTTACATGTAGTGAACATTAGACCAAGCTGAAGCACACATGAACATGTAGTGTACATCATAGTAAGCTGAAGCACACATGAACATGTAGTGAACATCAGACTATACGGAAGCACACATGAACGTGTAGTGAACATCAGACTAAGCTGAAGCACACATGAACATGTAGTGAACATCAGATTAAGCTGAAGCACACATGAACATGTAGTGAACATCATAGTAAGCTGAAGCACACATGAACATGTAGTGAACATCATACTAAGCTGAAGCACACATGAACATGTAGTGAACATCAGACTAAGTTGAAGCACACATGAACATGTAGTGAACATCAGACTAAGCTGAAGCACACATGTACATGTAGTGCACATCAGACTAAGCTGAAGCACACATGAACATGTAGTGAACATCAGACTTAGCTGAAGCACACATGAACATGTAGTGAACATCAGACTTAGCTGAAGCACACATGAACATGTAGTGAACATCAGACTATACAGAAGCACACATGAACATGTAGTGAACCTCAGACTAAGCTGAAGCACACGTGAACATGTAGTGAACATCAGACTAAGCTGAAGCACACATGAACATGTAGTGAACATCAGATTAAGCTGAAGCACACATGAACATGTAGTGAACGTCAGATTAAGCTGAAGCACACATGCACATGTAGTGAACGTCAGATTAAGCTGAAGCACACATGAACATGTAGTGAACATCAGATTAAGCTGAAGTACACATGAACATGTAGTGAACGTCAGATTAAGCTGAAGCACACATGTACATGTAGTGAACATCATATTAAGCTGAAGCACACATGAACATGTAGTGAACATCAGATTAAGCTGAAGCACACATGAACATGTAGTGAACATCAGACTTAGCTGAAGCACACATGAACATGTAGTGAACATCAGATTAAGCTGAAGCACACATGAACATGTAGTGAACATCACACTAAGCTGAAGCACACATGAACATGTAGTAAACATCAGACTTAGCTGAAGCACACATGAACATGTAGTGAACATCAGATTAAGCTGAAGCACACATGAACATGTAGTGAACATCACACTAAGCTGAAGCACACATGAACATGTAGTAAACATCAGACTTAGCTGAAGCACACATGAACATATAGTGAACATCAGATTAAGCTGAAGCACACATGAACATGTAGTGAACATCAGACCAAACTGAAGCACACATGCACATGTAGTGAACGTCAGATTAAGCTGAAGCACACATGAACATGTAGTGAACATCAGATTAAGCTGAAGTACACATGAACGTGTAGTGAACGTCAGATTAAGCTGAAGCACACATGTACATGTAGTGAACATCATATTAAGCTGAAGCACACATGAACATGTAGTGAACATCAGATTAAGCTGAAGCACACATGAACATGTAGTGAACATCAGACTTAGCTGAAGCACACATGAACATATAGTGAACATCAGACCAAGCTGAAGCACACATGAACATGTAGTGTACACCAGACTAAGCTGAAGCACACATGAACATGTAGTGAACATCAGACCAAACTGAAGCACACATGAACATGTAGTGAACATCAGACTAAGCTGAAGCACACATGAACATATAGTGAACATCAGACCAAGCTGAAGCACACATGAACATGTAGTGAACATCAGACCAAACTGAAGCACACATGAACATGTAGTGAACATCAGACCAAACTGAAGCACACATGAACATGTAGTGTACATCAGACTAAGCTGAAGCACACATGAACATGTAGTGAACATCAGACCAAGCTGAAGCACACATGAACATGTAGTGTACATCAGACTAAGCTGAAGCACACATGAACATGTAGTGAACATCAGACCAAGCTGAAGCACACATTTACATGTAGTGAACATTAGACCAAGCTGAAGCACACATGAACATGTAGTGTACATCATAATAAGCTGAAGCTCACATGAACATGTAGTGAACATCAGACTTAGCTGAAGCACACATGAACATGTAGTGAACATCAGACCAAGCTGAAGCACACATTTACATGTAGTGAACATTAGACCAAGCTGAAGCACACATGAACATGTAGTGAACATCATAATAAGCTGAAGCACACATGAACATGTAGTGAACATCATACTAAGCTGAAGCACACATGAACATGTAGTGAACATCAGACTAAGCTGAAGCACACATGAACATGTAGTGAACATCAGACCAAGCTGAAGCACACATTTACATGTAGTGAACATTAGACCAAGCTGAAGCACACATGAACATGTAGTGTACATCATAGTAAGCTGAAGCACACATGAACATGTAGTGAACATCAGACTATACGGAAGCACACATGAACGTGTAGTGAACATCAGACTAAGCTGAAGCACACATGAACATGTAGTGAACATCAGATTAAGCTGAAGCACACATGAACATGTAGTGAACATCATAGTAAGCTGAAGCACACATGAACATGTAGTGAACATCATACTAAGCTGAAGCACACATGAACATGTAGTGAACATCAGACTAAGCTGAAGCACACATGAACATGTAGTGAACATCAGACTTAGCTGAAGCACACATGTACATGTAGTGAACATCAGACCAAGCTGAAGCACACATGAACATGTAGTGAACATCAGATCAAACTGAAGCACACATGAACATGTAGTGAACATCAGACCAAACTGAAGCACACATGATCATGTAGTTAACGTCAGACTAAGCTGAAGCACACATGAACATGTAGTGAACGTCAGACTAAGCTGAAGCACACATGAACATGAAGTGATCATCAGATTAAGCTGAAGCACACATGAGCATGTAGTGAACATCAGACCAAGCTGAAGCACACATGAACATGTAGTGAACATTAGACCAAGCTGAAGCACACATGAACATGTAGTGTACATCATAATAAGCTGAAGCACACATGAACATGTAGTGAACATCAGACTTAGCTGAAGCACACATGAACATGTAGTGAACATCAGACCAAGCTGAAGCACACATTTACATGTAGTGAACATTAGACCAAGCTGAAGCACACATGAACATGTAGTGAACATCATAATAAGCTGAAGCACACATGAACATGTAGTGAACATCATACTAAGCTGAAGCACACATGAACATGTAGTGAACATCAGACTAAGCTGAAGCACACATGAACATATAGTGAACATCAGACTTAGCTGAAGCACACATGAACATGTAGTGAACATCAGACCAAGCTGAAGCACACATTTACATGTAGTGAACATTAGACCAAGCTGAAGCACACATGAACATGTAGTGTACATCATAGTAAGCTGAAGCACACATGAACATGTAGTGAACATCAGACTATACGGAAGCACACATGAACATGTAGTGAACATCAGACTAAGCTGAAGCACACATGAACATGTAGTGAACATCAGATTAAGCTGAAGCACACATGAACATGTAGTGAACATCATACTAAGCTGAAGCACACATGAACATGTAGTGAACATCATACTAAGCTGAAGCACACATGAACATGTAGTGAACATCAGACTAAGCTGAAGCACACATGAACATGTAGTGAACATCAGACTTAGCTGAAGCACACATGAACATGTAGTGAACATCAGACCAAGCTGAAGCACACATGAACATGTAGTGAACATCAGACCAAACTGAAGCACACATGAACATGTAGTGAACATCAGACCAAACTGAAGCACACATGAACATGTAGTGAACGTCAGACTAAGCTGAAGCACACATGAACATGTAGTGAACGTCAGACTAAGCTGAAGCACACATGAACATGTAGTGATCATCAGATTAAGCTGAAGCACACATGAGCATGTAGTGAACATCAGACTAAGCTGAAGCACACATTTACATGTAGTGACCATTAGACCAAGCTGAAGCACACATGAACATGTAGTGAACATATTACCAAGCTGAAGCACACGTGAACATGTGGTGAACATCAGACTAAACTGAAGCACACATGAACATGTAGTGAACATCAGACCAAGCTGAAGCACACATGAACATGTAGTGAACATTAGACCAAGCTGAAGCACACATGAACATGTAGTAAACATAACACCAAGCTGAAGCACACGTGAACATGTGGTGAACATCAGACTAAACTGAAGCACACATGAACATGTAGTGAACATCAGACCAAGCTGAAGCACACATTAACATGTAGTGAACATTAGACCAAGCTGAAGCACACATGAACATGTAGTGTACATCAGACTAAGCTGAAGCACACATGAACATGTAGTGAACATCAGACCAAGCTGAAGCACACATTTACATGTAGTGAACATTAGAGCAAGCTGAAGGACACATGAACATGTAGTGCACATCAGACTAAGCTGAAGCACACATGAACATGTAGTGAACATCAGACTTAGCTGAAGCACACATGAACATGTAGTGAACATCAGACTTAGCTGAAGCACACATGAACATGTAGTGAACATGAGACTATACAGAAGCACACATGAACATGTAGTGAACCTCAGACTAAGCTGAAGCACACATGAACATGTAGTGAACATCAGACTAAGCTGAAGCACACATGAACATGTAGTGAACATCAGATTAAGCTGAAGCACACATGAACATGTAGTGAACGTCAGATTAAGCTGAAGCACACATGCACATGTAGTGAACGTCAGATTAAGCTGAAGCACACATGAACATGTAGTGAACATCAGATTAAGCTGAAGTACACATGGACATGTAGTGAACGTCAGATTAAGCTGAAGCACACATGTACATGTAGTGTACATCATATTAAGCTGAAGCACACATGAACATGTAGTGAACATCAGATTAAGCTGAAGCACACATGAACATGTAGTGAACATCAGACTTAGCTGAAGCACACATGAACATGTAGTGAACATCAGACCAAGCTGAAGCACACATGAACATGTAGTGAACATCAGACCAAACTGAAGCACACATGAACATGTAGTGAACATCAGACCAAACTGAAGCACACATGAACATGTAGTGAACGTCAGACTAAGCTGAAGCACACATGAACTTGTAGTGAACGTCAGACTAAGCTGAAGCACACATGAACATGTAGTGATCATCAGATTAAGCTGAAGCACACATGAGCATGTAGTGAACATCAGACCAAGCTGAAGCACACATGAACATGTAGTGAACATCAGACTAAGCTGAAGCACACATTTACATGTAGTGACCATTAGACCAAGCTGAAACACACATGAACATGTAGTGAACATATTACCAAGCTGAAGCACACGTGAACATGTGGTGAACATCAGACTAAACTGAAGCACACATGAACATGTAGTGAACATCAGACCAAGCTGAAGCACACATGAACATGTAGTGAACATTAGACCAAGCTGAAGCACACATGAACATGTAGTAAACATAATACCAAGCTGAAGCACACGTGAACATGTGGTGAACATCAGACTAAACTGAAGCACACATGAACATGTAGTGAACATCAGACCAAGCTGAAGCACACATTAACATGTAGTGAACATTAGACCAAGCTGAAGCACACATGAACATGTAGTGTACATCAGACTAAGCTGAAGCACACATGAACATGTAGTGAACATCAGAAGAAGCTGAAGCACACATTTACATGTAGTGAACATTAGACCAGGCTGAAGCACACATGAACATGTAGTGCACATCAGACTAAGCTGAAGCACACATGAACATGTAGTGAACATCAGTCTTAGCTGAAGCACACATGAACATGTAGTGAACATCAGACTTAGCTGAAGCGCACATGAACATGTAGTGAACATCAGACTATACAGAAGCACACATGAACATGTAGTGAACCTCAGACTAAGCTGAAGCACACATGAACATGTAGTGAACATCAGACTAAGCTGAAGCACACATGAACATGTAGTGAACATCAGATTAAGCTGAAGCACACATGAACATGTAGTGAACGTCAGATTAAGCTGAAGCACACATGCACATGTAGTGAACGTCAGATTAAGCTGAAGCACACATGAACATGAAGTGAACATCAGATTAAGCTGAAGTACACATGAACATGTAGTGAACGTCAGATTAAGCTGAAGCACACATGTACATGTAGTGAACATCATATTAAGCTGAAGCACACATGAACATGTAGTGAACATCAGATTAAGCTGAAGCACACATGAACATGTAGAGAACATCAGACTTAGCTGAAGCACACATGAACATGTAGTGAACATCAGATTAAGCTGAAGCACACATGAACATGTAGTGAACATCACACTAAGCTGAAGCACACATGAACATGTAGTGAACATCGGACTTAGCTGAAGCACACATGAACATGTAGTGAACATCACACTAAGCTGAAGCACACATGAACATGTAGTGAACATCAGACTTAGCTGAAGCACACATGAACATATAGTGAACATCAGACCAAGCTGAAGCACACATGAACATGTAGTGTACACCAGACTAAGCTGAAGCACACATGAACATGTAGTGAACATCAGACCAAACTGAAGCACACATGAACATGTAGTGAACATCAGACTAAGCTGAAGCACACATGAACATATAGTGAACATCAGACAAAGCTGAAGCACACATGAACATGTAGTGAACATCAGACCAAACTGAAGCACACATGAACATGTAGTGAACATCAGACCAATCTGAAGCACACATGAACATGTAGTGTACATCAGACTAAGCTGAAGCACACATGAACATGTAGTGAACATCAGACCAAGCTGAAGCACACATGAACATGTAGTGTACATCAGACTAAGCTGAAGCACACATGAACATGTAGTGAACATCAGACCAAGCTGAAGCACACATTTACATGTAGTGAACATTAGACAAAGCTGAAGCACACATGAACATGTAGTGTACATCATTATAAGCTGAAGCACACATGAACATGTAGTGAACATCAGACTTAGCTGAAGCACACATGAACATGTAGTGAACATCAGACCAAGCTGAAGCACACATTTACATGTAGTGAACATTAGACCAAGCTGAAGCACACATGAACATGTAGTGAACATCATAATAAGCTGAAGCACACATGAACATGTAGTGAACATCATACTAAGCTGAAGCACACATGAACATGTAGTGAACATCAGACTAAGCTGAAGCACACATGAACATATAGTGAACATCAGACTTAGCTGAAGCACACATGAACATGTAGTGAACATCAGACCAAGCTGAAGCACACATTTACATGTAGTGAACATTAGACCAAGCTGAAGCACACATGAACATGTAGTGTACATCATAGTAAGCTGAAGCACACATGAACATGTAGTGAACATCAGACTATACGGAAGCACACATGAACATGTAGTGAACATCAGACTAAGCTGAAGCACACATGAACATGTAGTGAACATCAGATTAAGCTGAAGCACACATGAACATGTAGTGAACATCATACTAAGCTGAAGCACACATGAACATGTAGTGAACATCATACTAAGCTGAAGCACACATGAACATGTAGTGAACATCAGACTAAGCTGAAGCACACATGAACATGTAGTGAACATCAGACTTAGCTGAAGCACACATGAACATGTAGTGAACATCAGACCAAGCTGAAGCACACATGAACATGTAGTGAACATCAGACCAAACTGAAGCACACATGAACATGTAGTGAACATCAGACCAAACTGAAGCACACATGAACATGTAGTGAACGTCAGACTAAGCTGAAGCACACATGAACATGTAGTGAACGTCAGACTAAGCTGAAGCACACATGAACATGTAGTGATCATCAGATTAAGCTGAAGCACACATGAGCATGTAGTGAACATCAGACCAAGCTGAAGCACACATGAACATGTAGTGAACATCAGACTAAGCTGAAGCACACATTTACATGTAGTGACCATTAGACCAAGCTGAAGCACACATGAACATGTAGTGAACATATTACCAAGCTGAAGCACACGTGAACATGTGGTGAACATCAGACTAAACTGAAGCACACATGAACATGTAGTGAACATCAGACCAAGCTGAAGCACACATGAACATGTAGTGAACATTAGACCAAGCTGAAGCCCACATGAACATGTAGTAAACATAATACCAAGCTGAAGCACACGTGAACATGTGGTGAACATCAGACTAAACTGAAGCACACATGAACATGTAGTGAACATCAGACCAAGCTGAAGCACACATTAACATGTAGTGAACATTAGACCAAGCTGAAGCACACATGAACATGTAGTGTACATCAGACTAAGCTGAAGCACACATGAACATGTAGTGAACATCAGACCAAGCTGAAGCACACATTTACATGTAGTGAACATTAGACCAAGCTGAAGCACACATGAACATGTAGTGCACATCAGACTAAGCTGAAGCACACATGAACATGTAGTGAACATCAGACTTAGCTGAAGCACACATGAACATGTAGTGAACATCAGACTTAGCTGAAGCACACATGAACATGTAGTTAACATCAGACTATACAGAAGCACACATGAACATGTAGTGAACCTCAGACTAAGCTGAAGCACACATGAACATGTAGTGAACATCAGACTAAACTGAAGCACACATGAACATGTAGTGAGCATCAGATTAAGCTGAAGCACACATGAACATGTAGTGAAAGTCAGATTAAGCTGAAACACACATGCACATGTAGTGAACGTCAGATTAAGCTGAAGCACACATGAACATGTAGTGAACATCAGATTAAGCTGAAGTACACATGAACATGTAGTGAACGTCAGATTAAGCTGAAGCACACATGTACATGTAGTGAACATCATATTAAGCTGAAGCACACATGAACATGTAGTGAACATCAGATTAAGCTGAAGCACACATGAACATGTAGTGAACATCAGACTTAGCTGAAGCACACATGAACATGTAGTGAACATCAGATTAAGCTGAAGCACACATGAACATGTAGTGAACATCACACTAAGCTGAAGCACACATGAACATGTAGTGAACATCAGACTTAGCTGAAGCACACATGAACATGTAGTGAACATCAGATTAAGCTGAAGCACACATGAACATGTAGTGAACGTCAGATTAAGCTGAATCACACATGCACATGTAGTGAACGTCAGATTAAGCTGAAGCACACATGAACATGTAGTGAACATCAGATTAAGCTGAAGTACACATGAACATGTAGTGAACGTCAGATTAAGCTGAAGCACACATGAACATGTAGTGAACGTCAGATTAAGCTGAAGCACACATGAACATGTAGTGAACATCAGATTAAGCTGAAGCACACATGAACATGTAGTGAACATCAGACTTAGCTGAAGCACACATGAACATATAGTGAACATCAGGCCAAGCTGAAGCACACATGAACATGTAGTGAACATCAGACCAAACTGAAGCACACATGAACATGTAGTGAACATCAGACCAAACTGAAGCACACATGAACATGTAGTGTACATCAGACTAAGCTGAAGCACACATGAACATGTAGTGAACATCAGACCAAGCTGAAGCACACATGAACATGTAGTGTACATCAGACTAAGCTGAAGCACACATGAACATGTAGTGAACATCAGACCAAGCTGAAGCACACATTTACATGTAGTGAACATTAGACCAAGCTGAAGCACACATGAACATGTAGTGTACATCATAATAAGCTGAAGCACACATGAACATGTAGTGAACATCAGATTTAGCTGAAGCACACATGAACATGTAGTGAACATCAGACCAAGCTGAAGCACACATTTACATGTAGTGAACATTAGACCAAGCTGAAGCACACATGAACATGTAGTGAACATCATAATAAGCTGAAGCACACATGAACATGTAGTGAACATCATACTAAGCTGAAGCACACATGAACATGTAGTGAACATCAGACTAAGCTGAAGCACACATGAACATATAGTGAACATCAGACTTAGCTGAAGCACACATGAACATGTAGTGAACATCACACCAAGCTAAAGCACACATTTACATGTAGTGAACATTAGACCAAGCTGAAGCACACATGAACATGTAGTGTACATCATAGTAAGCTGAAGCACACATGAACATGTAGTGAACATCAGACTATACGGAAGCACACATGAACATGTAGTGAACATCAGACTAAGCTGAAGCACACATGAACATGTAGTGAACATCAGATTAAGCTGAAGCACACATGAACATGTAGTGAACATCATACTAAGCTGAAGCACACATGAACATGTAGTGAACATCATACTAAGCTGAAGCACACATGAACATGTAGTGAACATCAGACTAAGCTGAAGCACACATGAACATGTAGTGAACATCAGACTTAGCTGAAGCACACATGAACATGTAGTGAACATCAGACCAAGCTGAAGCACACATGAACATGTAGTGAACATCAGACCAAACTGAAGCACACATGAACATGTAGTGAACATCAGACCAAATTGAAGCACACATGAACATGTAGTGAACGTCAGACTAAGCTGAAGCACACATGAACATGTAGTGAACGTCAGACTAAGCTGAAGCACACATTAACATGTAGTGATCATCAGATTAAGCTGAAGCACACATGAGCATGTAGTGAACATCAGACTAAGCTGAAGCACACATTTACATGTAGTGACCATTAGACCAAGCTGAAGCACACATGAACATGCAGTGAACATATTACCAAGCTGAAGCACACGTGAACATGTGGTGAACATCAGACTAAACTGAAGCACACATGAACATGTAGTGAACATCAGACCAAGCTGAAGCACACATGAACATGTAGTGAACATTAGACCAAGCTGAAGCACACATGAACATGTAGTAAACATAATACCAAGCTGAAGCACACGTGAACATGTGGTGAACATCAGACTAAACTGAAGCACACATGAACATGTAGTGAACATCAGACCAAGCTGAAGCACACATTAACATGTAGTGAACATTAGACCAAGCTGAAGCACACATGAACATGTAGTGTACATCAGACTAAGCTGAAGCACACATGAACATGTAGTGAACATCAGACCAAGCTGAAGCACACATTTACATGTAGTGAACATTAGACCAAGCTGAAGGACACATGAACATGTAGTGCACATCAGACTAAGCTGAAGCACACATGAACATGTAGTGAACATCAGACTTAGCTGAAGCACACATGAACATGTAGTGAACATCAGACTTAGCTGAAGCACACATGAACATGTAGTGAACATCAGACTATACAGAAGCACACATGAACATGTGGTGAACCTCAGACTAAGCTGAAGCACACATGAACATGTAGTGAACATCAGACTAAGCTGAAGCACAGATGAACATGTAGTGAACATCAGATTAAGCTGAAGCACACATGAACATGTAGTGAACGTCAGATTAAGCTGAAGCACACACGCACATGTAGTGAACGTCAGATTAAGCTGAAGCACACATGAACATGTAGTGAACATCAGATTAAGCTGAAGTACACATGAACATGTAGTGAACGTCAGATTAAGCTGAAGCACACATGTACATGTAGTGAACATCATATTAAGCTGAAGCACACATGAACATGTAGTGAACATCAGATTAAGCTGAAGCACACATGAACATGTAGTGAACATCAGACTTAGCTGAAGCACACATGAACATGTAGTGAACATCAGATTAAGCTGAAGCACACATGAACATGTAGTGAACATCACACTAAGCTGAAGCACACATGAACATGTAGTGAACATCAGACTTAGCTGAAGCACACATGAACATGTAGTGAACATCAGATTAAGCTGAAGCACACATGAACATGTAGTGAACGTCAGATTAAGCTGAAGCACACATGCACATGTAGTGAACGTCAGATTAAGCTGAAGCACACATGAACATGTAGTGAACATCAGATTAAGCTGAAGCACACATGAACATGTAGTGAACATCAGATTAAGCTGAAGCACACATGAACATGTAGTGAACATCAGACTTAGCTGAAGCACACATGAACATGTAGTGAACATCAGATTAAGCTGAAGCACACATGAACATGTAGTGAACATCACACTAAGCTGAAGCACACATGAACATGTAGTGAACATCAGACTTAGCTGGAGCACACATGAACATGTAGTGAACATCACACTTAGCTGAAGCACACATGAACATGTAGTGAACATCAGACTTAGCTGAA
Organism: Cherax quadricarinatus; assembly: GCF_038502225.1. Lineage (NCBI taxonomy): Eukaryota > Metazoa > Arthropoda > Malacostraca > Decapoda > Parastacidae > Cherax > Cherax quadricarinatus. The sequence goes on from NC_091297.1 coordinate 48,887,536, forward strand.
GCACACATGAACATGTAGTGAACATCAGATTAAGCTGAAGCACACATGAACATGTAGTGAACATCAGATTTAGCTGAAGCACACATGAACATGTAGTGAACATCAGATTAAGCTGAAGCACACATGAACATGTAGTGAACATCAGATTAAGCTGAAGCACACATGAACATGTAGTGAACATCAGACTTAGCTGAAGCACACATGAACATGTAGTGAACATCAGATTAAGCTGAAGCACACATGAACATGTAGTGAACATCACACTAAGCTGAAGCACACATGAACATGTAGTGAACATCAGACTTAGCTGGAGCACACATGAACATGTAGTGAACATCAGACTTAGCTGAAGCACACATGAACATGTAGTGAACATCAGACTTAGCTGAAGCACACATGAACATGTAGTGAACATCAGATTAAGCTGAAGCACACATGAACATGTAGTGAACATCAGACTTAGCTGAAGCACACATGAACATGTAGTGAACATCAGATTAAGCTGAAGCACACATGAACATGTAGTGAACATCAGACTTAGCTGAAGCACACATGAACATGTAGTGAACATCAGACTAAGCTGAAGCACACATGAACATGTAGTGAACATCAGACTAAGCTGAAGCACACATGAACATGTAGTGAACATCAGATTAAGCTGAAGCACACATGAAGAAAACAGCATCAGTAGAATATGTTAAGTAAGGAGATATAATAATGAGTTTAAGAAGACAAGATTGGTGATACAATCATTCAAATCGCTTTTAATGACATTTACGAGACGAGTGTCAGAGTAGACAGCACCGAGTGTCAGAGTAGACAGCACCGAGTGTCAGAGTAGACAGCACCGAGTGTCAGAGTAGACAGCACCGAGTGTCAGAGTAGACAGCACCGAGTGTCAGAGTAGACAGCACCGAGTGTCAGAGTAGACAGCACCGAGTGTCAGAGTAGACAGCACCGAGTGTCAGAGTAGACAGCACCGAGTGTCAGAGTAGACAGCACCGAGTGTCAGAGTAGACAGCACCGAGTGTCAGAGCAGACAGCACCGAGTGTCAGAGTAGACAGTACCGAGTGTCAGAGTAGACAGCACCGAGTGTCAGAGCAGACAGCACCGAGTGTCAGATGTGACAGCACCGAGTGTCAGAGTAGACAGTACCGAGTGTCAGAGTAGACAGCACCGAGTGTCAGAGTAGACAGCACCGAGTGTCAGAGTAGACAGCACCGAGTGTCAGAGCAGACAGCACCGAGTGTCAGAGTAGACAGTACCGAGTGTCAGAGTAGACAGCACCGAGTGTCAGAGCAGACAGCACCGAGTGTCAGATGTGACAGCACCGAGTGTCAGAGTAGACAGCACCGAGTGTCAGAGTGGAGAACACCGAGTGTCAGAGTAGACAGCACCGAGTATCAGAGTAGACAGCACCGAGTGTCAGAGTGGACAGCACCGAGTGTCAGAGTAGACAGCAACGAGTGTCAGAGTAGACAGCACCGAGTGTCAGAGTAGCCAGCACCGAGTGTCAGAGTAGACAGCACCGAGTGCCAGAGGAGTAGACAGCACCAAGTGTCAGAGTAGACAGCACAGAGTGTCAAAGTAGACAGCACCGAGTGTCAGAGTAGACAGCACCGAGTGTCAGAGTAGACAGCAACGAGTGTCAGAGTAGACAGCACCGTGTGTCAGAGTAGACAGCACCGCTTGTCAGAGTAGACAGCACCGAGTGTCAGAGTACACAGCACCGAGTGTCTGAGTAGACAGCACCGAGTGTCAGAGTAGACAGCACCGAGTGTCAGAGCAGATAGCACCGTGTGTCAGAGTAGACAGCACCGAGTGTCAGAGTAGACAGTACCGAGTGTCAGAGTAGACAGTAGTGAGTGTCAGATTAGACAGCGCCAAGTGTCAGAGTAGACAGCGCCGAGTGTCAGAGTAGACAACACCGAGTGTCAGAGTAGACAGCACAGAGTGTCAGAGTGGACAGCACCGAGTGTCAAAGTAGACAGCACAGAGTGTCAGAGTAGACAGCACCGAGTGTCAGAGTAGACAGCACCGTGTGTCAGAGTAGACAGCACCGAGTGTCAGAGTAGACAGCACCGAGTGTCAGAGTACACAGCACCGATTGTCTGAGTAGACAGCACCGAGTGTCAGAGTAGACAGCACCGAGTGTCAGAGCAGACAGCACCGAGTGTCAGAGTAGACAGCACCGAGTGTCAGAGTAGACAGTACCGAGTGTCAGGGTAGACAGCACCGAGTGTCAGAGTAGACAGTAGTGAGTGTCAGATTAGACAGCGCCAAGTGTCAGAGTAGACAGCGCCGAGTGTCAGAGTAGACAACACCGAGTGTCAGAGTAGACAGCACCGAGTGTCAGAGTAGACAGCACCGAGTGTCAGAGTAGACAGCACCGAGTGTCAAAGTAGACAGCACCGAGTGTCAGAGTAGACAGTACCGAGTGTCAGAGTAGACAGTACCGAGTGTCAGAGTAGACAGCACCGAGTGTCAGAGTAGACAGTAGTGAGTGTCAGATTAGACAGCGCCAAGTGTCAGAGTAGACAGCGCCGAGTGTCAGAGTAGACAACACCGAGTGTCAGAGTAGACAGCACCGAGTGTCAGAGTAGACAGCACCGAGTGTCAGAGTAGACAGCACCGAGTGTCAAAGTAGATAGCACCGAGTGTCAGAGTAGACATTACCGAGTGTCAGAGTAGACAGCACCGAGTGTCAAAGTAGACAGCACCGAGTGTCAAAGTAGACAGCACCGAGTGTCAAAGTAGACAGCACCGAGTGTCAGAGTAGACAACGCCGCTGTTGACTCCATAATAGGAACACGAAACACAACCATAACTTTTAAAGA
>NC_091297.1:48900373-48910373 GCF_038502225.1 Cherax quadricarinatus
TCCAGTGACCGACCACAAACAGGCGCTAGTCGAGTACACTCCAGTGACCGACCACAAGCAGGCGCTTGTCGGGTACACTCCAGTGACCGACCACAAGCAGGCGCTAGTCGAGTACACTCCAGTGACCGACCACAAGCAGGCGCTAGTCCAGTACACTCCAGTGACCGACCACAAGCAGGCGCTAGTCCAGTACACTCCAGTGACCGACCACAAGCAGGCGCTAGTCCAGTACACTCCAGTGACCGACCACAAGCAGGCGCTACTCCAGTACACTCCAGTGACCGACCACAAGCAGGCGCTAGTCCAGTACACTCCAGTGACCGACCACAAGCAGGCGCTAGTCGGGTACACTCCAGTGACCGACCACAAGCAGGCGCTAGTCGAGTACACTCCAGTGACCGACCACAAGCAGGCGCTAGTCCAGTACACTCCAGTGACCGACCACAAGCAGGCGCTAGTCCAGTACACTCCAGTGACCGACCACAAGCACGCGCTAGTCCAGTACACTCCAGTGACCGACCACAAGCAGGCGCTAGTCCAGTACACTCCAGTGACCGACCACAAGCAGGCGCTAGTCCAGTACACTCCAGTGACCGACCACAAGCAGGCGCTAGTCCAGTACACTCCAGTGACCGACCACATGCAGGAGCTAGTCGAGTACACTTCAGTGACCGACCACAAGCAGGCGCTAGTCCAGTACACTCCAGTGACCGACCACAAGCAGGCGCTAGTCCAGTACACTCCAGTGACCGACCACAAGCAGGCGCTAGTCGAGTACACTCCAGTGACCGACCACAAGCAGGAGCTAGTCGAGTACACTCCAGTGACCGACCACAAGCAGGCGCTAGTCCAGTACACTCCAGTTACCGACCACAAGCAGGCGCTAGTCCAGTACACTCCAGTGACCGACCACAAGCAGGCGCTAGTCGAGTACACTCCAGTGACCGACCACAAGCAGGCGCTAGTCGAGTACACTCCAGTGACCGACCACAAGCAGGCGCTAGTCGAGTACACTCCAGTGACCGACCACAAGCAGGCGCTAGTCGAGTACACTCCAGTGACCGACCACAAGCAGGCGCTAGTCCAGTACACTCCAGTGACCGACCACAAGCAGGCGCTAGTCCAGTACACTCCAGTGACCGACCACAAGCAGGCGCTAGTCGAGTACACTCCAGTGACCGACCACAAGCAGGCGCTAGTCGAGTACACTCCAGTGACCGACCACAAGCAGGCGCTAGTCCAGTACACTTCAGTGACCGAACACAAGCAGGCGCTAGTCCAGCACACTCCAGTGACCGACCACAAGCAGGCGCTAGTCCAGTACACTCCAGTGACCTACCACAAGCAGGCGCTAGTCCAGTACACTCCAGTGACCGACCACAAGCAGGCGCTAGTCCAGTACACTCCAGTGACCGACCACAAGCAGGAGCTAGTCCAGTACACTCCAGTGACCGACCACAAGCAGGCGCTAGTCCAGTACACTCCAGTGACCGACCACAAGCAGGCGCTAGTTCAGTACACTCCAGTGACCGACCACAAGCAGGCGCTAGTCGAGTACACTCCAGTGACCGACCACAAGCAGGCGCTAGTCCAGTACACTCCAGTGACCGACCACAAGCAGGCGCTAGTCGAGTACACTCCAGTGACCGACCACAAGCAGGCGCTAGTCGAGTACACTCCAGTGACCGACCACAAGCAGGCGCTAGTCGAGTACACTCCAGTGACCGACCACAAGCAGGCGCTAGTCCAGTACACTCCAGTGACCGACCACAAGCAGGCGCTAGTCCAGTACACTCCGGTGACCGACCACAAGCAGGCGCTAGTCGAGTACACTCCAGTGACCGACCACAAGCAGGCGCTAGTCCAGTACACTCCAGTGACCGACCACAAGCAGGCGCTAGTCCAGTACACTCCAGTGACCGACCACAAGCAGGCGCTAGTCCAGTGCACTCCAGTGACCGACCACAAGCAGGCGCTAGTCGAGTACACTCCAGTGACCGACCACAAGCAGGCGCTAGTCGAGTACACTCCAGTGACCGACCACAAGCAGGCGCTAGTCCAGCACACTCCAGTGGCCGACCACAAGCAGGCGCTAGTCCAGTACACTCCAGTGACCTACCACAAGCAGGCGCTAGTCCAGTACACTCCAGTGACCAACCACAAGCAGGCGCTAGTCGAGTACACTCCAGTGACCGACGACAAGCAGGAGCTAGTCGAGTACACTCCAGTGACCGACCACAAGCAGGCGCTAGTCCAGTACACTCCAGTGACCGACCACAAGCAGGCGCTAGTCCAGTACACTCCAGTGACCGACCACAAGCAGGCGCTAATCGAGTACATTCCAGTGACTGACCACAAGCAGGCGCTAGTCCAGTACACTCCAGTGACCGACCACAAGCAGGCGCTAGTCCAGTACACTCCAATGACCGACCACAAGCAGGCGCTAGTCCAGTACACTCCAGTGACCGACCACAAGCAGGCGCTAGTCCAGTACACTCCAGTGACCGACCACAAGCAGGCGCTAGTCCAGTACACTCCAGTGACCGACCACAAGCAGGCGCTAGTCGAGTACACTCCAGTGACCGACCACAAGCAGGCGCTAGTCGAGTACACTCCAGTGACCGACCACAAGCAGGCGCTAGTCGAGTACACTCCAGTGACCGACCACAAGCAGGCGCTAGTCGAGTACACTCCAGTGACCGACCACAAGCAGGCGCTAGTCCAGTACACTCCAGTGACCGACCACAAGCAGGCGCTAGTCCAGTACACTCCAGTGACCGACCACAAGCAGGCGCTAGTCCAGTACACTCCAGTGACCGACCACAAGCAGGCGCTAGTCGAGTACACTCCAGTGACCGACCACAAGCAGGCGCTAGTCCAGTACACTCCAGTGACCGACCACAAGCAGGCGCTAGTCCAGCACACTCCAGTGACCGACCACAAGCAGGCGCTAGTCCAGTACACTCCAGTGACCTACCACAAGCAGGCGCTAGTCCAGTACACTCCAGTGACCGACCACAAGCAGGCGCTAGTCGAGTACACTCCAGTGACCGACCACAAGCAGGAGCTAGTCGAGTACACTCCAGTGACCGACCACAAGCAGGCGCTAGTCCAGTACACTCCAGTGACCGACCACAAGCAGGCGCTAGTCCAGTACACTCCAGTGACCGACCACAAGCAGGCGCTAATCGAGTACATTCCAGTGACTGACCACAAGCAGGCGCTAGTCCAGTACACTCCAGTGACCGACCACAAGGAGGCGCTAGTCGAGTACACTCCAATGACCGACCACAAGCAGGCGCTAGTCCAGTACACTCCGGTGACCGACCACAAGCAGGCGCTAGTCCAGTACACTCCAGTGACCGACCACAAGCAGGCGCTAGTCCAGTACACTCCAGTGACCGACCACAAGCAGGCGCTAGTCCAGTACACTCCAGTGACCGACCACAAGCAGGCGCTAGTCCAGTAAACTCCAGTGACCGACCACAAGCAGGCGCTAGTCCAGTACACTCCAGTGACCGACCACAAGCAGGCGCTAGTCGAGTACACTCCAGTGACCGACCACAAGCAGGCGCTAGTCGAGTACACTCCAGTGACCGACCACAAGCAGGCGCTAGTCGAGTACACTCCAGTGACCGACCACAAGCAGGCGCTAGTCGAGTACACTCCAGTGACCGACCACAAGCAGGCGCTAGTCGAGTACACTCCAGTGACCGACCACAAGCAGGCGCTAGTCGAGTACACTCCAGTGACCGACCACAAGCAGGCGCTAGTCGAGTACACTCCAGTGACCGACCACAAGCAGGCGCTAGTCCAGTACACTCCAGTGAAACTACATCAACACGATTGCTTCACAAAGAACATTACGTAAAAAAATCAATAAATAAATGACTCAACCAGACATTAAAGGGAAAGGGACCTTTGTATCAGTCAGCCGCCGGCAAGCACACCTTTGTATCAGTCAGCCGCCGGCAAGCACACCTTTGTATCAGTCAGCCGCCGGCAAGCACACCTTTGTATCAGTCATCCGCCGGCAAGCACACCTTTGTATCAGTCATCCGCCGGCAAGCACGCCTTTGTATCAGTCATCCGCCGGCAAGCACACCTTCGTATCAGTCAGCCGCCGGCAAGCACGCCTTTGTATCAGTCAGCCGCCGGCAAGCACACCTTCGTATCAGTCAGCCGCCGGCACACACGACCGTTCTTCACACCAGCCTCATTAAAAACCTCACAAGAAAATCGCGTTTGTCCAGTGAAACACCGATGATGTCTCACAGGGATTCTTGAGTCCCTCACCCCGGCAGCCATCTTTGTGACGGGTCACAATACACAAACACACGAAGATCTCGAACAATTTGTGTGGCATTGTTTGTCAGATAGAATGTGTCAATAAGATGTGCTGGATATATATATATATATATATATATATATATATATATATATATATATATATATATATATATATATATATATATATATATATATATATATATATATATATATATATATATATATATATATATATATATATATATATATATATATATATATATATATATATATATATATATATATATATATATATATTAGTGGATTTACATTATCTTTTAAATTCCCCGAGTATTCCCAAGAATTGAGGCGGAATTATGGTTCTTAGCGCGATGATGAAAATAATAATAATAACAACTAGTACAAGCTAGTGAATGGAGAAGAGGAGAACTGAAAGTCCGTGGAAGAAGAGAACTGTAAGGGAATACGTAGCGAGATGTTTACGTTCGGGAAGGAATCCGGATTTACAATTACTATTCGCTTTCCCCCTTCATCCCTCCCCTACATCCATGATGAATAAACTCGCTAAGTGTTTCAGTGAGTGACTGCCGGCTAGTTAAGACTCCATTACCACCACAATTATCTGTGTGTGTGAGAGGATATAATATCTAAGCACTTCCGCACACCGTGGCGTCGCCCCGCCCACACCTCGTCTAGCAGATAAAGCCGTGTACGTTATTCAGCGGAGTGCGTGGTGGAGGCTCGATCCTCCTGCTCCACTCACACCAAGAACTGGGAGAACTAGGAAAGGGAACATCGAAGTTGAACACTTACAACCCTTGAAGGTTCTTGATACTAGAGGCTGAACCTACTTGCTCCTTCTTCAGATCAGATGAGAGAGAGAGAGACAGAGAGAGAGAGAGAGAGAGAGAGAGAGAGAGAGAGAGAGAGAAGGCTAGAGAAAAAGAGGGGAAGGGAGAGGGACAGAGAGGAGGAAGAGGGCCACAGGCACAGAGGAGGAAGAGGGCCAGAGACACAGAGGAGGAAGAGGAAGGAGAGAGAGCGAGAATTAAAGAGAGCAAGTTATCTATATTCTCACTACCATTACACACACAACATTAATTTTTATCAGTCAACAAACCTAAACCTGAAAATAAAAAATTCCCACGATTATTTTCCCAGTCACATTTCTTGCTATAAAAGAATATATAAAAAAGCACATGTAGCCTCATCCTCAGTCTAGATATTAAACTTCCTAAACCTCACAAACCTCACAAACCTCACAAACCTCACAAACCTCACAAACCTCACAAACCTCACAAACCTCACAAACCTCACAAACCTCACAAACCTCACAAACCTCACGAACCTCACAAACCTCACAAACCTCACAAACCTCACAAACCTCACAAACCTCACAAACCTCACAAACCTCACAAACCTCACAAACTTCACGAACCCCAAACCAAAGTCTCTTAGAAGTCAGGTTCAAATTCAAAAAAACTTGTCTAATGCTTAAAATGACGAAAATCTGGGAATTATCGTAGAAACAATTTGCTACTTCATGTTTATTTATTTATTTATTTATTTTTTTTTTATTATCACACTGGCCGATTCCCACCAAGGCAGGGTGGCACGAAAAAGAAAAACTTTCACCATCACTCACTCCATCACTGTCTTGCCAGAAGGGTGCTTTACACTACAGTTTTTAAACTGCAACATGATCATTGGACATGATACAACATACTTGTACAAAATAAATACAGTGGTTGAGTGTACAACCAAAAGTCCCTTGTATGCAGAGCATTGTGGGCAGCTTAATATTAACTTAAGATTAGCAAAGCAATATATTCAGTGGTAAAAATACAGTAAACAAATTAGAACATGAAGTACAAATGAGTATTTCAAATAAGAGATTTTATAGTTACACAAATCTGTAGCATATTTGATGAGTTACTGAGCAGTCAAGAGAATGGAGTATTCTATTAGGCAATGTAATTACAAAAAAAAAAACATAGTTTGATAGGGTCACAGGTTATACATTTATGAGATATAGTTAATCAGTATTTATTTAGTTGTGGGTGAGTAAGTGGTTTTTAAGAAGAGACTTGAATTGATAAACAGACAGTATTTCTTTTATATTCACAGGTAATGAATTCCAGATTTTTGAGCCTTTTATGTGCATTGTGTTTTTACATAGCGTGAGGTGGACACGAGGAACATCAAAGAGTGATCTGTGCCTTGTGTTATGGTCATGTGTTCTGTTGAGGTTGGTAAGGAGAAGTTTGAGGGGAGGGTTTATATCCGAGTTAAGTGTTCTATGTATGTAGTAGATACAATAATAAGTAATAAGTCTGAGTGTGTAGGTATCTGAGTGTGTTGGTGTCTAAGTGTGTTGGTGGTGCCTGAGTGTGTTGGTGGTGCCTGAGTGTGTTGGTGGTATCTGAGTGTGTTGGTGTCTGAGTGTGTGGCCAAGAATGTTGCTGGTGTCTGAGTGTGTAGCCAGGAGTGTTGTTGGTGAATGTGTGTGTGTCCAGAAGTGTTGCTGGTGTATGTGTAGCTAGGAGTGTTGCTGGTGTTAAGTGTAGCTAGGAGTGTTGCTGGTGTGTGTTGCTGGTATCTGGTGTGTGTTGCTGGTATCTGAGCGTGTTGGTGTCTGAATATGTGGCCAGGAGTGTTGCTGGTGTCTGTGTAGCCAGGAGTGTTGCTGGTGTATGCGTGTGTGGCCAGAAGTGTTGCTGGTGTCTGAGTGTGTGACCAGGAGTGTTGCTGGTGTCTGAGTGTGTTCGTGGTGTCTGGGTGTGTTGGTGTGTTGCTGGTGCCTGAGTGTGTTGGTGGTGTGTTGCTGGTGTCTGCATGTGTGGCCAGAAGTGTTGCTGGTGTATGTGTAGCTAGGAGTGTTGCTGGTGTTAAGTGTATCTAGGAGTGTTGCTGGTGTTAAGTGTATCTAGGAGTGTTGCTGGTGTGTGTATGTGTAGCCAGGAGTGTTGCTGGTGTCTGATTGTGTAGCCAGGAGTGTTGCTGGTGAATGTGTGGCCAGAAGTGTTGCTGGTGCATGTGTGTATAGCCAGGAGTGATGCTGGCGTGTGTATGTGTGATAAGGAGTGTTGCTGGTGTATGTGTAGCCAGGAGTGTTGCTGGTGTGTGTATGTGTGACCAGGAGTGTTGCTGGTGTGCGCATATGTAGCCAGGAGTGTTTCTGGTGTATGTGTGTATGGCCAGGAGTGTTGCTGGTGTATGTATGTATGGCCAGAAGTGTTGGTGGTGTATATGTGTATGGCCAGGAGTGTTGCTGGTGTATGTGTGTATGACCAGGAGTGTTGCTGGTGTATGTATGTATGTAAGGCCAGAAGTGTTGATGGTATATATGTGTATGGCCAGGAGTGTTGCTGGTGTATGTGTGTATGGCCAGGAGTGTTGCTGGTGTATGTATGTATGGCCAGAAGTGTTGATGGTGTATATGTATATAGCCAGGAGTGTTGCTGGTGTATGTGTGTATGGTCAGGAGTGTTGCTGGTGTAAGTATGTATGGTCAGAAGTGTTGATGGTATACATGTGTTTGGCCAAGACTGTTGCTGGTGTATGGGTGTATGGCCAGGAGTGTTGCTGGTGTATGTATGTATGACCAGAAGTGTTGATGGTGTATATGTGTATGGCCAGGAGTGTTGCTGGTGTATGTGTAGCCAGGAGTATTGTGGGTGTATGCGGGGCCAGGAGTGTTGCTGGTGTAAGTGTGGCCAGGAGTGTTGCTGGTGTATGTGCGTATGGCCAGGAGTGTTGCTGGTGTATGTGTTGCCAGAAGTGTTGCTGGCCACACTAAGGATTTTGAGGAGGTAGATCATGGTAATGAATATGATATTGTGTATATGGACTTCAGTAAGGCTTTCGATAGAGTTCCACATCAGAGGCTATTGAGGAAACTTAATGCACACGGAATAGGAGGAGAATTTTTTTCCTGGGTAGAGGCATGGTTGACAAATAGGCAGTAGAGAGTTTGCATAAATGGGGAGAAATTAGAATGGGGGCACGTCACAAGCGGTGTTCCTCAGGGGTCAGTGTTGGGCTCGTTGTTGTTCACAATTTACATAAGCGACATAGAGGAGGGAATAAATAGCGACATAAGCAAATCTGATAATGACACCAAAATAGGCCGTCCAATTCATTCTAACAGGGACACTAGAGCACTCAGTGATGATTTGAATAGACTGATGCAATGGTCGGAGAAGTGGCAGATGCAGTTTAATATAGACAAATGCAAAGTTCTAAATGTTGGACAGGAAAATAACCATGCCACATATAAACTAAATAATGTAGATCTTAATACTACTGATTGCGAAACGGATTTAGGAGTTCAGGTTAGCAGTAATCTAAAACCAAGACAACAGTGCATTAGTGTTCGCAATAAAACTAACAGAATCCTTGGCTTCATATCTATGCAGAAGAAAAAACATATGATGGTGTTTTATGCTAACAGTCGAAGTGCAAGAAATAAGATTAATGAGCTACGTTTGGTAGCATGTGCTGGGAACTTTGATATCATTGCATTAACTGAAACCTGGTATGATTTAAAGAGTCGGCATATAATTGCTGGGTGTAATATTCAAGGGTTTAAGTTGCTCCATGTGGATGGATGTGATGGGAAGGCGGGAGGAGTTGCATTATATGTTCGAGAAAATATTAACTGTTGAATAAAAACAGGTATAAAAATAGATGGAACAGTAACAGAATCTGTTTGGGAAGAGTTTGTAGAGGGTCAAGAAAAATTAATTCTAGGTGTAATATACCGACCTCCAGGCTTGGATCACGATAGAGGGAGACTTTTTTGGGACGAAATTGTTAGGGCTTCTAGACACAATAACATATTGATAGTAGGGAATTTTAACTTTAGCCAAATCGCCTGGAATTCTTTGACCGGTAATCTGGTCAGTTCAGGACTGTTTTCTGAAGCAATGCGTAACAGAGCCTACCAGGGGTAATTTGCTCGCCCTAGTCTTGTCAAATAAGGAAACACTCGTAAATAATCTGGAGATCACTGAAGAGCTTGGCGCAAGTGATCACAAATCCATCACTCTTAGCATTAACTGGGAATACAAGAATGAAGATAATACGGACGAAGACCAGGCAGAACTACAGAAGGATCTGGGCAGACTGCGGGCCTGATCCAGAAACTGGCTCCTGGAGTTCAACCAAGTGCAAAGTCATGAAGATTGGGGAAAGGCAAAGAACACCACAGACGGAGTACAGTCTAGGGGGCCAGAGCCTACAAACCTCACTCAAGGAAAAAGATCTTGGGGTGAGTATAACACCAGGCACATCTCCTGAAGCGCACTTCAACCAAATAACTACTGCAGCATATGGGAGCCTAGCAAACCTCAGAACAGCATTCCGACATCTTAATAAGGAGTCATTTAGGACCCTGTACACTGTGTACGTTAGGCCCATATTGGAGTATGCAGCACCAGTTTGGAATCCACACCTAGCCAAGCATGTAAGAAAACTAGAGAAAGTGCAAAGGTTTGCAACAAGGTTAGTTCCAGAGCTAAGGGGTATGCCCTACGAGGAGAGGTTAACGGAAATCAACCTGACGACACTGGAGGACAGGAGAGTTAGGGGGGATTTGATAACGACATATAAAATACTGAGAGGTATAGACAGGATGTTCCAGAGATTGGACACAGTAACAAGGGGTCACAGTTGGAAGCTGAAGACGCAGATGAATCACAGGGATGTT
>NC_091297.1:48920373-48937873 GCF_038502225.1 Cherax quadricarinatus
GGGTAACAGGAGTAATGAAAAAGCCAGGATGAGCCCATGGTTTACCCAAAGGTGCAGGGAGGCAAAAACCAAGTGTGCTAGGGAATGGAAGAAATATAGAAGGCAAAGGACCCAGGAGAATAAGGAGAACAGTCGTAGAGCCAGAAACGAATATGCACAGATAAGAAGGGAGGCCCAAAGACAATATGAAAATGACATAGCAGCGAAAGCCAAATCTGACCCGAAACTGTTGTACAGCCACATCAGGAGGAAAACAACAGTCAAGGACCAGGTAATCAGGCTAAGGAAGGAAGGAGGAGAGACAACAGGAAATGACCGTGAAGTATGTGAAGAACTCAACAAGAGATTCAAAGAAGTGTTCACAGAGGAGACAGAAGGGACTCCTGAAAGACGGAGAGGTGGGGCACACCACCAAGTGCTGGACACAGTGCACACAACCGAGGAAGAAGTGAAGAGGCTTCTGAGTGAGCTAGATACCTCAAAGGCAATGGGGCCAGATAACATCTCCCCATGGGTATTGAGAGAGGGAGCAGAGGCGCTATGTGTACCCCTAACAACAATATTCAATACATCTATCGAAACAGAGAGATTGCCTGAGGCATGGAAGACAGCAAATGTAGTCCCAATCTTTAAAAAAGGAGACAGACATGAAGCATTAAACTACAGACCAGTGTCACTGACATGTATAGTATGCAAAATCATGGAGAAGATTATCAGGAGAAGAGTGGTGGAACACCTAGAAAGGAATGATCTCATCAACAGCAGCCAGCATGGTTTCAGGGATGGGAAATCCTGTGTCACAAACCTACTGGAGTTCTATGACATGGTGACAGCAGTAAGACAAGAGAGAGAGGGGTGGGTGGATTGCATTTTCTTGGACTGCAAGAAGGCGTTTGACACAGTTCCACACAAGAGATTGGTGCAAAAACTGGAGGACGAAGCAGGGATAACAGGGAAGGCACTACAATGGATCAGGGAATACTTGTCAGGAAGACAGCAGCGAGTCATGGTACGTGGCGAGGTGTCAGAGTGGGCACCTGTGACCAGCGGGGTCCCGCAGGGGTCAGTCCTAGGACCAGTGCTGTTTCTGGTATTTGTGAACGACATGACGGAAGGAATAGACTCTGAGGTGTCCCTGTTTGCAGATGACGTGAAGTTGATGAGAAGAATACACTCGATCGAAGACCAGGCAGAACTACAAAGGGATCTGGACAGGCTGCAGACCTGGTCCAGCAATTGGCTCCTGGAGTTCAATCCCACCAAGTGCAAAGTCATGAAGTTTGGGGAAGGGCAAAGAAGGCCGCAGACGGAGTACAGTCTAGGGGGTCAGAGACTACAAACCTCACACAAGGAAAAAGATCTTGGGGTGAGTATAACACCAGGCACATCTCCTGAAGCGCACATCAACCAAATAACTGCTGCAGCATATGGGCGCCTAGCAAACCTCAGAACAGCATTCCGACATCTTAATAAGGAATCGTTCAGGACCCTGTACACCGTATACGTTAGGCCCATATTGGAGTATGCGGCACCAGTTTGGAACCCACACCTAGCCAAGCACGTAAAGAAACTAGAGAAAGTGCAAAGGTTTGCAACAAGACTAGTCCCAGAGCTAAGAGGTATGTCCTACGAGGAGAGGTTAAGGGAAATCAACCTGACGACACTGGAGGACAGGAGAGATAGGGGGGACATGATAACGACATACAAAATACTGAGAGGAATTGACAAGGTGGACAAAGACAGGATGTTCCAGAGATTGGACACAGTAACAACGGGACACAGTTGGAAGCTGAAGACACAGATGAATCACAGGGATGTTAGGAAGTATTTCTTCAGCCACAGAGTAGTCAGTAAGTGGAATAGTATGGGAAGCGATGTAGTGGAGGCAGGATCCATACATAGCTTTAAGCAGAGGTATGATAAAGCTCACGGCTCAGGGAGAGTGACCTAGTAGCGATCAGTGAAGAGGCGGGGCCAGGAGCTCGGACTCGACCCCCGCAACCTCAACTAGGTGAGTACACACACACACACACACACACACACACACACACACACACCCTGTCTTTCACTTAACCACACACAACACAACACACCACCACACCACACATTACCACACACCACCACCACACCATCACACACACCACACAACACATCACTACACACCACCACCACACCATCACACACAACACACCACACATTACCACACACCACCACCACACCATCACACACACCACACAACACACCACACATCACCACACACCACCACCACACCATCACACACACCACACAAAACACCGCACATCACCACACACTACCACCACACCATCACACACACCACACCGCACATCACCACACACCACCACCACACCATCACACACACCACACAAAACACCGCACATCACCACACACTACCACCACACCATCACACACACCACACAACACATCACTCCACACCACCACCACACCATCACACAACACACCACACATCACCACACACCACCACCACACCATCACACACAACACACCGCACATCACTACACACCACCACACCATCACACACAACACACCACACATCACCACACACCACCACCACACCATCACACACAACACACCACACATTACCACACTCCACCACCACACCATCACACACAACACACAACACACCGCACATCACCACACACCACCACCACACCATCACACACACCACACAACACTCCACACATCACCACACACCACCACCACACCATCATACACAACACACCACACATCACCACACACCACCACCACACCATCACACACCACACACCACACACCACACACCACCACCACACCATCACACACCACACACCACACACCACACACCACACACCACCACCACACCATCACACTCCACACACCACACATCACCACACACCACCACCACACCATCACACACAACACACCACACATCACCACACACCACCACCACACCATCACACACCACACACCACACACCACCACCACACCATCACACACCACCACCACACCATCACACACCACACACCACACACCACTACCACACCATCACACACCACACACCATCACACACCACACACCACACGTCACCACACACCACCACCACACCATCACACACAACACACCACACATCACCACACACCACCACCACACCATCACACACAACACACCACACATCACCACACACCACCACCACACCATCACACACACCACACAACACACCACACATCACCACACACCACCACCACACCATCACTCACCACACACCACACACCACCACCACACCATCACACACAACACACAACACACCACACACCACCACCACACCACCACACCATCACACACAACACACCACACACCACCACCACACCATCACACACCACACACCACACACCACACACCACCACCACACCATCACATACATCACTACACACACACACCATCACACCATCACACCATCACACACACCACACAACACACCACACATCACCACACACCACCACCACATCATCACACACCACACATCACCACACACCACCACCACATCATCACACACAACACACCACACATCACCACACACCACCACCACACCATCACACACCACACACCACCACCACACCATCACACACACCACACAACACACCACACATCACCACACACCACCACCACACCACACACCACTCACCACACACCACCACCACACCATCACACACAACACACCACACATCACCACACACCACCACCACACCATCACACACCACACATCACCACAGACCACCACCACATCATCACACACAACACACCACACATCACCACACACCACCACCACACCATCACACACCACACATCACCACACACCACCACCACATCATCACACACAACACACCACACATCACCACACACCACCACCACACCATCACACACCACACACCACCACCACACCATCACACACACCACACAACACACCACACATCACCACACACCACCACCACACCATCACACACCACTCACCACACACCACCACCACACCATCACACACAACACACCACACATCACCACACACCACCACCACACCATCACACACCACACATCACCACAGACCACCACCACATCATCACACACAACACACCACACATCACCACACACCACCACCACACCATCACACACCACACACCACACACCACCACCACATCATCACACACAACACACCACTCACCACACACCACCACCACACCATCACACACAACACACCACACATCACCACACACCACCACCACACCATCACACACCACTCACCACCACCACACCATCACACACAACACACCACACATCACCACACACCACCACCACACAATCACACACCACACACCACCACCACACCATCACACACACCACACAACACACCACACATCACCACACACCACCACCACACCACACACCACTCACCACACACCACCACCACACCATCACACACAACACACCACACATCACCACACACCACCACCACGCCATCACACACCACACATCACCACAGACCACCACCACATCATCACACACAACACACCACACATCACCACACACCACCACCACATCATCACACACCACACATCACCACACACCACCACCACATCATCACACACAACACACCACACATCACCACACACCACCACCACACCATCACACACCACACACCACCACCACACCATCACACACACCACACAACACACCACACATCACCACACAACACCACCACACCATCACACACCACTCACCACACACCACCACCACACCATCACACACAACACACCACACATCACCACACACCACCACCACACCATCACACACCACACATCACCACAGACCACCACCACATCATCGCACACAACACACCACACATCACCACACACCACCACCACACCATCACACACCACACACCACACACCACCACCACATCATCACACACAACACACCACACATCACCACACACCACCACCACACCATCACACACAACACACCACACCTCACCACACACCACCACCAAACCATCACACACAACACACCACACATCACCACACACCACCACCACATCACCACACACAACACACCACCACCACACCATCACACACAACACACCACACATCACCACACACCACCACCACACCATCACACACAACACACCACACATCCCCACACACCACCACCGCACCACCACACCATCACACGCCACACACCACACACCACCACCACACCATCACACACACCACACAACACACACACCACACACCACACACCACCACCACACCATCACACACCACACACCACCACCACACCATCACACACCACACACCACCACCACACCATCACACACCACACACCACCACCACACCATCACACACCACACACCACCACCACACCATCACACACCACACACCACCACCACACCATCACACACCACACACCACCACCACACCATCATACACACCACACAACACACACCACCACCACACCATCACACACCACACACCACACACCACCACCACACCATCATACACACCACACAACACACACACCACACACCACCACCACACCATCACACACCACACACCACACACCACCACCACACCATCATACACACCACACAACACACACCACCACCACACCATCACACACCACACACCACACACCACCACCACACCATCACACACACCACACAACACACATACCACACACCACCACCACACCATCACACACCACACACCACACACCACCACCACACCATCACACACAACACACCATCACACACAACACACCTCACACCACCACCACACTATCACACACCACACACCACACACCACCACCACACCATCATACACACCACACAATGCGGCTACTGTTCACTACCCATAAGATCAGCATTTCCTTAATAACAGCGCCTACATACGTCCGCTTATTACACCTTGCAAATTACCCACACTCAAAACTGTTATTAATGATTCTCTTACATTAACACAAGTGCTATCTATAATTCGCCAGCAATATCACACACGGCGCTCTCTAATTTGCTGTGACTTAGTCCACGTTTTTGTATAATCTCTTATAGCTGCTTGTTTATTTGGTATAAGTTAGCAAGGTGTGAGCGTGTGGGCTGGACTCATACTTCAAGAAACAACAAAGAAACAGTGTGTCTTGGGGCACTCAAGTAATATGTTGTATATTTATCTACTTTGGCTTCCTAATAATAATCAATTATGTACAAGTTTTATTATTATTATTATTATCAAAAAGAAGCGCTAAGCCACAAGCACTACACAGCTGTACAAGTTTTAAAAGACTGATGAAAAAACTGTTTTATTCTAGGCTAAAATTATTTTTTTTTCATTTTACTTCTGCAGTTATTTCGTAGTCAGTGAACTCTTCTTTCTGGTCAGTCTTCATTAATTTTGTTACTGTGGCTGGAACTGTTATATTGTTGTATCTTAATTAGTTTCTGTTTGGCCAGATTATCGTCCTCCAGGACACCAGATTATCGTCTTCCAGGACACCAGATTATCGTCTTCCAGGACACCAAATTATCGTCTTCCAGGACACCAGATTATCGTCTTCCATGACACCAGATTATCGTCTTCCAGGACACCAGATTATCGTCCTCCAGGACACCAGATTATCGTCTTCCAGGACACCAGATTATCGTCTTCCAGGACACCAGATTATCGTCCTCCAGGACACCAGATTATCGTCTTCCAGGACACCAGATTATCGTCTTCCAGGACACCAGATTATCGTCTTCCAGGACACCAGATTATCGTCTTCCAGGACACCAGATTATCGTCTTCCAGGACACCAGATTATCGTCTTCCAGGACACCAGATTATCGTCCTCCAGGACACCAGATTATCGTCCTCCAGGACACCAGATTATCGTCCTCCAGGACACCAGATTATCGTCTTCCAGGACACCAGATTATCGTCCTCCAGGACACCAGATTATCGTCTTCCAGGACACCAGATTATCGTCTTCCAGGACACCAGATTATCGTCTTCCAGGACACCAGATTATCGTCTTCCAGGACACCAGATTATCGTCTTCCAGGACACCAGATTATCGTCCTCCAGGACACCAGATTATCGTCCTCCAGGACACCAGATTATCGTCCTCCAGGACACCAAATTATCGTCCTCCAGGACACCAGATTATCGTCTTCCAGGACACCAGATTATCGTCTTCCAGGACACCAGATTATCGTCTTCCATGACACCAGATTATCGTCTTCCAGGACACCAGATTATCGTCCTCCAGGACACCAGATTATCGTCTTCCAGGACACCAGATTATCGTCTTCCAGGACACCAGATTATCGTCCTCCAGGACACCAGATTATCGTCTTCCAGGACACCAGATTATCGTCTTCCAGGACACCAGATTATCGTCTTCCAGGACACCAGATTATCGTCTTCCAGGACACCAGATTATCGTCTTCCAGGACACCAGATTATCGTCTTCCAGGACACCAGATTATCGTCCTCCAGGACACCAGATTATCGTCCTCCAGGACACCAGATTATCGTCCTCCAGGACACCAGATTATCGTCTTCCAGGACACCAGATTATCGTCCTCCAGGACACCAGATTATCGTCTTCCAGGACACCAGATTATCGTCTTCCAGGACACCAGATTATCGTCTTCCAGGACACCAGATTATCGTCTTCCAGGACACCAGATTATCGTCTTCCAGGACACCAGATTATCGTCCTCCAGGACACCAGATTATCGTCCTCCAGGACACCAGATTATCGTCCTCCAGGACACCAAATTATCGTCCTCCAGGACACCAGATTATCGTCTTCCAGGACACCAGATTATCGTCCTCCAGGACACCATAATATTTACAACTTAATGCAACACCATTTTTTTTTGCCGCCGGTGGACGGCAGCTGCCCACGCTACTTTACCACAACCCGTTTCTTCGTAAATGTAATTTTTTATTTTATGAACACTTCATCTCTGCCCCCCGTATATATATATATATATATATATATACATATATATATATATATATATATATATATATATATATATATATATATATATATATATATATATTTATATATATATATATATATATATATATATATATATATATATATATATATATATATATATATATATATATATACATATATATTAGTTAAGAGTTTTTACCTGGATAGTGAGGCACAAAGTATGTCTTAGACAGGGATGTGTGATGTCACCATAGTTGTTCAATATATTTATTGATGGGGTTCTAAGAGAAGTGAATGGTCAGGTGTTGGCAGGAGGTGTGGGGTTAGGAGATAAGGAATCTAACACAAATTGGTGGTTGCCACAGTTGTCTTTTTGCTGATGACACTGTGCTTTTGGGAGATTCTGAAGAGAAGTTGCAGAGGTTGGTGGATGAATTTGGTAGGGTAAGTGAAAGAAGGAAATTAAAAGTGAACATAGGAAAGAGGAAGGTGAGGATAATAGCACAAAATCTAGGTAATGAAAGACTGGATATCAGACTGGAGGGAGAGACTATGGAGGAAGTGAATGTATTCAGATATTTGGGAGTGGACGTGTCAGCGGATGGGTCTATGAAAGATGAGGTGAACCATAGGATTGATGAGAGGAAAAAGGTGAGTGGTGCACTGAGGCGTCTGTGGAGACAAAGAACTTTGTCCATGGAAACAAAGAGGGGAATGTATGAGAGTATAGTTATATGAACGCTCTTATATGGGTGTGAAACATGGGTGGTGAATATTGCAACAACGAGAAGGCTGGAGGCAGTGGAGATGTCTTCTCTGAGGGCAATGTGCGGTGAGAATATTATGCAGAAAATCCGTTGCTTGGAAATTAGGAGGATGGGTTACTAAATGTATTATCCAGAGAGCTGAGGGCGGGTTGTTGAGGTGGTTCGGACATTTAGAAAGGATGGAACGAAACAGAGGGGGCTAGGGAGGGCATATAAATCTGTAGTGGAAGGAAGGCAAGGTAGAGGTCTGCCTAGGAAAGGTTGGAGAGAGGGGGTAAAGGAGGTTTTGTGTGCGAGAGGTATAGACTTCCAGTAAGCGTTTGTGAACGTGTTAGACAGGAGCGAGTGGAGGCAAATGGTTTTTATGACTTGACGTGCTGTTGGAGTGTGAGCAATATAGCATTTCTGAAGGGATTCAGGGAAACCGGTTAGCCGGATTTGAGTCCTGGAGGTGAAAGTACAGCGTCTGCGCTCTGAAGAAGAGGTGGATATATATTGCAGTTTTTAATTGGAGTGTAGATGCGCCTGAGCAAGACAGTGATGGAGTGAGTGATGAAGAGTGTTTCTTCCTTTTTTTAAGTCACCTGCCTCGGTGGGAAACTGCCGATTTGTCAATAAAAAAATATATAACATCTTGGCGTATATGCCCCCCCTAAGTGATACGTGCATGTCGGTATGTATACGTTGTGAGGCATCCACCTCTCATTATATACACTAAGGTACATCGACCCCACTGTGTGTATACAGTGAGAGACATGCACTTCTTTTGGTATATACCCTTGTGTATATACCCTTGTGTCCGGCTACTTGAGCCATGACCAGGAGTAGTAATTAACCTGCCACCCACTTCAAGTATGATAACGGGTGCTCTCCTCCCTTCCCTCTCCCACCCCCACACACACATACAAAGGTTTGCAACGAGGTTAGTTCCAGAGCTAAGGCGAATGTCCTACGAAGGAAGGTTGAGGGAAATCGGCCTGACGACACTGGAGGACAGGAGGGTTAGGGGAGACGTGATAACGACATACAAAATACTGCGTGGAATAGACAAGGCGGACAGAGACAGGATGCTCCAGAGAGGGGACAGAAACAAGGCGTCATACTTGGAAGCTGAAAACTCAGATGAGTCAAAGGGGTGTTAGGAAGTATTTCTTCAGGCATAGAGTAGTCAGGAAGTGGAGTAGTCTACCAAGTAATGCAGTGGACGCAGGAACCATACATAGTTTTAAGATGAGGTATGATAAAGCTCATGGAGCAAGGAGAGAGAGGACCTAGTAGCATTCAGTGAAGAGGCGGGGCCAGGAGCTGAGTCTCGACCCCTGCAACAACAATTAGGTGAGTACACACACACATAGACACACAAACACACACACACACACACACACACACACACACACACACACACACACACACACACACACATAGACACACGCACACACACACGCACACACACACACACACACTGACGACACTGGAGGACAGAAGGGTCAGGGGAGACATGATGACGACATACAAGATACTGCGGGGAATAGACAAGGTGGACGGAGATAGGATGTTCCAGAGAGGGGACACAGAAACAAGGGGTCACAACTGGAAGCTGAAGACTCAGACTAGTCACAGGGACGTTAGTAAGTATTTATTCAGCCATAGAGTCGTCAGGAAGTGGAATAGCCTAGCAAGTGAAGTAGTGGAGGCAGGAACCATACATAGTTTCAAGAAGAGGTATGACAAAGCTCAGGAAGCAGAGAGGGAGAGGACCTAGTAGCGACCAGTGAAGAGGCGGGGCCAGGAGCTGAGTCTCGACCCCTGCAACCACAATTAGGTGAGTACAATTAGATGAGTACACATAGACACACACACACACACACTTACGCACATACACACACATACACACACACACACACACACACACACACACACACACACACACACACACACACACACACACACACACACACACACACACACACACACACGTAAGGGACACTACAAGAGAGAGAGGAGAGGATGAACCAACAAGGCTGGACTTAGTATTCACCTTGAGTAGTGTAGATATCGAGGACATCATATATGAAAGACCCCTTGGGGCCAGCGATCACGTGGTTTTAAGCTTCGAATACACAGTAGAGCTACAAGAGGAGGGAGAAGCAGGAAGGCCAGGACGAATGAAGCCGAACTACAAGAAAGGGGACTACACGGGAATGAGGAACTTCCTGAATGGGGTTCAGTGGGACAGAGAACTGGCAGGGAAGCCAGGTAATGAGATGATGAAATATGTAGCAACAATATGCAAGGAGGCTGAGGAGAGGTTTGTACCCAAGGGTAACAGGAATAATGAAAAAGCCAGGATGAGCCCATGGTTCACCCAAAGGTGCAGGGAGGCATAAACCAAGTGTGCTAGGGAATGGAAGAAATATAGAAGGCAAAGGACCCAGGAGAGTAAGAAGAGCAGTCGTAGAGCCAGAAATGAATATGCACAGATAAGTAGGGAGGCCCAAAGACAATATGAAAACGACATAGCAGCGAAAGACAAATCTGACCCGAAACTGTTATAGAGCCACATCAGGAGGAAAACAACAGTCAAGGACCAGGTAATCAGGCTAAGGAAGGAAGGAGGAGAGACAACAAGAAATGACCGTGAAGTATGTGAGGAACTCAACAAGAGATTCAAAGAAGTGTTCTCAGAGGAGACAGAAGGGGCTCCAGAAAGACGGAGAGGTGGGGCACACCACCATGTGCTGGACACAGTGCACACAACCGATGAAGAAGTGAAGAGGCTTCTGAGTGAGCTACATACCTCAAAGGCAATGGGGCCAGATAACATCTCCCCATGGGTCCTGAGAGAGGGAGCAGAGGCGCTATGTGTACCCCTAACAACAATATTCAATACATCTATCAAAACAGGGAGATTGCCTGAGGCATGGAAGACAGCAAATGTAGTCCCAATCTATAAAAAAGGAGACAGACATGAAGCACTAAACTACAGACCAGTGTCACTGACATGTATAGTATGCAAAATCATGGAGAAGATTATCAGGAGAAGAGTGGTGGAACACCTAGAAAGGAATGATCTCATCAACAGCAGCCAACATGGTTTCAGGGACGGAAAATCCTGTGTCACAAACCTACTGGAGTTCTATGACATGGTGACAGCAGTAAGACAAGAGAGAGAGGGGTGGGTGGATTGCATATTCTTGGACTGCAAGAAGGCGTTTGACACAGTTCCACACAAGAGATTGGTGCAAAAACTGGAGGACGAAGCAGGGATAACAGGGAAGGCACTACAATGGGTCAGGGAATACTTGTCAGGAAGACAGCAGCGAGTAATGGTACGTGGCGAGGTGTCAGAGTGGGCACCTGTGACCAGCGGGGTCCCACAGGGGTCAGTCCCAGGACCAGTGCTGTTTCTGGTATTTGTGAACGACATGACGGAAGCAATAGACTCTGAGGTGTCCCTGTTTGCAGATGACGTGAAGTTGATGAGAAGAATTCACTCGATCGAAGACCAGGCAGAACTACAAAGGGATCTGGACAGGCTGCAGACCTGGTCCAGCAATTGGCTCCTGGAGTTCAATCCCACCAAGTGCAAATTCATGAAGATTGGGGAAGAGCAAAGAAGACCGCAGACGGAGTACAGTCTAGGGGGGCCAGAGACAACGAACCTCACTCAAGGAAAAAGATCTTGGGGTGAGTATAACACCAGGCATATCTCCACTGCCACCACCACCACCACCGCCACCACCACCACCACCACCACCACCACCACCACCACCACCACCACCACCACCACCGCTGCCACCACCACCACCACCGCTGCCACCACCACCACCACCGCTGCCACCACCACCACCACCACCGCTGCCACCACCACCACCACCACCGCCACTGGCACCACCACCACCATCACCGCCGCTGGCACCACCACCACCACCGCTGCCACCACCACCACCGCCGCTGGCACCACCACTACCACCCCTGCCACCACCACCACCACCATCCCTGACACCACCACCACCACCGCTGGCACCACCACCACCGCTGCAACCACCACCACCACCATCGCCGCCGCCGCCGTAACCACCACCACTGCCGCCGCCACCACTACCACCATAATCTACATTTCATACCGTCTACAAATTACAGTCAGGCTGGACCTGGGAGTGGTTGCCAAGTCTTGGTATCTCAGTTAACTGACATTTCACTCAATACAAATTTGCTTTCACCAGTTTCTTCACACATCTTGTGAGTCACCACAGTTTCTTCACACATCTTGTGAGTCACCACAGTTTCTCCATCACACATCTTGTGAGTCACCACAGTTTCTTCATCACACATCTTGTGAGTCACCACAGTTTCTTCATCACACATCTTGTGAGTCACCACAGTTTCTTCATCACACATCTTGTGAGTCACCACAGTTTCTTCATTACACATCTTGTGAGTCACCACAGTTTCTTCACACATCTTGTGAGTCACCACAGTTTCTTCATCACACATCTTGTGAGTCACCACAGTTTCTTCATCACACATCTTGTGAGTCACCACAGTTTCTTCACGCATCTTGTGAGTCACCACAGTTTCATCACACATCTTGTGAGTCACCACAGTTTCTTCATCACACATCTTGTGAGTCACCACAGTTTCTTCACACATCTTGTGAGTCACCACAGTTTCTTCATCACACATCTTGTGAGTCACCACAGTTTCTTCATCACACATCTTGTGAGTCACCACAGTCTCTTCATCACACATCTTGTGAGTCACCACAGTTTCTTCACACATCTTGTGAGTCACCACAGTCTCTTCATCACACATCTTGTGAGTCACCACAGTTTCTTCACACATCTTGTGAGTCACCACAGTCTCTTCATCACACATCTTGTGAGTCACCACAGTTTCTTCATCACACATCTTGTGAGTCACCAGAGTTTCTTCATCACACATCTTGTGAGTCACCACAGTTTCTTCATCACACATCTTGTGAGTCACCACAGTTTCTTCATCACACATCTTGTGAGTCACCACAGTTTCTTCATCACACATCTTGTGAGTCACCACAGTTTCTTCATCACACATCTTGTGAGTCACCACAGTTTCTTCATCACACATCTTGTGAGTCACCACAGTTTCATCACACATCTTGTGAGTCACCACAGTTTCTTCATCACACATCTTGTGAGTCACCAGTTTCTTCATCACACATCTTGTGAGTCACCACAGTTTCTTCATCACACATCTTGTGAGTCACCAGTTTCTTCATCACACATCTTGTGAGTCACCAGTTTCTTCATCACACATCTTGTGAGTCACCACAGTTTCTTCATCACACATCTTGTGAGTCACCAGTTTCTTCATCACACATCTTGTGAGTCACCACAGTTTCATCACACATCTTGTGAGTCACCACAGTTTCTTCATCACATATCTTGTGAGTCACCAGTTTCTTCATCACACATCTTGTGAGTCACCACAGTTTCATCACATATCTTGTGAGTCACCAGTTTCTTCATCACATATCTTGTGAGTCACCAGTTTCTTCATCACACATCTTGTGAGTCACCACAGTTTCTTCATCACACATCTTGTGAGTCACCACAGTTTCTTCATGTTACGAGTATGGTCATACCCGTTTTATTTTATAATAGGATATGCCCCTTTATTTTATAATACATGTTAAGGTAATATTAATGCTAATATTGTATTATATTATGTTTTGTTAGGCTTTAATATTCTTATTTCCATGTAGTGGGAAACCACTAGGTTTAAGTGGCGGTTAGCAGCTCAGGTACTGAAGTCTCCCTCAGTCACGTGACCAACCTGACGTCGGCTTACCACTCAGTGGTACCGTCAGTAGGTTCACCACCCTAACTCTGAGTAGCTTTACAGCACTCGCTGAGAGTTGGTCTTCACACTCACTCTGACTAGCACTCCCACTTCTAGTCCGGGCTTACATAGCCAAGGAAGCATACCTCACTCAGTTAATCATTGACCTCTCATAAGAAACATGTCAAGTTCTCTCTTGTGGTCGTTTTTCTTTCATGATTGACTTCCTTTCTTAAGTTTGTCACTTTCGAGTTATTTATACTCGGGTGAATTAATCTTTCAGGTGACTGAATAAGCCTTGTCGGCCTTGATGTTAATTTGTGGCCTATGCTATTTTTAGTCATGTTGGATGGGGATGAGACTAAGTCCGTCACTTACGAGTTCTTGTATACTCTGAATTGATAGTTCAGATAAGTCTTTATAAGCATCGTAAGTTATTTTGTAGTTAAGTCTTAATAACCATTATAGGTGCATATTATTGGTGAACTTAAAACAAAACTCGACCTCAAGAGGTTCATTTATTCATATCAATGTACTGGTACGTACCAAGAGAAATGTAAGAGTTAAACTCCTTATTTTGTTAATCCTAACATTATATCATACATTAAGCTAAAACTCTACTAGTAAACTAGTTATTTGTTACGTAATCCTGAATTCTTATAAAGTTATTCTTACAAAACCGGAAACAGTTCACATGTTCAACATAAATGTTACCTTAACACTCTACCATACCATTGTAGATGGTTAAGTAGACCAGTTTTGTAATATTTCTTCACACATCTTGTGAGTCACCACAGTTTCTTCATCACACACCTTGTGAGTCACCAGAGTTTCTTCACGCATCTTGTGAGTCACCAGAGTTTCTTCATCACACATCTTGTGAGTCACCACAGTTTCTTCATCACACCTTGTGAGTCACCACAGTTTCTTCACGCATCTTGTGAGTCACCAGAGTTTCTTCATCACACATCTTGTGAGTCACCACAGTTTCTTCATCACACATCTTGTGAGTCACCACAGTTTCTTCACGCATCTTGTGAGTCACCAGAGTTTCTTCATCACACATCTTGTGAGTCACCACAGTTTCATCACACATCTTGTGAGTCACCACAGTTTCTTCTCACATCTTGTGAGTCACCACAGTTTCTTCATCACACATCTTGTGAATCACCACAGTATCTTCATCACACACCTTGTGAGTCACCACAAATTCAATACTGTACTCATCCCCTGACTCGTCTAACAGAGCCCAGCATCATACTATCCAGCACTAGCGAGGCCGCAGCCTCCACTACTCTGTTAATGATCCACATAAGCGTAATGATGTGCATATATCAACGATAATAATAATAATGATAATAAATTAATATTATAATTCACCCTAAAACCTTGGAATAAAGGATTTATTGTACATGTATTTCTTCCGTCTATTTCTTTGTGTCTTGTGCAGGAACTGGTCTTCCCTGACCAGGTGTGAGGAAGGTAGAATAGGATGATGAAGGAAGGAGATGGGGAAAAACAGGAGCAGAGATGGAGAAGGGAAGAAAGGATAAAGAGGAGGATAAGGGGTCTGGGAAACAATAGAATAATGTTAAAGCAGAGCCGGACCCTCTTTACGTACTGAAGAAAATGTGGAATCTCAGTGATGGTGGTAAGTGATGTTGCTGTTGTTGTTGTTGCTGCTGTTATTGCTGCTGCTGCTGCTGCTGCTGTTGACGCTGCTGTTCTTGCTGCTGCTTCTGCTGCTGCTGCTGTTGTTGGCTCCGCTCGTCAAACCCCTCACGGAAGGTTCCTTGAAGTTGGTGAGGGGCTCTTGATTTAGGGAATTGGATCTGTGCTCCAGTTCCCCGAATTAAGCCTGAATGCCTTCCACATCCACCCCGGCGCTGTATAATCCCTCGGGTTTAGCGCTGCCCCCTTGATTATAATAATGAATCCGCTCGTCAAAGATGTGCAGCAGGCAACCCTGCATCTGTTACGTAAAAAGACACATGTGCAATTAATGCGACATTTTTACTGTGGCAACGTTTCGCTCTCCAGGAGCTTTGTCAATCTCCCTGAGAGCGAAACGTTGCCACAGTAAAAATGTCGCATTAGCTGCACATGTGTCCTTTAACTTAACATATTGTCTGTAATTCTACCAGCATTATTTCAACCCTTCATCTGTGTACAGACGATCACTGTTGTGTCTTGGATAAAAATTGTGAAGCTGGAGATGATCTCAGCATAACTGACCTGTGATAAATGGTTTTGAAAACCTGACCTGACCCATCTGACTTGACACATCTCTCTGTAATATTAATCTCACTGTAATGTGGCTGTTGCCCTGCCTCACTCATAATGTGGGTGGGGCGGGGTTAACAACCCGTCCTCACTATGTGGGTCAGGATATGGAGATATGTGGCTTAAAATACTGACACGGTGGAGGAAAGAGACAAGCAGTGTGACGCGATCCTTAACTAGGGATGTTTGGCTCGCCTAGGAGGGAGGCTGTGCTGAGGTGAGGGAGAGCACCCTAGTGTAGCTAGGCTGTGCTGAGGTGAGGGAGAGCACCCTAGTGTAGCGAGGTTGTGCTGAGGTGAGGGAGAGCACCCTAGTGGGGCGAGGTTGTGCTGAGGTGAGGGAGAGCACCCTAGTGTAGCTAGGCTGTGCTGAGGTGAGAGAGAGCACCCTAGTGTAGCTAGGCTGTGCTGAGGTGAGGCAGAGCACCCTAGTGTAGCGAGGTTGTGCTGAGGTGAGGGAGAGCACCCTAGTGGGGCGAGGTTGTGCTGAGGTGAGGGAGAGCACCCTAGTGTAGCTAGGCTGTGCTGAGGTGAGAGAGAGCACCCTAGTGTAGCTAGGCTGTGCTGAGGTGAGGCAGAGCACCCTAGTGTAGCGAGGTTGTGCTGAGGTGA
>NC_091297.1:48945373-48970373 GCF_038502225.1 Cherax quadricarinatus
AGCAACCTGGAGGGTTAACATGACCTGGACCTGACACTCTCAACAAGCAACCTGGAGGGTTAACATGACCTGGACCTGACACTCTCAACAAGCAACCTGGAGGGTTAACATGACCTGGACCTGACACTCTCAACAAGCAACCTAGAGGGTTAACATGACCTGTACCTGACACTCTCAACAAGCAACCTGGAGGGTTAACATGACCTGGACCTGACACTCTCAACAAGCAACCTGGAGGGTTAACATGACCTGGACCTGACACTCTCAACAAGCAACCTGGAGGGTTAACATGACCTGGACCTGACACTCTCAACAAGCAACCTGGAGGGTTAACATGACCTGGACCTGACACTCTCAACAAGCAACCTGGAGGGTTAACATGACCTGGACCTGACACTCTCAACAAGCAACCTGGAGGGTTAACATGACCTGGACCTGACACTCTCAACAAGCAACCTGGAGGGTTAACATGACCTGGACCTGACACTCTCAACAAGCAACCTGGAGGGTTAACATGACCTGGACCTGACACTCTCAACAAGCAACCTGGAGAGTTAACATGACCTGGACCTGACACTCTCAACAAGCAACCTGGAGGGTTAACATGACCTGGACCTGACACTCTCAACAAGCAACCTGGTGAGTTAACATGACCTGGACCTGACTCAACAAGCAACCTGGAGGGTTAACATGACCTGGACCTGACTCAACAAGCAACCTGGAGGGTTAACATGACCTGGACCTGACTCAACAAGCAACCTGGAGGGTTAACATGACCTGGACCTGACTCAACAAGCAACCTGGAGGGTTAACATGACCTGGACCTGACTCAACAAGCAACCTGGAGGGTTAACATGACCTGGACCTGACTCAACAAGCAACCTGGAGGGTTAACATGACCTGGACCTGACTCAACAAGCAACCTGGAGGGTTAACATGACCTGGACCTGACTCAACAAGCAACCTGGAGGGTTAACATGACCTGGACCTGACTCAACAAGCAACCTGGAGGGTTAACATGACCTGGACCTGACTCAACAAGCAACCTGGAGGGTTAACATGACCTGGATCTGACACTCTCAACTCGCTGCTTCAAATTTCTGACAAGCAAAATACAAAACCAAAATTCTTACTGAATTGTTTATTTTTTTCTGCTAAGACTGAGTAATTTATATATTTTGTGAACTTCAGCCAAGTGGAGAATTTATTTTAGCATAAATCTGAATATATACATTTTTTTACTAATCACTAGACTACTTTGGTTTCAACTAATCAACAATATAATGTGAACTCAGTATATGTTGAGGCTAATTCACTCCTTTGATTTATGTTATTAAAAATTTGGAGATGGAGTGCGAGGGATGGAATATATTTCATTTGAGTTGCACAAGCTAATAAAAGTTAGACAACCCGGAAATAGAGCTTTAAATGTAAACAATATAATAATAATAATAATAATAATAATAATAATAATAATAATAATAATAATAATACAATAATAATATAATAATAATAATAGTAATTATTATTATTATTATTAATTATTATTATTATTTCATGTTAAGCGCAAAACCCATGTAGATCATTCAGCGTTAGACGTGATGGATGCTTGATCCTCCGTCTGCTGAGCGTCAGACTGATGCGCTTCCTGTTTATACTCACCTAGCTGCCGTAAACACAATAGAGTTACTTCACATCAGTCAACAGAAAGCTGAGAGTGGAAGGTCGGCCTAAGATCAGGGACTTGAACCAATATGAAATTTAATAGGTAATTACCCAAAAGAACTTAATTCGCATGAAAGCTGAAAGTTATCAGATGAAGACCCATCAACAACATGAGGGTTGAAGACCCATCAACAACATGAGGGTTGAAGAAGTGAGACACTTACGCAACTTGTGGGGATCTTTAATAAAGATTCCCATATGTTGTATAAGTTTCTCAATTCTTCAACTTGTCGGTTTTCAAAACCATTCATCACAACATGAGGGTTGTTAAGGTGGCAGTCCACTTAAACACTGACGCCAAGGTTACTGCAGTCCTTAAAATAAATTAAAGTCAGCTCTTGGTGTATATAAACTAAGATATATACATCTTTCAGTGTAAACACTGAGATGGATATTCACTTGCATATACTGTGAGATATTTTAATGACAAATACACACTTCACGGTACACATACACGGTGTACATACACTGTACACATAAACTGACAGTTGAGAGGTGAACATACACAATGATAAACACATCTGTTAGAGTACTTACACTGTTGGAATGCAAGAACCACTGATGCTGTAACTCTGCACAGAGCCCCTTGCTTCACCCGAACAGGTTGCACCCGGTTTCTTGGCCAGGCCTTGCAGAGGTGGTGTGATCCAGTGAACTTTCCTTGGCCTAGCTCAGACTCCAGTACAACCTGGGCCTGGAGGAAATAACCGGAAGCCTGGGGGTTAGAGTGGCTCCCAGTGGAGATAAATGGTATCAAATACCGACATGGTAAAAAAAATAAGACACTCTGTGTGTGAAACAGTAGTCAATAAAGGATCACATAATATTGCATTTGTGTCTATTTCTCCACAGTGGTTCCCACTTGGGAAGACTCAACAGACGAATTGTTTTTCTCGGCTTTTTTTTTTTTTTGTGAGGAGCAGTGCTTGCATGGACGACCCTTGTGAACATGATAATGGTATGCAACACCGATAAGCTGATAAGTAAGACACATGTGCAGACAGTCATGTATATTTATTCCGAAACGTTTCGCCTACACAGTAAGCTTCTTCAGTCGAATACAGAGGGGGCAGCAGAAGTAGAGATGTAATAAATCCATCACCCTGGAAGACGTATCTTCTGGGATGAGGTCTCTCTTTTCTTCCTTGGCATTAAAACATCGCTTTCAATCTTCCTTTCATTGCTGCTGCTCCTTTTCCTACCATTTTTCCTCCTCTTTCTAATTTTCCTCTTACTTCGCCTATTTTTCCGTTCATCCACCTCGTCCTCCAAGATACAGCTGAGTGAATTACAGCTATCCGTTTTATTTTTCTGTGCCGCTGTTATATGCCATTTCTCTTTATGCTGAGAAACATGTTAAATTGAAACGTTTTAGGATTCCCAGCTTCAAGACTTTCCATAAGTGTGGCGACGGAGCAGACACACGGTGCGTGCCCCTGCCAGTAGTATTAACCTGGCAACCACCACGACAACACACCCATGCACGACCTCTCCAGGAAGCAACCTACCACCCCTCCCGTCCCTCCCAATATATACCGTCAGCTGATAAGTAAGACACATGAGCAACAGTTAGGTATCTTCCGAAATGCCTCTCCTTCACAGTACGCTTCTTCAGTCGAATACAGAGGAAGCTTTAAATACTGTCAAAAATGAGGCACATAAAATCATGACGACAGAAGAGGCGGGGCCACTAGTAGAAGTAGGAATGTAATAACTGAGAGGCAGTGTAGCAAACCCCCTGGGAAGGTCCTTCTCACTTGTAACTAGTGGTCGGGCAATAAAGTTGTGGAAGATGTTCTCTGTACCAAGATACCGTTGTACTGCAGTGTCTGACAGTGTGAATGTGATAATGGTATACGATACCGACAATGTGATATACATCTACCGCTTCTGCTGCATCCTCCATTAGACTGAAGAAGTCTACAGTGTAGGCGAAACGTTTTAGAATAAAGATACCTAACTGTTGTACATGTGTCTCATCAACTTGTCGGTATTGCATACCACTGTCATATTCACATCCACCGTCAGTATCTACATTATCTCATTCAGGTATTGTTATCAAAAGTACCTACGAGGAAACCGATTGTATTCCATCAACAATGATTATGGATCACAAATACAGACGTAACACAAACTTCCAGAGTAACGCTCGCTTATCAACAGAGACGACCAACAACAATTAATGAACTAAAATGAAGACCAGCTCACCATCACTGAACCAGAAATAAACAGGAGACTTTAAAAGCCTCCTGATATAGAGGAAAGTGATGGTGATTCAGAAGACAGTAGGTTGAAACATCACTACCACACTGGCCTACATGATGCTGGATACGTTTCGTCATCCTTGAGACACTGCCCTCAGGTAA
Source organism: Cherax quadricarinatus (assembly GCF_038502225.1). Taxonomy (NCBI): domain Eukaryota; kingdom Metazoa; phylum Arthropoda; class Malacostraca; order Decapoda; family Parastacidae; genus Cherax; species Cherax quadricarinatus. The sequence continues at coordinate 48,949,465 of NC_091297.1, forward strand.
CTTATAATCTCACTAAAACTGCTCACCTGACCTCACCACATCTTAACCACTTGTCTTTGTGTTCATATATACCTGTGTTTTCTACCCTGTGTACAGTAGGAGTGATCAGGGTCCAGGTCTGGTACAAGTCCTCACTAAAATGCAACAAGTGTTTGCTTGTGCTTTATCCTTAGCTTGATGATATTTTATACTTGGCTTCAACCATCACCCAGTATACTAGACCTACTTTAGTGCTCCTTTAATTTTATTTTCGTGCGCGCATTTGTATGTGTGTGTGTACTCACCTATTTCTGGTTGTAGGGGTCGAGACTCACCTCCTGGCCCAGCCTCTTCACTGATCGCTACTAGTTTCTCTCTACTTGCTCCCTGAGCTTCATTATACCTCGTCTAAAAGCTATGTATGGTTCCTGCCTCCACTACATCACTTGCCAGACTATTCCACTTCCTGACAACTCTTTGACTGAAAAAATACTTCCTAACATCTCTTTGACTCGTCTGAGTCTTCAACTTCTAATTGTGACCCCTAGTTTCCGTGTCCCAACTCTGGAACATCCTGTCTCTGTCCACCTTATCTATTCCTCGCAGTATTTTGTGTGTCATTATCATGTCTCCCCTAACCTTCCTGTCCTCTAGAGTCATCAGGCCGATTTCCTTTAACCTTTCTTCGTAGGACATTCCCGTTAACTTTGGAACTAGCGTTTTTGCAAACCTTTGCACTTTCTCTAATTTCTTGACGTGCTTGACTAGATGTGGTTTCCAAATTGGTGCTGCATACTCCAGTATGGGTCTGACGTACACGGTGTACAGTGTCTTGAACGATTCCTTACTGAGGTATCGGAACGCTATTCTCAGGTTTGCCAGGCGCCCATATGCTGCAGCAGTTTTCTGGTTGATGTGTGTTTCTGGAGACGTGTTCGGTATTATACCCACCCCAAGCTCTTTCTCCTTGAGTGAAGTTCACAGTCTTAGGCCAACTAGCCTATACTCCATCTGCAGTCATCTTTGCTCTTCACCGATCTTCATGACTTTGCATTTGGCAGGCTGGACCACGTGTCCAGCCTGTCCAGGTCTCTTTGTAGTCCTGTCTGATCCTCATCTGATTTAATTCTCCTCATTAAATTCACATCATCTGCGAACTTCTGAGTTTATCCCTTCCATCATGTCATTCACATATACCAGAAATAGCACTGGTCCTAGGACTGACCCCTGTGGGACTCCGCTCGTCACAGGCGCCCATTGTGATACCTCATGACGTACTCGTTGTTGCCTCCCTGTCAGGTTTTGTCTGTTTCATTGCAGTGCCCTTACTGTTATAACGCGCCTGATCCTACAGCTTCTGCACTAATCTCTTGTGAGGAACTGTATCAAAGGCCTTCCTGCAGTCCACGAAAATGCAATCAACCCACCCCTCCTCTCGTGTCTTACTTCAGTTACCTTGTCATAAAGCTCAGGAAGGTTTGTGACACAGGATTTGCCTTCCATGAATCCGTGCTGGTTATCGTTGATTAACTTGTTTCGTTCCAGGTGCTCCACCACTCTCCTCTCGATAATCTTCTCCATCACTTTGCAAACTATACACGTCAGTGACACTGGTCTATGTGTGAGTGTGTGCGTACGTGCGTGTGTGTGTGTGTGTGTGTGTGTGTGTGTGTGTGTGTGTGTGTGTGTGTGTGTGTGTGTGTGTGTGTGTGTGTGTGTGTGTGTGTGTGTTTGTGTGTCTGTGTGTGTGCGTACGTGTGTGTGTGTGTGCGTGTGTGTGTGTGTGTGTGTGTGTGTGTGTGTGTGTGTGTGTGTGTGTGTGTGTGTGTGTGTGTGTGTGTGTGTGTGGTCTTCTGCTAAAACTGTCTTCCCTACTTCCAACTCGAACAGTCGCCGTCTAGTTGAATCCTCTCTAATACATAACTTTCCTTGTATGAACCTTAGCCCTGGCTTTGTCTCTGTAGATGCCTTCCTCTCCCACTACATTGTAAAATGCTCCAATCTTCAGAACACCCGTGACTTAACCTGAATCCTCATTTTTTCTTTTTCTCTTTCTTCTTCTTCCTCTTCCCCTTTCCTCTTTCCTTTTCTCCTCTGGGTTGTCTTTCTCTCTCCTGTCTCGTGTTTCTGTTCCTTCTTCATTTATTTCACCACTTCCCTTTCACGCACCTCTGTGCGCTTGCTCTCCCTCTGTGGGCATCTAGCTCTCTTGCAGTGCTCCCCTTCCTTTGTTTTTGACTGGCTCGTCCTTTTTATTTCCCACTTCTACCACTACCACTACTACTACCTCTTCTTCTTCTACTACTACTACAACTACTGATGAAATTAAGACACATGTGCGGCGTCTGGTTGTCTTTGTTGTGGACGTTTCGCCATCCAGTGGCTGGCTGGATGGCGAAACGTCTATGATGGGGATGCCCGGGTGTTGTGCATGTGTCTTAATTTCATCTTGTCGGTATTATATACAATTCTTGTACTACTACTACTACTACCACCACCTCTTCCTGCCTATATATACCCGTCCTGCTGCTCCTCTGGTTAGTGTGACTTTGTCAATGGTCCAAGTCGGACCGAAACGTCGTCGTAAGCTTCTCTCTTTTATGTGCGGGTTATTTGTGTATCGTTCCAGTCACGGTATTGTGCCTTTTTTGTTATTTCTCCAATGACTATGTTCTCCAGACTGAATTGTACCTACTATGTAGTCTCTTTCTCCAATCATGTCCATGCCTTCCATTTCCTCAAGTCCCCATCAGTTTTTTATGAGCAGTGCAACCCCTCTTCCCCTTCTACTCCTTCTATCTTTCCTCAGAATCTGATATCCCGGTGGGAAGATTGCATCTGTTATTGTCTCAGCGAGTTTCGTTTCTGTGACTGCTATGATGTCTGGGGATTTCTCGCTGATTCTTTCGTGCCACTGCTCATATTTATTCGTTATTCCGTCCGCATTTGTGTACCAAACCTTCAGCTTTTCTATCACTGTAGTCCTGGGAGAATATTGGGGTTGGGGGAGTGAGAGCCTTGGTGGGGGCCTACGGGGGGCTGTGGTGTGGGTGGGGTTTGTGATGAGAGGGGTGGGGTCAGAATGCCCATAGAGGGCAGCTGTTGAGGTGAGGTTTGTGATGTGGGGGTTGTTGGCAGAGGGAACAGTGTGTGGGTCCTGGTTTAGATTGCTCAGTTGCGTTGGGATTGTTGCGGTTGGAGTCCTTCTGCGGGAGTTTCTGCAGGGTGTGTTTGCCCTTCCTCCTGTGCCTGGGTCCTGCTCGTCTTCATCATTGCCTCTGGTTCCTCCTTGTGTCCCTGTACCCTCTCTTTCAGTGTAGTCCTTCCTTCTTGTGTTCTGTCGCGATCGAGGTATACTCTCTGGTACCCCAGTTTGTCCCTCAGTCGTGCTTTCTCTTGCAGGATCCTGGTTCCAGCTGATTCTTCTTTGAAAATTACTTTGACAAGCCGTATCCTTCAACTCGCAAACCACCCAATTCTCCGAAAATTTGTGTGTGTGTGTGTGTGTGTGTGTGTGTGTGTGTGTGTGTGTGTGTGTGTGTGTGTGTGTGTGTGTGTGTGTGTGTGTGTGTGTGTGTGTGTGTGTGTGTGTTTATGATAAATTTGGCCTTCGATCGAGAACGAGAAAGAATTATAGCCGTGAGAACCTCAAGTCAATTAATTTCATTAAGTTGGGGAGGATCTTGATGGAGCGTTGATTGTTTGGTGGATAGTGGTGAGGATAGTGGCGGGGTGAGTGGTGAGGATAGTGGAGGGGATAGTGGCAGTGTAAGTGGTGAGGATAGTGGTGGGGTGAGTGGTGAGGATAGTGGTGGGGTGAGTGGTGAGGATAGTGGCGGGGTGAGTGGTGAGGATAGTGGAGGGGATAGTGGCAGTGTAAGTGGTGAGGATAGTGGTGGGGTGAGTGGTGAGGATAGTGGTGGGGTGAGTGGTGAGGATAGTGGCGGGGTGAGTGGTGAGGATAGTGGAGGGGATAGTGGCAGTGTAAGTGGTGAGGATAGTGGTGGGGTGAGTGGTGAGGACAGTGGCGGGGTGAGTGGTGAGGATAGTGGAGGGGATAGTGGCAGTGTAAGTGGTGAGGATAGTGGTGGGGTGAGTGGTGAGGACAGTGGCGGGGGGAGTGGTGAGTATAGTGGCGGGGTGAGTGGTGAGGATAGTGGAGGGGATAGTGGCAGTGTAAGTGGTGAGGATAGTGGTGGGGTGAGTGGTGAGGATAGTGGCGGGGTGAGCGGTGAGGATAGTGGTGGGGAGAGTGGTGAGGATAGTGGTGGGGAGAGTGTGTAGGATAGTGGTGGGGAAAGTGTTGAGGATAGTGGGAGGGAGAGTGTTGAGGATACTGGTGGGGAGAGTGTTGTGGATAGTGGTAGGGAAAGTGGTGAGGATAGTGGTGGGAAGACTGTTCAGGATAGTGGTAGGGAGAGTATTGAAGATAGTGGTAGGGAGAGTGTTGAAGATAGTGGTGGGGAGAGTGTTGAAGATAGTGGTGGGGAGAGTGGTAGGGAGAGTGGTGAGGATAGTGGTGGGGAGAGTGTTGAGGATAGTGGTAGGGTAAGTGGTAGGAATAGTGGTTGGGAGAGTGTTGAGGATGGTGGTGGGGGGGAGTGGAAAGGATAGTGGTAGGGAGAGTTGTGAGGATAGTGGTACGGAGAGTGTTGAGGATAGTGGAGGGGAGAGTGTTGAGGATAATGGTGGGAAGACTGTTGAGGATAGTGGTGGGGAGAGTGTTGAGGATAGTGGTGGGGAGAGTGTTGAGGATAGTAGTGGGAAGACTGTTGAGGATAGGGGTGTGGAAGGTGGTGTGGATAGTGGTGGGAAGACTGTTGAGGATAGTGGTGGGGAGAGTGTTGAGGATAGTGGTGGGGAGAGTGTTGAGGATAGTTGTGGGAAGACTGTTGAGGATAGTGGCGTGGAGAGTGGTGGGAACACTGTTGAGGATAGTGGCGGGGAGAGTGGTGAGGATAGTGGTGGGGAGAGTGTTGAGGATAGTAGTGGGGAGAGTTGTGAGGAGAGTGGTGGAAAGGGTGTTGAGGATAATGGTGGGGAGAGTGGTTAGGATAGTGGTGGGGAGAGTCTTGAGGATAGTGGGGAGAGTGTTGAGGATAGTGGTGATTAGAGTGTTGAGGATAGTGGTGGGAAGAGTGTTGAGGATAGTGGCGGGGAGAGTATTGAGGATAGTAGTGGGGAGAGTGTTGGGGATAGTGGTGGGGAGAGTGTTGAGAATAGTGGTGGCGAGAGTGTTGAGGATAGTGTTGGGGAGAGTGTTGAGGACAGTTATGGGGAGAGTGTTGAGGATAGTGGTGGGAAGAGTGTTGAGGATAGTGGTGGGAAGAGTGTTGAGGATAGTGGTGGGGTGAGTGTTGAGGATAATAGTGGGGAGAGTGTTGAGGATAGTGGTGGGGAGAGTGGTGAGGATAGTGGTGGGAAGAGTGTTGAGAATAGTGGTGGGGAGAGTGGTGAGGAGAGTGGTGGGGAGAGTGTTGAGGATAGTGTTGGGGAGAGTGTTGAGGATAGTGGTGGGGAGAGTGTTGAGGATAGTTGTGGGGAGAGTGGTGAGGAGAGTGGTGGGAAGAGTGTTGAGGATAGTGAAGGGGAGAGTGTTGAGGTTAGTAGTGGGGAGAGTGTTGAGGATAATGGTGGGGAGTGTTGAGGATAGTAGTGGGAAAAATGTTGAGGATAGTGGTGGGAAGAGTGTTGAGGATAGTGGTGGGATGAGTGTTGAGGATAGTAGTGGGGAGAGCGTTGAGGATAGGAGTGGGGAGAGTGTTGAGGATAGTGGTGGGAAGAGTGTTGAGGATAGTAGTGGGAAGAATGTTGAGGATAGTGGTGGGAAGAGTGTTGAGGATAGTGGTGGGAAGAGTGTTGAGGTTAGTAGTGGGGAGAGTGTTGAGGATAGGAGTGGGGAGAGTGTTGAGGATAGTGGTTGGAAGAGTGTTGAGGATAGTGGTGGGAAGAGTGTTGAGGATAGTGGTGGGAAGAATGTTGAGGATAGTAGTGGGGAGAGTATTGAGGACATTGGTGGGAGAGTGTTGAGGGTAGTGGTGGGGAGACTGGTGTGGATAGTGGTGGGAACACTGTTGAGGATAGTGGTGGGGAGAGTGGTGAGGATAGTGGTGGGGAGGGTGTTGAGGATAGTGGTGGGGAGAGTGTTGAGGATAGTGGTGGGGAGACTGTTGAGGATAGTGGTGTGGAGAGTGGTGTGGATAGTGGTGGGAACACTGTTGAGGATAGTGGTGGGGAGAGTAGTGAGGATAGTGGTGGGGAGAGTGTTGAGGATAGTAGTGGGGAGAGTGGTGAGGAGAGTGGTGGGAAGAGTGTTGAGGATAGTGGTAGGGAGAGTGGTGAGGATAGTTGTGGGGAGAGTGTTGAGGATAGTGGTGGGGAGAGTGTTGAGGATAGTGGTGTGGAGAGTGTTGAGGTTAGTAGTGGGGAGAGTATTGAGGATAGTAGTTGGGAGAGTGTTGAGGAAATTGGTGGGGAGAGTGTTGAGGATAGTGGAGGTGAGAGTGTTGAGGATAGTAGTGGGGAGAGTGTTGAGGATAGTTGTGGGGAGACTGTTGAGGATAGTGGTGTGGAGAGTGGTGTGGATAGTGGTGGGAACACTGTTGAGGATAGTGGTGGGGAGAGTAGTGAGGATAGTGGTGGGGAGAGTGTTGAGGATAGTAGTGGGGAGAGTGGTGAGGAGAGTGGTGGGAAGAGTGTTGAGGATAGTGGTAGGGAGAGTGGTGAGGATAGTTGTGGGGAGAGTGTTGAGGATAGTGGTGGGGAGAGTGTTGAGGATAGTGGTGGGAAGACTGTTGAGGATATTGGTGGGGAGAGTGGCTAGGATAGTGGTGGGGAGAGTGTTGAGGTTAGTAGTGGGGAGAGTATTGAGGATAGTAGTTGGGAGAGTGTTGAGGAAATTGGTGGGGAGAGTGTTGAGGAAATTGGTGGGGAGAGTGTTGAGGATAGTGGTGGTGAGAGTGTTGAGAATAGTAGTGGGGAGAGTGTTGAGGATAGTTGTGGGGAGAGTGTTGAGGATTGTGGTGGGAAGAGTGTTGAGGATAGTGGTGTGGAGAGTATTGAGGATAGTAGTGGGGAAAGTGTTGAGAATAGTGGTGGGGAGAGTGTTAAGGATAGCGGTGGGGAGAGTGTTGAGGATAGTAGTGGAGAGAGTGTTGAGGATAGTTGTGGGGAGAGTGTTGAGGATAGTGGTGGGGAGAGTGTTGAGGATAGTAGTGGGAAGAGTGTTGAGGATAGTGGTGGGGAGAATGTTGAGGATAGTAGTGGGGAGAGTGTTGAGGATAGTAGTGGGAGAGTGTTGAGGGTAGTGGTGTAGAGAGTGTTGAGGAAAGTGGTGGGGAGAGTGTTGAGGATAGTGGTGGGGATAGTGTTGAGGATAATAGTGGGGAGAGTGGTAGGAAGAGTGTCGAGGATAGTGGTGGGGAGAGTGTTGAGGATAGTGGTGGGGAGAGTGTTGAGGATAGTGGTGGGGATAGTGTTGAGGATAATAGTGGGGAGAGTGGTGAGGAGAGTGGTAGGAAGAGTGTTGAGGATAGTGGTGGGGAGAGCGTTGAGGACAGTAGTGGGGAGAGTGTTGAGGATTGTGGTAGGGAGAGTGTTGATGATAGTGGTGGGAAGAGTGTTGAGAATAGTGGTGAGGAGAGTGTTGAGGATAGTGGTAGGGAGAGTGTTGAGGATAGTAGTGGGAGAGTGTTGAGGGTAGTGGTGTAGAGAGTGTTGAGGAAAGTGGTGGGGAGAGTGTTGAGGATAGTGGTGGGGAGAGTGTTGAGGATAATAGTGGGGAGTGTGTTGAAGATAGTTGTGGGGATAGTGTTGAGGATAGTGGTGGGAAGAGTGTTGAGGATAGTGGTGGGAACAGTGTTGAGGATAGTGGTGGGGAGAGTGTTGAGGATAATAGTGGGGAGTGTGTTGAAGATAGTTGTGGGAATAGTGTTGAGGATAGTGGTGGGGAGAGTGTTGAGGAGAGTTGTGGGAAGAGTGTTGAGGATAGTGGTGGGGAGAGTGTTGAGGATAGTGGTGGGGAGAGTGTTGAGGATAGTGGTGGGGAGAGTGTTGAGGATAGTAGTTGGGAGAGTGGTGAGGATAGTAGTGGGGAGAGTGGTGGGGAGAGTGGTGAGGAGAGTGGTGAGGAGAGTGGTGAGGAGAGTGGTGAGGAGAGTGGTGGGAATGAGTTTGTTGGAGCGGTGAGGTGGAACGTGTGTTGATACCTTAATAATGGCATTAAATCCCACCCTTCCCTAATTAGCTGCAAGCTAACCATTTATTTGTTCTATAAGCGGAATTACTGAGAACAAATAAAAACGAGAGGATGACAGCGTAATGAAAAAAATATATATAATCTGCTTGAGGTATATTGTACAAGACAATATGTATTTCCACCTTAGGTTAAACTGGAAGGGAACGTCTTCATGTTCACACGATTTGTTACGAGAATAATGGAAGGGGGAAATTATGTCATTATATAGTGTGTGGGAGTGTTGTGCGGGAAGTTGACGAGCTATATGTCCATGGTCGCTCCAGCACAACATTACCTGTCAGTGGGTAGTGAGAGGTACTCAGTGTAGAGAAAACACTTGCACTGGGACAACAATAACAACACAGAGCTCAATGTAAAGCTGTACCATGAGTTGATAAAGTTGGACAAAGCTCTACACAGAGCTAAACGTTGTCCCCATAAAAGCTGGCTTTGCCACCTGAGTCTGTTCTCTCCGCTGTTCTCGACAGCACGGCCTTTGGATAATGGATTTGTTTCCTCTCAGTTATTTGGTTGGTTAACGGTACATAAGTTCGTAACATTCTCACCATCGGTTAAGCATATTCTTATCTACGTTGAGGAGTAAAAAAAATCTTTCAGTGTATATACGCTGGCAGACATGCACCTCTCAGTGTATATACGCTGGCAGACATGCACCTCTCAGTGTATATACGCTGGCAGACATGCACCTCTCAGTGTACATACGCGGACAGACATGCACCTCTCAGTGTATATACGCGGACAGACATGCACCTCTCAGTGTATATACGCTGGCAGACATGCACCTCTCAGTGTATATACGCTGGCAGACATGCTCCTCTACTATACCCAGTATAGTAGACCTACTTTAGTGCTCCTTAATTTTATTTTCGTGCGCGCATGGGTATGTGTGTGTGTGTGTACTCACCTATTTGCGGTCACCTATTTGTGGCTGCAGGGGTCGAGACTCACTTCCTGGCCCCGCCTCTTCACTGAACGTTACTAGGTCCTTTCTCTCCCTGCTCCATGAGCTTTATCATACCTCGTCTTAAAGCTATGTATGGTTCCCGCCTCCACTACATCACTTGCTAGACTATTCCACTTCCTGACAACTCTATGACTGAAGAAATACTTCCTAACATCCCTTTGACTCATCTGAGTCTTGAACTTCCAAGTGTGACTACTTGTTTCTGTGTCCCATCTCTGGAACATTCTGTCTCTGTCCACCTTGTCTATTCCACATAGCATTTTGTATGTCGTTATCATGTCTCTCTAACCCTCCTGTCCTCCAGTGTCGTCAGGCCGATTTCCCTTAACCTTTCTTCGTAGGACATTGGCCTTAGCTCTGGAACTAACCTTGTCGCAAACCTTTGTACTTTCTCTAATTTCTTGACGTGCTTGACCCGGAGTGGGTACTAAACTGTGTGTGTGTGTGTGTGTGTGTGTGTGTGTGTGTGTGTGTGTGTGTGTGTGTGTGTGTGTGTGTGTGTGTGTGTGTGTACATGTGCGTGTGTGTGTGTGTGTGTGTGTGTGTGTGTGTACTCACCTAGTTGTACTCACCTAGTTGAGGTTGCAGGGGTCGAGTCCAAGCTCCTGGCCCCGCCTCTTCACTGGTCGCTACTACGTCACTCTCCCTGAACCATGAGCTTTATCGTACCTCTGCTTAAAGCTATGTATGGATCCTGCCTCCCCTACATCGCTTCCCAGACTATTCCACTTCCTGACTACTCTGTGGCTGAAGATATACTTCCTAACATCCCTGTGATTCATCTGTGTCTTTAGCTTCCAACTGTGTCCCCGTGTTGCTGTGTCCAGTCTCTGGAACATCCCGTCTTTGTCCACCTTGTCAATTCCTCTCAGCATTTTGTAAGTCGTTATCATGTCCCCCCTATCTCTCCTGTCCTCCAGTGTCATCAGGTTGATTTCCCTTAACCTCTCCTCGTAGGACATACCTCTTAGCTCTGGGACTAGTCTTGTTGCAAACCTTTGCACTTTCTCTAGTTTCTTTACATGTTTGGCTAGGTGTGGGTTCCAAACTGGTGCCGCATACTCCAATATGGACCTAACGTACACGGTGTACAGGGTCCTGAATGATTCCTTATTAAGATGTCGGAATGCTGTTCTGAGGTTAGCCAGGCGCCCATATGCTGCAGCCGTTATTTGGTTGATGTGCGCTTCAGGAGATGTGCCTGGTGTTATACTCACCCCAAGATCTTTTTCCTTGAGTGAGGTTTGTAGTCTCTGGCCCCCTAGACTGTACTCCGTCTGCGGTCTTCTTTGCCCTTCCCCAATCTTCATGACTTTGCACTTGGTGGGATTGAACTCCAGGAGCCAATTGCTGGACCAGGTCTGCAGCCTGTCCAGATCCCTTTGTAGTTCTGCCTGGTCTTCGATCGAATGAATTCTTCTCATCAACTTCACGTCATCTGCAAACAGGGACACTTCGGAGTTTATTCCTTCCGTCATGTCGTTTATAAATACCAGAGACAGCACTGGTCCTGGGACTGACCCCTGTTGGACCCTGCTGGTCACAGGTGCCCACTCTAACACCTCCCCACGTACCATTACTCGCTGCTGTCTTCCTGACAAGTATTCCCTGATCCATTGTAGTGCCTTCCCTGTTATCCCTGCTTCGTCCTCCAGTTTTTGCACTAATCTCTTGTGTGGTACTGTGTCAAACGCCTTCTTGCAGTCCAAGAAAATGCAATCCACCCATCCCTCTCTCTCTTGTCTTACTGCTGTCACCATGTCATAGAACTCCAGTAGGTTTGTGACACAGGATTTCCCGTCCCTGAAACCATGTTGGCTGCTGTTGATGAGATCATTCCTTTCTAGGTGTTCCACCACTCTTCTCCTGACAATCTTCTCCATGACTTTGCATACTATACATGTCAGTGACACTGGTCTGTAGTTTAGTGCTTCATGTCTGTCTCCTTTTTTAAAGATTGGGACTACATTTGCTGTCTTCCATGCCTCAGGCAATCTCCCTGTTTCGATAGATGTATTGAATATTGTTGTTAGGGGTACACATAGCGCCTCTGCTCCCTCTCTCAGGACCCATGGAGAGATGTTATCTGGCCCCATTGCCTTTGAGGTATCTAGCTCACTCAGAAGCCTCTTCACTTCTTCCTCGGTTGTGTGTATTGTGTCCAGCACCTGGTGATGTGCCCCACCTCTCCGTCTTTCTGGAGCCCCTTCTGTCTCCTCTGTGAACACTTCTTTGAATCTCTTGTTGAGTTCCTCACATACTTCACTGTCATTTCTTGTTGTCTCTCGTCCTTCCTTCCTTAGCCTGATTACCTGGTCATTGACTGTCGTTTTCCTCCTGATGTGGCTGTACAACAGCTTCGGGTCAGATTTGGTTTTCGCTGCTATGTCGTTTTCATATTGTCGTTGGGCCTCCCTTCTTATCTGTGCACATTCGTTTCTGGGTCTACGACTGCTCTCCTTATTTTCCTGGGTCCTTTGCCTTCTATACTTCTTCCATTCCCTAGCACACTTGGTTTTTGCCTCCCTGCACCTTTGGGTGAACCATGGGCTTATCCTGGCTTTTTCATTATTCCTGTTACCCTTGGGTACAAACCTCTCCTCAGCCTCCTTGCACAGTGTTGCTACATATTCCATCATCTCATTAACTGTGTGTGTGTGTGTGTGTGTGTGTGTGTGTATCCAAGGATCACGATCAAGACTGACCTATCAGGTCCCATTGAATTTACAAACTACGAAGCGTTATCCTGCCTCAGTTAGGATAACTAACCCTAGAACTTACAATATACTACTTAATTATAATTACGCCATATAATTTTAAGTAATTACACATAATTTAGAAACTTGGGGTACCTACTTACTGCTAGATGAGCACGGACAGAAGGTGTAAAATGACTCGTACATCTCTCTCTAACTCAGAATCTATCTGGAGTCACTTCGCTTGAGAGCCACGAGCTGTACCATTGAACGACGACAGACTACTGAAGCCTCTTTATCCATTCTAAATATCTTGTGTCTGATTTTTTATTTCTATATTCATGAGCACAACAAAGAGAGAGAGAGAGAGAGAGAGAGAGAGAGAGAGAGAGAGAGAGAGAGAGAGAGAGAGAGAGAGAGAGAGAGAGATTCGGATCGACATCCCCGTGGGAAACTGGTGGGATTTATTTACGTGGGAAATATGGGTGTGGTGGCGTGGTGGAGTGTGGAAGTGGAGGGGAGGCGAGGGAGACTGATGAGTTCCATGATAAGTTGCGGCGTCAGGTTCATCATTACTCACCAACATTTATAAAAAATACATCAGGAAATTAATTTAAACACAGATCCTGACATTAATAAAATACATACAGCATTTAAGGTTCAGTTCTTCACGGGTAAAGTAAGTAAAGACAGCCTTGCTGACTATGTGCTGAGTGTCAGCACCATCTGAATGAGGCAGTGTAATGCCCTGTCAGCAGACGAGAATAATGTTTCCTGCCACATGTCAACACCATCAGCTGTCGTCAGCTGGTGTATGCTGATGACAGCTTTTTAAAAAAATGGGCAGGAAGCTCCTGGGACTCACCACTAAGTATACTATCTATCACCGCTGGGAGCCGGGTGCTGCTCCAGTAAGATGCAGCAAGTGGCTGCTGGAACTTCAAATGGAAGACCGAGTGACTGTGGCTCCCTAACATAAGGGTCGGTGGCGGCTCATTACACTGAACAAGTGTTAACTGACACCTGACGAGCGGGTATAAATACTCTCATCTGTCTTACATTACTTAGATCTTATCTATACTATGAGAGTACCTTTGTTGAAGACTGTAACGCCAGCTGATGATCAAGTATTTAATGGTAGGTTATGTATCATTGCTACTATTATTTTGTGTGTTCAGACATTAGTTTCCCTTTATAACACGGAAATCCCCCTGTTTCCAGATTTTCCATTTCTTCAAAACTCCAGTGGTTTCTCACCATCAAGTGTTACTCCAGAAATTTACATTTTATTTCTCATTATTTGGTATCTTGGGAATATCACATTTTGTATTCCTGAGAGTTTCGTCTCTGTAATAGCCATTATATCAGGGTTTTCCTTTCCTAGAATTTCTTTCACGACTTCACTTTTAAGGTTGACTTCATCAACGTTTCCATACATTATTTCTGGAGATGCTTAACAACTCAGAACATCTATCTTGAGATTGATGGACTGAACACATTGATTCTAGGCTGAGGGACTGATTATCTAAACATTCTCCATATCTTCCTCCTTTCTTCTCTGTATTGGACGGAAGAAGCCTCTGGCCGGCGAAACGTTTAGTCAACAAAGATTCCCAAATGTGGCACACTAGCTTCCATGTTTCTTACCTCGTCAACAGACTTCTGTCCTTAAACTTACATATTTTCTTCGTCTCACTGACAAGTCCCTCTTCATCCATCAAGTGTGTGTGTGTGTGTGTGTGTGTGTGTGTGTGTGTGTGTGTGTGTGTGTGTGTGTGTGTGTGTGTGTGTGTGTGTGTGTGCGCGCGCGTGTGTGTGTGTGTGTGTGTGTGTACTCACCTAATTGTACTCACCTATTTGTGGTTGCAGGGGACGAGTCACAGCTCCTGGCCCCGCCTCTTCACTGATTGCTACTGGGTCCTCTCTCTCCCTGCTCCATGAGCTTTATCAAACCTCGTCTTAAAACTATGTATGGTTCCTGCCTCCACTATGTCACTTTCTAGGCTATTCCACTGGCTGACAACTCTATGACTGAAGAAATACTTCCTAACATCCCTTTGACTCATTTGAGTCTTCAGCTTCCAATTGTGACTTCTTGTTTCTGTGTCCCCTCCGTGGAACATCCTGTCTTCGTCCACCTTGTCTATTCCGCGCAGTATTTTATATGTCGTTATCATGTCTCTCCTGACTCTCCTGTCCTCCAGTGTTATCAGGCCGATTTCCCTTAACCTTTCTTTGTAGGACAATCCAATTAGCTCTGTGACTAGTCTTGTTGCAAATATTTGTACTTGCTCTAATTTCTTGACGTGCTTGACCAGGTGTGGATTCCAAACAGGTGCTGCATACTCCAGTATGGACCTGACGTAAATGGTGTACAGAGTCTTGAACGATTCCTTCCTGAGGTAACGGAACGCTATCCTTAGATTTGCCAGACGCCCATACACTGCAGCAGTTATCTGATTGATGTGCGCCTCAGGAGATGTGCTCGGTGTTATACTCACCCCAAGATCTTTCTCTTTGAGTGAGGTTTGTAGTCTTTGGCCACCTAGACTATATTGTGTCTGCAGTCGTCTTTGCCCTTCCCCAATCTTTATGACTTTGCATTTGGCAGGGTTAAATTCAATGAGCCAGTTGCTGGACCAGGCTTGTAGCCTGTCCAGGTATCTTTGTAGTCCTGCCTGATCCTTGACTGATTGATTCTCCTCATTAACTTCACATCATCTGCAAACAAGGACACCTCTTAGTCTATCCCTTCCGTTATGTCATTCACATATATCAAAAACAGCACAGGTCCTAGGACTGACCCCTGTGGAACGCCATTTGTCACAGGTGCCCTCTCTGGCACCTCGTCATGTACCATGACCCGTTGTTGCCTCCTTGTGAGGTATTCTCTGATCCATTGCAGTGCCTTTCCTGTTATGTGTGCTTGATTCTCTAGCTTTTTCAGTAACCTCTTGTGAGGAACTATGTCGAAGACCTTCTTGCAGTCCAAGAAAATGCAGTCTAACCATCCGTCTTTCTCTTGTCTTACTTCTGTCACCTTGTCATAAAACTCCAGTAAATTTATGACACAGGATTTCTCTTCCCTGAAACCGTGTTGGTTGTCGATTTACACTTGTTTCTTTCCAGGTGCTCCACCACTCTTCTCCTGATGATATTCTTCATGACTTTGCATGCTATGCATGTTAGTGACACAGGTCTGTAGTTTAATGCCTCATGTCTGTCTCCTTTTTAAAAAATGGGGACACATTTACCATATTCCATACCTCAGCGAGTTGCCTATTTTCAATGGATGCGTTTAAGATCTTTGTTAGTGGCCCACACAGCATCTCTGCTCCCTCTCTATGGACCCATGGAGAGATGTTGTCTTTTCCCACCGCCTTTGAGGTGTCAAGTTCACATAGCAGCTTCTTTGCCTCCTCCTTGGTTATGTGTACCTCATCCAGCAGTTGTTGGTGTACCTCCCTGTTCTGATTTCTTGGAGTCCTACTGGTTTCCACTGTAAATACTTCTTTAAATCTCGTGTTGAGCTCCTCACATACTTCTTGGTCGTTTCTTGTGAGCTCCCCATCATCCTTCCTCAGTCTGATTACCTGGTCCTTTACTGTTGTTTTCCTCCTGATATGGCTATACAACAGCTTCGGGTCAAACTTGACTTTCTATGCTATGTCATTTTCAAATTGTCGCTGAGCCTCCCTTCTTATCTGTGCATATTCATTTCTGGCTCTTCGGCTAATCTCTTTATATTCCTGGGTTCTTTGTCTTCCGTACCTTTTCCATTCTCTAGTACACCAAGTTTTTGCCTCCCTACACCTTTGGGTGAACCAAGGACTCGTTCTTGTCTTCCCATCATTTCTGTTTCCCCTGGGAACAAACCTCTCCTCTGCCTCCTTGCATTTTGTTGTCACATAGTCCGTCATTTCTTGTACTGGTTTTCCTGTCAGTTCTCTCTCCCACTGAAGGTCTTGTAGGGAGTTCCTCATGCCTGTGTAGTCGCCCCTTTTGTAGTTTGGTTTTCCCATCCTATTCCTGCTACTCTCTCCAATTGTAGCTCAACTATGTAGTCAAAGCACAGAACCACATAATCACTAGCTGCTAGGAGCCTTTGGTACATCATATCCTCGATGTCCGAACTACTCAAGGTGAGGGTGAGTACAAGGTCTAGTCTTGCTGGATAAGATAAGATAAGATTTCGTTCGGATTTTTAACCCCGGAGGGTTAGCCACCCAGGATAACCCAAGAAAGTCAGTGCGTCATCGAGGACTGTCTAACTTATTTCCATTGGGGTCCTTAATCTTGTCCCCCAGGATGCGACCCACACCAGTCGACTAACACCCAGGTACCTATTTGCTGCTAGGTGAACAGGACAATAGGTGTAAGGAAACGTGTCGGAATTTCCACCCGCCGGGAATCGAACCCGGGCCCTCCGTGTGTGAAGCGGGAGCTTTAGCCACCAGACCACCGGGCCACCTTTCTCTCTGGTAGTGTCTCTAGCAGGTTGATGCATGATGTTTTTGCATTACCACATCCATCATCATGGCTCTCCATGTTTTCGGACCCCCATGGGGCTCCAGGTTTTCCCAGTCAATAATCTTATGATCGAAATCACCCATAACTAGTAACTTTGCTTCCCCCACGTGAGCTCTTCTGGCCATCTCGGCTAGTTTGTCGACCATTGCTCTGTTGCTCTCGTTGTATTCTTCTCTTGGTCTCCTGCAGTTTTGTGGCGGGTTGTACATTACTGCAATAACCACCTTATGGCCCTCAGACTGGATTGTTCCTACTAAGTAGTCCCTTTCGCCCATGCCATCCATTTCTTCCATTTTCTCAAATCCCCACTGGTTTTTAATGAGCAGTGCAACTCCTTCTCCCCCTCTCCTCCCTCTGTCTTTCCTGAGGATTTGATATCCGGGTGGAAAGATTGCGTCTGTTATCCTGATGAGTTTTGTTTCTGTGAGTGTTATTATGTCTGGGGATATATCCTTGATTCTTTCATGCCACTCCTCATACTTATTTGTTATTCCATCTGCATTTGTATACCACACCTTCAACTTCTTTTCTAAAACTGTGGTCTGGGGGGTACATTGGGGTTGGGGAAGTGGGAGACCTGATAAGGAACTATGAGTGGCTGCTGTTGGGGTGAATATGGCATTGGATATGGCATGTGTGTTTTGGGTTAGAATGTTTGGTTGCATTGGGGTAGTCCTGGTTGGGGACTTCTGTAGGTAGTTGTGATGGAGGTTGTATTTGATCTTCCTCCTGAGTCTGGGCTCTCCTGACCATCTCCATCTTCTCCTCTCTTTCCTCCTTTCGCCTTTGTACCATCTCTTTCAGTTTCTGCCTTTCTTCTTGTGTTCTGTCACAGTCGAGATACACCTTCCAGTACTCCGGCATATCCCTTAGTCTTGCTTTCTCCTGCAGGATCCTGTTCCAAGTCGATTCTGCCTTGAAAGTCACTTTCACTGGCCAGGTTCTTCTTCTTGTAAACTGCCCTATTCTCCAAAAATTTGCCAGCTGGGTCACGTCATCTTCTATTACTTTTATGATGCATTCGATTGCATTTTTCCCCTTGTTTTCTTGCATTGTAAGTTTCCCCTTCAACTTCCTGGAGCCCATAAACAAAGACTGACCTCTCCCTTTCTCCCACTGCATATCCCTATGTATCCACTGATTCTATTTAATTTCCTCCATTGCAGCTTTCCTTCCTTCAGTTTCTTCACTATCTATTGCCCTTAGGCCCAGTGGCCTGTCATTTTCCCTTCTCAGCTTTCCCTGGGCACTGTTGTAGTCTTTTAAGGCCTCCACATATAGCTTAGCGCTTTCATTTACTACAGTCCCCTCGATTGCTTCT
Source organism: Cherax quadricarinatus (assembly GCF_038502225.1). Classification (NCBI taxonomy): domain Eukaryota; kingdom Metazoa; phylum Arthropoda; class Malacostraca; order Decapoda; family Parastacidae; genus Cherax; species Cherax quadricarinatus. The sequence goes on from NC_091297.1 coordinate 48,967,212, forward strand.
GATGTGATTCTCTCTTCTTCCCAGGCTCCACAACGGTCTGATAGGGATTCAACATGCAATTTCACTCCTTCGTTCCCTATAGTCCCCTTGTTTATGACTGAGGTAGAGGTCTCTGATGTCATTCCCAAATTATTCTTTAGTTCTTTAGGCTGTTTCAGATTTTTCAGTTCCCCTTTTTAATCTCTGTATCCTAGCCTCTGCTGCTGTGACTTGCATCACCCACTTCTTGCTTTTCTCATCTATCCTCTCTTCCATTCTCATGCTAAGTTCTTCTAGTTTCTTTCCCCATTCATGTTCCCTTTTCATGAGCTCTGCTGCCCAATCTTCCTCTGCAGATTCATCCTCCAGTCCCTTGGTTTTCCTTCCTGCTCTCTGGCAACCCATTTTTTTTTGGTTGCCACAGAATGAAAAACTTATGTAATTCTGTGTTTGTTTTGTGGTGTGTTTGTCTGAGTGTGGGGGGGGGAGGGGAGGTACAGGAGGAAGCTGTAGACAGTGGCTAAATGGGAGAGAGATAGGGAGGAGGATTGAGGGGGGAATATGGGGAGTGAAGAGGAGGGAGAAGCAAAGGGGGAGAATGGGAGAGGGAGAGGGGGAAAGAGAGAGAGGTGGGGGAGAAGGAGGGTGAGAGAGAGAAGGGGGATCAGGGGAAGGAGTGAGAAATTGGGAGGGGGCAGAGGGGGAGTGTATGTGTGAGTCTGTATATGTGGGAATGTGTGTGTGTGTGTGTGTGGAACTATATGTGGGTTTATTAAGTGGTGTCTGAAAAGTAGGTGGAATTGTGCGTTGGAGTGTTATGTGGAGTCTTCAGTGTTCCCTTACCTGACCACACCCTCCTGTGATCTGACCCACACCCTCCTGTAACTTGCCCCACACCTACCTACTATTCTGCACCTCTATGCTTTTACTACCACCTAGGCTTATAGAAACCTGTCTCGCCTTATTCTATAAAGTACCAATTGCTATCCCTTATTGAGTGCTTGATCGCCCATTCTTTGTCGTAATAGGAGAGTTGGACCATTCACAATCAGCTTGGTGGTTAATTGGAAATCAAAACCCACACCCAACAACTACGCATAGGTGAATACAGTACTTGAAATACAGCCTGTAGCAGGCTGTAGATTGTCCAGCTCGATGAGATGTCCTGGTGTATATCCACCTCTGTTTCTTCTCGATATATATGTACCCTATTCACTATTTTTTTCATTGGTCACACATTTATTTCACTTTATTATCTTTCATGGGTGACACGTGGCAACGTCGCCTGGAGCACACTAGGCCTACCCACTCTGAATGCACCACCAAGTATCTATTTCTAGATCACTTATAAAATTGTGGCTCTCCCCACACTTATGTGGCTCATTGCAAATTGTAAAACGCTTCAAGGATTGTTCACGACCCTGACACACTTAGCGACCTTTACAGTACACTTGGGAAGCCCTCAAAAACACTTGTATTCGCAGAGCACGGAAGGCGTGACTCGTGCATGTGGTGTCCCTACTGTGTGTGTGTGTGTGTGTGTGTGTGTGTGTACTCACCTATTTGTACTCACCTATTTGTGGTTACAGGGGTCGAGTCATAGCTCCTGGCCCAGCCTCTTCACTGATTGTTACTGGGTCCTCTCTCTCCCTGCTCCATGAGCTTTATCAAGCCTCGTCTTAAAACTGCATATGGTTCCTGCCTCCACTACATCACTTTCTAGGCTGTTCCACTGCCTGACAACTCTATGACTGAAGAAATACCTCCTAACATCCCTTTGACTCATCTGAGTCAAAGGGATGTTAGGAGTGACCCCTTGTTTCTGTGTCCCATCTCTGGAACATCCTGTCTTTGTCCACCTTGTCTATTCTGCGTAATGTTTTATATGCAGTTATCATGTCTCCCTTGACCCTCCTGTCCTCCAGTGTCGTCAGGCCAATTTCCCTTAACCTTTCTTCGTAGGACAATCCCCTTAGCTCTGGGACTAGTCTTCTTGCAAACCTTTGCACTTTCTGTAATTTCTTGACGTGCTTGACCAGGTGTGGATTCCAAACTGGTGCTGCATACTCCAGTATGGGCCTGACGTAAATGGTGTACAGAGTCTTGAACGATTCTTTACTGAGGTATCAGAACGCTATCCTTAGGTTTGTCAGACGCCCGTATGCTGCAGCAGTTATCTGATTGTGCGCCTCAGGAGATGTGCTCTGTGTTATACTCACGCCAACGTCTTTTTCCTTGAGTGAGGTTTGCAGTCTTTGGCTACCTAGACTATACTGTGTTTGTGGTCTTCTTTGTCTTTCCCCGATCTTCATGACTTTGCATTTGGCAGGGTTAAATTCAAGGAGCCAGTTGCTGGACCAGGCTTGTAGCCTGTCCAAGTCGCTTTGTAGTCCTGCCTGATCCTCGACCGATTTAATTCTCCTCATTAACTTCACATCATCTGCAAACAAGGACACTTCTGAGTCTATCCCTTCCGGTATGTCATTCACATATACCAAAAACAGCACAGGTCCTAGGACTGACCACTCTGGAACCCCGCTTGTCACAGGCGCCCACTCTGACACCTCGTCACGTACCATGACTAGTTGTTGCCTCCCTGTCAGGTATTCTCTGATCCATTGCAGTGCCTTTCCTGTTATGTGTGCCTGATCTTCTAGCTTTTGAAGTAACCTCTTGTGAGGAACTATGTCGAAGGCCTTCTTGCAGTCCAAGAAAATGCAGTCTGTCCACCCCTCTCTCTCTTGTCTTACTTCTATCACCTTGTCATAAAACTCCAATAGGTTTGTGACAAAGGATTTTCCTTCCCTGAAACCATGCTGGTTGTCGATTATACACTTGTTTCTTTCCAGGTGCTCCACCACTTTCCTCTTGATGATCTTCTCCATGACTTTGCATACTATGCATGTTAGTGACACAGGTCTGTAGTTTAATGCCTCGTGTCTGTCTCCTTTTTTTAAAAATTGGGATTACATTTGCTATCTTCCATACCTCAGGGCGTTGCCCAGTGTCAATGGATGTGTTGTTAGTTGCACACACAGCATCTCTGCTCCCTCTCTAAGGACCCACAGAGAGATGTTGTCTGGTCCCACCTCCTTTGAGGTATCAAGTTCACATAGCAGCTACTTCACCTCCTCCTCGGTTATGTGTACCTCATCCAGCACTTGTTGGTGTACCTCCCTGTTA
>NC_091297.1:48985373-48997873 GCF_038502225.1 Cherax quadricarinatus
TCACTCTCACTCAGTGACGGACACCAGCCCAGAGGCACTGGTGTCACTCTCACTCAGTGATGGACACCAGCCCAGAGACACTGGTGTCACTCTCACTCAGTGATGGACACCAGCCCCCAGGCACTGGTGTCACTCTCACTCAGTGACGGACACCAGCCCAGAGGCACTGGTGTCACTCTCACTCAGTGATGGACACCAGCCCCCAGGCACTGGTGTCACTCTCACTCAGTGACGGACACCAGCCCAGAGGCACTGGTGTCTCTCTCACTCAGTGATGGACACCAGCCCCCAGGCACTGGTTTCTCTCTCACTCAGTGATGGACTCCAGCCTCCAGGCACTGGTGCCACTCCCACTCAGTGATGGACTCCAGCCACCAGGCACCGGTGTCACTCTCGCTCACTGATGGACATCAGCCCCCAGGCACCGGTGTCACTCTCACTTAGTGATGGACACCAGCCCCCAGGCACTGGTGCCACTCTCACACAATGATGGACTCCAGCCCCCAGGCACTGGTGTTACTCTCACTCACTGATGGACACCAGCCCCCAGGCACTGGTGTCACTCTCACTCAGTGATGGGCACCAGCCCCCAGGCACTGGTGTCATTCCACATCAGCCCCCTGGTGCTGGTGTCACTCTTACAGCAGCCCTCCGGCGCTGGTGTCACCATCACATCAGCTCCCAGGTGCTGGTGTCACCATCACACCAGCCCCCAGGCACTGGTGTCATTCCACATCAGCCCCCTGATGCTGGTGTCACTCTCACTCCTGCCTCCAGGCGCTCGTGTCACAATCACACCATCCCCCAGGCGCTGGTTTCACTTTCACTTCAGTCCCCTGGCACTGGTGTCACCATCACATCAGCTCCCAGGCGCTGGTGTCACCATCACATCAGCTCCCAGGCGCTGGTGTCACCATCACGCCAGCCCCCAGGCGCTGGTGTCACCATCACATCAGCCCCTTGGCGCTTGCGTCACCATCACACCAACGCCCAGGCGTTGGTGTCACCATCACACCAACCCCCAGGCGCTGGTGTCACCATCACATCAGCTTCCAGGCGCTGGTGTCACCATCACACCAACCCCCAGGCGCTGGTGTCACCATCACACCAACCCCCAGGCGCTGGTGTCACCATCACACCTACCCCCAGGAGCTGGTGTCACCATCACATCAGCTCCCAGGCGCTGGTGTCACCATCACACCAACCCCCAGGCGCTGGTGTCATCATCACATCAGCTCCCTGGCGCTTGTGTCACCATCACATCAGCTCCCAGGCGCTGGTGTCACCATCACGCCACCCCCCTGGCGCTGGTGTCACCATCACATCAGCTAGCAGGCGCTGGTGTCACCATCACATCAGCCAGCAGGCGCTGGTGTCACCATCACATCAGCCAGCAGGCGCTGGTGTCACCATCACATCAGCCACCAGGCGCTGGTGTCACCATCACATCAGCCAGCAGGCGCTGGTGCCACCATCACATCAGCCACTAGGCGCTGGTGTCACCATCTCACACACTCATAAAGTGTTAATTTCCTGGAAAGCTCATTTTATGGGTGATAAAGCTTCACAGGGAGAGAGAAAATGAGAGAGAGAGAGAGGGGGGGGAGGGAGGGAGGGTCGGAGGGAGGGAGGGAGAAGACAGCGTGAAGCAAGCTTCTGTACCACAAGACGGGCAGAAAACAGCAACCTCACTCTGGCTGTACCCTCCTCCAGAACATCACTCCATCTGAGATCATATATACCCAGGATGACTCGAGTCTGGAACACATTCGTACAGCATAATGATGTCAACGAGATAAAGTCAGTTGATCAAATGAAAATGCTGGCCCACAGATGGCTCAAACTTCATCCTGTTCCCTACTTGTATGTCTCATAACAATAAAAATGCTTTCAAATGAGCTGATGTAGGTAACAGCTTTTAGCTTGTCAATAAAGTTAGGGATCCTTAACCTATCCTCGTCAAAACCGCGTGAAAAAAAAGAGGAGAGAGAGGTAGAGAGAGAATAAAGGAATGTTGCAGCAGTTGACAAGTGTTCATAATGTTGCAGCAGTTGACAAGTGTTCATAATGTTACAGCAGTTGACAAGTGTTCATAATGTTGCAGCAGTTGACAAGTGTTCATAATGTTGCAGCAGTTGACAAGTGTTCATAATGTTGCAGCAGTTGACAAGTGTTCATAATGTTGCAGCAGTTGACAAGTGTTCATAATGTTGCAGCAGTTGACAAGTGTTCATAATGTTACAGCAGTTGACAAGTGTTCATAATGTTGCAGCAGTTGACAAGTGTTCATAATGTTGCAGCAGTTGACAAGTGTTCATAATGTTGCAGCAGTTGACAAGTGTTCATAATGTTGCAGCAGTTGACAAGTGTTCATAATGTTGCAGCAGTTGACAAGTGTTCATAATGTTGCAGCAGTTAACAAGTGTTCATAATGTTACAGCAGTTGACAAGTGTTCATAATGTTGCAGCAGTTGACAAGTGTTCATAATGTTGCAGCAGTTGACAAGTGTTCTTAATGTTGCAGCAGTTGACAAGTGTTCTTAATGTTGCAGCAGTTGACAAGTGTTCATAATGTTGCAGCAGTTGACAAGTGTTCATAATGTTGCAGCAGTTGACAAGTGTTCTTAATGTTGCAGCAGTTGACAAGTGTTCTTAATGTTGCAGCAGTTGACAAGTGTTCATAATGTTGCAGCAGTTGACAAGTGTTCATAATGTTGCAGCAGTTGACAAATGTTCATAATGTTGCAGCAGTTGACAAGTGTTCATAATGTTTCAGCAGTTGACAAGTGTTCATAATGTTGCAGCAGTTGACAAGTGTTCATAATGTTGCAGCAGTTGACAAGTGTTCATAATGTTGCAGCAGTTGACAAGTGTTCATAATGTTGCAGCAGTTGACAAGTGTTCATAATGTTGCAGCAGTTGACAAGTGTTCTTAATGTTGCAGCAGTTGACAAGTGTTCTTAATGTTGCAGCAGTTGACAAGTGTTCATAATGTTGCAGCAGTTGACAAGTGTTCATAATGTTGCAGCAGTTGACAAGTGTTCTTAATGTTGCAGCAGTTGACAAGTGTTCTTAATGTTGCAGCAGTTGACAAGTGTTCTTAACGTTGCAGCAGTTGACAAGTGTTCATAATGTTGCAGCAGTTGACAAGTGTTCAAAATGTTGCAGCAGTTGACAAGTGTTCATAATGTTGCAGCAGTTGACAAGTGTTCATAATGTTGCAGCAGTTGACAAGTGTTCATAATGTTGCAGCAGTTGACAAGTGTTCTTAATGATGCAGCAGTTGACAAGTGTTCTTAATGATGCAGCAGTTGACAAGTGTTCATAATGTTGCAGCAGTTGACAAGTGTTCATAATGTTGCAGCAGTTGACAAGTGTTCTTAATGTTGCAGCAGTTGACAAGTGTTCTTAATGTTGCAGCAGTTGACAAGTGTTCTTAATGTTGCAGCAGTTGACAGGTGTTCATAATGTTGCAGCAGTTGACAAGTGTTCATAATGTTGCAGCAGTTGACAGGTGTTCATAATGTTGCAGCAGTTGACAGGTGTTCATAATGTTGCAGCAGTTGACAAGTGTTCATAATGTTGCAGCAGTTGACAAGTGTTCATAATGTTGCAGCAGTTGACAAGTGTTCATAATGTTGCAGCAGTTGACAAGTGTTCTTAATGTTGCAGCAGTTGACAGGTGTTCATAATGTTGCAGCAGTTGACAAGTGTTCGTAATGTTGCAGCAGTTGTCAGGTGTTCATAATGTTGCAGCAGTTGACAAGTGTTCATAATGTTGCAGCAGTTGACAGGTGTTCATAATGTTGCAGCAGTTGACAAGTGTTCATAATGTTGCAGCAGTTGACAAGTGTTCATAATGTTGCAGCAGTTGACAGGTGTTCATAATGTTGCAGCAGTTGACAACATAATGTGCAGCAGTTGACTCATAATGTTGCAGCAGTTGACAAGTGTGTTCATAATGTTCATAATGTTGCAGCAGTTGACAAGTGTTCTTAATGTTGCAGCAGTTGACAAGTGTTCATAATGTTGCAGCAGTTGACAAGTGTTCATAATGTTGCAGCAGTTGACAAGTGTTCATAATGTTGCAGCAGTTGACAAGTGTTCATAATGTTGCAGCAGTTGACAAGTGTTCATAATGTTGCAGCAGTTGACAAGTGTTCATAATGTTGCAGCAGTTGACAAGTGTTCATAATGTTGCAGCAGTTGACAGGTGTTCATAATGTTGCAGCAGTTGACAAGTGTTCTTAATGTTGCAGCAGTTGACAAGTGTTCATAATGTTGCAGCAGTTGACAAGTGTTCATAATGTTGCAGCAGTTGACAAGTGTTCTTAATGTTGCAGCAGTTGACAAGTGTTCTTAATGTTGCAGCAGTTGACAAGTGTTCATAATGTTGCAGCAGTTGACAAGTGTTCTTAATGTTGCAGCAGTTGACAAGTGTTCATAATGTTGCAGCAGTTGACAAGTGTTCATAATGTTGCAGCAGTTGACAAGTGTTCATAATGTTGCAGCAGTTGACAAGTGTTCTTAATGTTGCAGCAGTTGACAAGTGTTCATAATGTTGCAGCAGTTGACAAGTGTTCATAATGTTGCAGCAGTTGACAAGTGTTCATAATGTTGCAGCAGTTGACAAGTGTTCTTAATGTTGCAGCAGTTGACAAGTGTTCATAATGTTGCAGCAGTTGACAAGTGTTCATAATGTTGCAGCAGTTGACAAGTGTTCTTAATGTTGCAGCAGTTGACAAGTGTTCTTAATGTTGCAGCAGTTGACAAGTGTTCATAATGTTACAGCAGTTGACAAGTGTTCTTAATGTTGCAGCAGTTGACAAGTGTTCATAATGTTGCAGCAGTTGACAGGTGTTCATAGTGTTGCAGCAGTTGACAAGTGTTCATAATGTTGCAGCAGTTGACAAGTGTTCTTAATGTTGCAGCAGTTGACAAGTGTTCATAATGTTGCAGCAGTTGACAGGTGTTCATAGTGTTGCAGCAGTTGACAGGTGTTCATAATGTTTCTCTCCATCCAATCTTTGTTCTTCATTGTTTTCTCTCGGAATATTATGATTCACCTCACTTTTTTACGCGTTTTATTAAATTTATGCGTCGAGGGAGACGTGATAATGACACCCATTGTGACAGTGACACCCAGTGTGACAGTGACACCCATTGTGACAGTGACACCCAGTGTGACAGTGACACCCAGTGTGACAGTGACACCCAGTGTGACAGTGACACCCAGTGTGACAGTGACACCCAGTGTGACAGTGACACCCAGTGTGACAGTGACACCCAGTGTGACAGTGACACCCAGTGTGACAGTGACACCCAGTGTGACAGTGACACCCAGTGTGACAGTGACACCCAGTGTGACAGTGACACCCAGTGTGACAGTGACACCCAGTGTGACAGTGACACCCAGTGTGACAGTGACACCCAGTGTGACAGTGACACCCAGTGTGACAGTGACACCCAGTGTGACAGTGACACCCAGTGTGACAGTGATACCCAGGGTGACAGTGACACCCAGTGTGACAGTGACACCCAGTGTGACAGTGACACCCAGTGTGACAGTGACACCCAGTGTGACAGTGACACCCAGTGTGACAGTGACACCCAGTGTGACAGTGACACCCAGTGTGACAGTGACACCCAGTGTGACAGTGATACCCAGGGTGACAGTGACACCCAGTGTGACAGTGACACCCAGTGTGACAGTGACACCCAGTGTGACAGTGACACCCAGTGTGACAGTGACACCCAGTGTGACAGTGACACCCAGTGTGACAGTGACACCCAGTGTGACAGTGACACCCAGTGTGACAGTGACACCCAGTGTGACAGTGATACCCAGTGTGACAGTGACACCCAGTGTGACAGTGACACCCAGTGTGACAGTGACACCCAGTGTGACAGTGACACCCAGTGTGACAGTGATACACAGTGTGACAGTGACACCCAGTGTGACAGTGACACCCAGTGTGACAGTGACACAGTATGACAGTGACACCCAGTGTGACAGTGACACCCAGTGTGACAGTGACACCCAGTGTGACAGTGACACCCAGTGTGACAGTGACACCCAGTGTGACAGTGGCACCCAGTGTGACAGTGACACCCAGTGTAACAGTGATACCCAGGGTGACAGTGACACCCAGTGTGACAGTGACACCCAGTGTGACAGTGACACCCAGTGTGACAGTGACACCCAGTGTGACAGTGACACCCAGTGTGACAGTGACACCCAGTGTGACAGTGATACCCAGTGTGACAGTGACACCCAGTGTGACAGTGACACCCAGTGTGACAGTGACACCCAGTGTGACAGTGACACCCAGTGTGACAGTGACACCCAGTGTGACAGTGACACCCAGTGTGACAGTGATACACAGTGTGACAGTGACACCCAGTGTGACAGTGACACCCAGTGTGACAGTGACACAGTATGACAGTGACACCCAGTGTGACAGTGACACTCAGTGTGGCAGTGGCACCCAGTGTGACAGTGACGCCCAGTGTGACAGTGACACCCATTGTGACAATGACACCCAATGTGACAGTGACACCCATTGTGACAATGACACCCAATGTGACAGTGACACCCAGTGTGACAGTGACACCCATTGTGACAATGACACCCAATGTGACAGTGACGCCCAGTGTGACAGTGACACCCATTGTGACAATGACACCCATTGTGACAATGACACCCAATGTGACAGTGACACATTGTGTGACAATGACAAATACAAAGTATGATGAGACAGCGTGTGTGATAATGGCACACATTGAATGATATTGTCATTGTGTGAAAATGACAGTGTGTGTGTGTGTGTGTGTGTGTGTGTGTGTGCGTGTGTGTGTGTGTGTGTGTGTGTGTGTGTGTGTGTGTGTGTGTGTGTGTGTGTGTGTGTGTGTGTGTGTGTGTGTGTGTGTGTGTGTGTCTGTGTGTGTGTCTGTGTGTGTGTGTCTGTGTGTGTGTGTCTGTGTGTGATGACTGGCACAGCTTGTGTGAAACACTCAGCTTAACCATCATCACACCCATGATGATCTAGGGGTGAACAACTAGTCACTACAACAACAACAACAACTGGTAGCCCCCTGAATAATCAGTCACTACAACAGCAACAACAACTCATAGCGACCTGAGCAACCAGTCACAACAAGAACAACAATTGGTAGCGACCTGAGCAACCAGTCACTACAAAAACAACAACTGGTAGCGACCTGAGCAACCAGTCACTACAAGAACAACAATTGGTAGCGACCTGAGCAACCAGTAACTACAAGAACAACAATTGGTAGCGACCTGAGCAACCAGTAACTACAAGAACAACAATTGGTAGCGACCTGAGCAACCAGTCACTACAAGAACAACAACTGGTAGCGACCTGAGCAACCAGTCACAACAAGAACAACAACTGGTAGCGACCTGAGCAACCAGTCACTACAAGAACAACAATTGGTAGCGACCTGAGCAACCAGTCACTACAAGAACAACAATTGGTAGCGACCTGAGCAACCAGTAACTACAAGAACAACAATTGTTAGCGACCTGAGCAACCAGTCACTACAAGAACAACAATTGGTAGCGACCTGAGCAACCAGTCACTACAAGAACAACAACTGGTAGCGACCTGAGCAACCAGTCACTACAAGAACAACAATTGGTAGCGACCTGAGCAACCAGTCACTACAAAAACAACAATTGATAGCGACCTGAGCAACCAGTCACTACAAGAACAACAACTGGTAGCAACCTGAGCAACCAGTAACTACAAGAACAACAATTGGTAGCGACCTGAGCAACCAGTCACTACAAAAACAACAACTGGTAGCGACCTGAGCAACCAGTAACTACAAAAACAACAACTGGTAGCGACCTGAGCAACCAGTAACTACAAAAACAACAACTGGTAGCGACCTGAGCAACCAGTAACTACAAAAACAACAACTGGTAGCGACCTGAGCAACCAGTAACTACAAAAACAACAACTGGTAGCGACCTGAGCAACCAGTCACTACAAAAACAACAACTGGTAGCGACCTGAGCAACCAGTCACTACAAAAACAACAACTGGTAGCGACCTGAGCAACCAGTAACTACAAGAACAACAACTGGTAGCGACGTGAGTAACCAGTCACTACAAAAACAACAACTGGTAGCGACCTGAGCAACCAGTAACTACAAGAACAACAACTGGTAGCGACATGAGCAACCAGTCACTACAAAAACAACAACTGGTAGCGACCTGAGCAACCAGTCACTACAAAAACAACAACTGGTAGCGACCTGAGCAACCAGTCACTACAAAAACAACAACTGGTAGCGACCTGAGCAACCAGTCACTACAAAAACAACAACTGGTAGCAACCTGAGCAACCAGTCACTACAAAAACAACAACTGGTAGCGACCTGAGCAACCAGTAACTACAAGAACAACAACTGGTAGCGCTCTGAGCAACCAGTCACTACAACAACTGGTAGCGACCTGAGCAACCAGTAACTACAAGAACAACAACTGGTAGCGACCTGAGCAACCAGTAACTACAAGAACAACAACTGGTAGCGACCTGAGCAACCAGTAACTACAAGAACAACAACTGGTAGCGACCTGAGCAACCAGTAACTACAAGAACAACAACTGGTAGCGCTCTGAGCAACCAGTCACTACAACAACTGGTAGCGCTCTGAGCAACCAGTCACTACAACAACTGGTAGCGACCTGAGCAACCAGTAACTACAAGAACAACAACTGGTAGCGCTCTGAGCAACCAGTCACTACCACAACTGGCAGCTCCCTGAACAACCACACTTCTAAGGTGGTGATCCTGTGGCTTATAAAACATTAATTACTATCAGCAACAGCTGATAGCCCCATCAATAGTGGAAAGCTGGGGTCTTCCCCAGTAAGAAACAGGATAAGACAGCCACTGTGGAAACTCTTTAAGTGTGAACCGCCAAGTGGCATCACTTTGTGATGTTATCGTTTAAGGGCGACTCTCTGAGCTACCTTCTGAAAGTCTGTCTGTGTTTGATCCCGAAGTCTGTGTGTGCGGGAGATCCTACCGTTTCTTAAGGTGATCCAGCAGTGTGTTTCTGTTGATCCAACAGTGTGTTTCTGTTGATCCAACAGTGTGTTTCTGTTGATCCAACAGTGTGTTTCAGTTGATCCAGCAGTGTGTTTCTGTTGATCTAGTAGTGTGTCTGTTGATCCAGCAGTCTTCTTGAGTTTGATCCAGCAGTCTGTGAATATGGGCGTACAGTTAGTGCTCGACCCAACAGCTGTTTGTTGCATCACTTTGTTTTCTGTGTGATTCAGTAGATTGTTGCTGCCTGTTCATCATACTCGCAAAACTAGAGTATTGTAATTTCACGTTGCGTGTTGCCCTTCAGAGCTGAGCGCCTCCGTCAACTATGTCAAGACTTAATTCCCATTTCAAGGTCTTTCTTGCCTTTAATATACAACTTTCGAATAATGAAGGTTAAAGTTTGATAGCGAGAGGAATTCCCAGAGGTGGAACCCAGGAGGTGGAGCACAATACTAAGGTGAAGGAGTGATCTGTGCACTGGATGATGATAAGACACATCTGCAACGTTCTTGGTATCCTTATTTCTGAAGAGTTTCGCCTACACGGCCGGCTTCTTCAGACGAACACAGAGGTGGTGATAAATGGTATAAAATACCGACACGATGAAAAAATTGACACAAATGCAGTATAATGCGAGTCTTTATTGACTAAGTTTCGCCCACACAGCGGGATTTATCAGAGGTGACGGCAGAGGTACACACGATGTGATGAGTCCATTAATCTTGTGTAAGTAATTTTGAGGGGATCAGTCCCTGAGCCTGGAAAGGTCGTCGGCTCCATAGATATTATTATAATCAGATTTTACTGACATGATGTGTTCAGGACCCAGAACTTTACCTCTGTCGCACCACAATGATTTGAGGAGAACAATATTTATACTTAAAACAACTGATGTATTGTATAGACACATATAAATTATCAAACTTTAAGTCAAACTTGCCGTTGAAGTTACATGTTAAAAAGAGAATCAAACAAAAATATTATTATTCCATTTGAAGATGTGAACTTTGACGGGGATGTTAAAAATAAATTTTACGTGACTCGTGTCAGGACACTAATTATGAGCTAAGTCGCTCTATCTACTTAACTTTTCCTAACTTCTTGGTATACTTGGCTGGACGAGGGTTCCACATACTCAAGAAGTGACCAGCATACATGGTGAGTGACTTGTTTTTGCTCCAGTAGGTAGTTCTTCGATTTACCAACCATGCACATGCCTCTTATATTATTAAGTTTGCGTGTTCGTGGCGAGACGGATTCTGTGTGAGGTTCGTTCCCAGGTTCTTCTCCTGTTACATTGTTTCTGGTTTCCAGTCTTAACTTTCTGAAGCTCGATTAAGAATACTCCCATGATGTACAACAGGTTTTGAACTGGAAAACGTTTCGTTCTATTAAGCTTGTGTTGTAACTTGTGACTTTTCTTCATTATTGTCATGAGTATGAGACGTGGATCCATTCCTTGCTGCCATCCGACGGTCATCTCTTCGTCTGATGTGCCTCATCTACAAACACTGACAACGACGACTTTAACTTCCCTAGTGCGTCCTTCACAGACGTCAGGAAGAATGTGGATCGGAGTACTGAGACACAAGGAATATCACTCTCCTCTTCAGGGATCCTACCTGCCGTTTAAGGGATCTCACTCAATATATGAGGGATGCTACACATCATCTGACAGATGATCACTCATCACTCTTCTCCACGTTGGTGAGTTCTCCCTCAGAGGTAATGACTTCCGTTTCTCAGGCTTTCTGTTAAATCTTTTCCTCGAGGCTGTTTTTCATTCTTCTGATGGTTGCAGCGTCAAAGGATTTCTGTGTTGGAACGACAGGTAAACAGCAGAGTTCTAATAACAGACACGCTCTAGAGGCCAGATCTATAATAGGTAAGGTAAGACATGGCAAAGTAAACCTCGATGATTGGGGCGACCCCCCCCCCCCCATACTAACCTCCATATGATGTAAAGGAATATGCTTAGTTGGATGTATCTTATTACAGCTAGCTAGCTGACCCACTTGCCATGGGGTCAGGCTCCGCCTGTTCCCTGATTTGATTTGTTTTCTTTAACTCTCTTCGTTCTGCCTTCCAGGTGTTATTGTTTGTTCTTCCTAGTTTTACTGCTTTGCCCGCCCTTCTGTTACTGGAATACCCTCCATGGTATCGCAGGAATGCCCCTGAAGAATGGGTAAAACATATATCGCAGACGGAGTATCTTGGGCAGATGAAGGTGGTGGGCAGACTAGGGAGCGGTGATTATGCATTCAGCTTGGGCACGAGGTGAGTAATAAGTGGCACCATTGGTGTAGGTCAACGAGGCACTCTAGACAACAATGGAGGTACACCAGCCCCAGGTGCTACTAGTGCCGGCACCAGTCACCCAGAAATTGCTTGCATATTCCAGTTGCTCTGACCGTCAGCCAAGCTTTCTAATCACCTTTCAGCGTTCGTTGTGAGGATATGGACTCTTTATGTGGGCGTTTGTACTGAAACTACGCATTCTTTTATATTTAGTTAGACCATCGTACGTCAAATTGCCAGAAGTTCTTATAACCAAGCTCTGAGCCTGGCAGCATCAGTCAGTCTGCTCACATTACCAAGCTCTGAGCCTGGCAGCATCAGTCAGTCTGCTCACATAACCAAGCTCTGAGCCTGGCAGCATCAGTCAGTCTGCTCACATTACCAAGCTCTGAGCCTGGCAGCATCAGTCAGTCTGCTCACATAACCAAGCTCTGAGCCTGGCAGCATCAGTCAGTCTGCTCACATTACCAAGCTCTGAGCCTGGCAGCATCAGTCAGTCTGCTCACATAACCAAGCTCTGAGCCTGGCAGCATCAGTCAGTCTGCTCACATTACAAGCTGCTCTGTAAACACGCTGATGTATGATCATATTATCATAGTGAGTGATAGATCTACTTGCATTATTAACTTATATTATTATTCCTAATATTTGACTCAGGTATCCCCAACTTATATTCTACATATTCTTTCAGGCAGCTTCCGCTGGCTAATTTATCAACTTTTATTACGCAGAAGTAATTCACTGAGTGATGGAATCCATGAGAACTGGAGACGAATTCCTTTGTCTTCATATTTTTAAATGTCTATTCCTGGTATCACCAATGAGCATCTTGTTAGTCATTACGCGAATCAGTTACCAACAGTGATGACATAGAATCGGTAATGATCCAGGAGACACGCTCAGTGTCATAAGTTAACATTAGTGTCATTACGCTGGCCAACAAATCAGTTTGTAATTTAGATGTCCAGATTCTTTTATTGACGTTATTATAGAAGATAACGATGTTCTCTTAGGCGTTCCTTGATAACTCAAAACGAAAACGTGGTAATGTACACGTTTCTAGTCATTTTTTTATGTTGAATGAATAGTGTTGCCGTGTGTTGCTGTGTTCCTGT
>NC_091297.1:49000373-49117873 GCF_038502225.1 Cherax quadricarinatus
GATGTGTTAGTAGCTTGGTTTTGTAGATGTGTCAGTAGCTTGGTTTTGTAGATGTGTCAGTAGCTTGGTTTTGTAGATGTGTCAGTAGCTTGGTTTTGTAGATGTGTCAGTAGCTTGGTTTTGTAGATGTGTTCGTAGCTTGGTTTTGTAGATGTGTTAGTAGCTTGGTTTTGTAGATGTGTCAGTAGCTTGGTTTTGTAGATGTGTCAGAAGCTTGGTTTTGTAGATGTGTTCGTAGCTTGGTTTTGTAGATGTGTTAGTAGCTTGGTTTTGTAGATGTGTCAGTAGCTTGGTTTTGTAGATGTGTCAGTAGCTTGGTTTTGTAGATGTGTCAGTAGCTTGGTTTTGTAGATGTGTCAGTAGCTTGGTTTTGTAGATGTGTTCGTAGCTTGGTTTTGTAGATGTGTTAGTAGCTTGGTTTTGTAGATGTGTCAGTAGCTTGGTTTTGTAGATGTGTCAGTAGCTTGGTTTTGTAGATGTGTTAGTAGCTTGGTTTTGTAGATGTGTCAGTAGCTTGGTTTTGTAGATGTGTCAGAAGCTTGGTTTTGTAGATGTGTTCGTAGCTTGGTTTTGTAGATGTGTTAGTAGCTTGGTTTTGTAGATGTGTCAGTAGCTTGGTTTTGTAGATGTGTCAGTAGCTTGGTTTTGTAGATGTGTTAGTAGCTTGGTTTTGTAGATGTGTCAGTAGCTTGGTTTTGTAGATGTGTCAGTAGCTTGGTTTTGTAGATGTGTCAGTAGCTTGGTTTTGTAGATGTGTCAGAAGCTTGGTTTTGTAGATGTGTCAGTAGCTTGGTTTTGTGGATGTGTCAGTAGCTTGGTTTTGTAGATGTGTCAGAAGCTTGGTTTTGTAGATGTGTCAGTAGCTTGGTTTTGTAGATGTGTTCGTAGCTTGGTTTTGTAGATGTGTCAGTAGCTTGGTTTTGTAGATGTGTCAGAAGCTTAGTTTTGTAGATGTGTCAGTAGCTTGGTTTTGTAGATGTGTTAGAAGCTTAGTTTTGTAGATGTGTTAGTAGCTTGGTTTTGTAGATGTGTTCGTAGCTTGGTTTTGTAGATGTGTTCGTAGCTTGGTTTTGTAGATGTGTTAGTAGCTTGGTTTTGTAGATGTGTTAGTAACTTGGTTTTGTAGATGTGTTAGTAACTTGGTTTTGTAGATGTGTTAGTAACTTGGTTTTGTAGATGTGTTAGTAACTTGGTTTTGTAGATGTGTTAGTAACTTGGTTTTGTAGATGTGTTAGTAACTTGGTTTTGTAGATGTGTTAGTAGCTTGGTTTTGTAGATGTGTTAGTAGCTTGGTTTTGTAGATGTGTTAGTAACTTGGTTTTGTAGATTTGTTAGTAACTTGGTTTTGTAGATGTGTTAGTAGCTTGGTTTTGTAGATGTGTTAGTAGCTTGGTTTTGTAGATGTGTTCGTAGCTTGGTTTTGTAGATGTGTTCGTAGCTTGGTTTTGTAGATGTGTTAGCATCCTGGTTTTGTAAATTTATCGTCTACTTTCTCTGTGTCTTAGGGGTACAAAGTGACAAATACAGTCAATAAAAGGGATACATGAACTGAAACAGCCATGCAGGGATACATGAACTGAAACAGCCATGCAGGGATACATGAACTGAAACAGCCATGCAGGGATACATGAACTGAAACAGACATGCAGGGATACATGAACTGAAACAGCCATGCAGGGATACATGAACTGAAACAGCCATGCAGGGATACATGAACTGAAACAGCCATGCAGGGATACATGAACTGAAACAGCCATGCAGGGATACATGAACTGAAACAGCCATGCAGGGATACATGAACTGAAACAGCCATGCAGGGATACATGAACTGAAACAGCCATGCATGGATACATGAATTGAAACAACCATGCAGGGATACATAAACTGAAACAGCCATGCATGGATACATGAACTGAAACAACCATGCAGGGATACATAAACTGAAACAGCCATGCAGGGACACATGGACAGAGATTTCATTAGATGTGCTCAGATATGGACAAACACACACAAGTATCAGGCTTTCAGACGCATTTGTCTTGGTAAAGTTGACATAAGGAAAGACTCTACGAGGACATCTGGAGAACACGGGGTGAGAGCTAAGTTAGGAGCCGGCGGAATTAAGAGCCAGCCAAAGTAAAATATAAATCAGCTGAGACAGAAGTCACCTGAGTTAGGACGTAGCTGATACAGAAGCCAGTTCTAAGCCAGATGAGAACAGTGAGTCTGTACTCACGAGTAAAACCTTCAGTGTGTCCAGAAAATACGTTGCTTCTGACCAGACCTAAACAGCAACAATTTAGGAAGCTTCAGTATACCTGAATATTCGTCAGGTGGTCTCCAGTACACAAACTACCACATAATCTAACACACATACTACCACACATAATACCAAACATACTACCACTCAACCTGAATATTCATCGGGTGGTCTCCAGTACACCTGAGTATTCGTCAGATGGTCTCCAGTACACCTGAGTATTCGTCAGATGGTCTCCAGTACACCTGATTACTGGTCAGGTGTTCTCCAGTACGCCTGAGTATTCGTCAGATGGTCTTCAGTACACCTGAATATTCGTCAGGTGGTCTCCAGTACACCTGAATATTTGTCAGGTGGCCTCCACTACACCTGAATATTGGTCAGGTGGCCTCCACTACACCTGAATATTGGTCACATGATCTCCACTACACCTGAATATTGGTCAGGTGATCTTCACTACACCTGAATATTGGTCAGGTGATCTTCACTACACCTGAATATTGGTCAGGTGATCTCCACTACACCTGAATATTGGTCAGGTGATCTCCACTACACCTGAATATTGGTCAGGTGATCTCCACTACACCTGAATATTGGTCAGGTGATCTCCACTACACCTGAATATTGGTCAGGTGATCTCCACTACACCTGAATATTGGTCAGGTGATCTCCACTACACCTGAATATTGGTCAGGTGATCTTCACTACACCTGAATATTGGTCAGGTGATCTCCACTACACCTGAATATTGGTCAGGTGATCTTCACTACACCTGAATATTGGTCAGGTGATCTTCACTACACCTGAATATTGGTCAGGTGATCTCCACTACACCTGAATATTGGTCAGGTGATCTCCACTACACCTGAATATTGGTCAGGTGATCTCCACTACACCTGAATATTGGTCAGGTGATCTCCACTACACCTGAATATTGGTCAGGTGATCTTCACTACACCTGAATATTGGTCAGGTGATCTCCACTACACCTGAATATTGGTCAGGTGATCTCCACTACACCTGAATATTGGTCAGGTGATCTCCACTACACCTGAATATTGGTCAGGTGATCTTCACTACACCTGAATATTGGTCAGGTGATCTTCACTACACCTGAATATTGGTCAGGTGATCTCCACTACACCTGAATATTGGTCAGGTGATCTCCACTACACCTGAATATTGGTCAGGTGATCTCCACTACACCTGAATATTGGTCAGGTGATCTCCACTACACCTGAATATTGGTCAGGTGATCTCCACTACACCTGAATATTGGTCAGGTGATCTCCACTACACCTGAATATTGGTCAGGTGATCTTCACTACACCTGAATATTGGTCAGGTGATCTCCACTACACCTGAATATTGGTCAGGTGATCTCCACTACACCTGAATATTGGTCAGGTGATCTCCACTACACCTGAATATTGGTCAGGTGATCTCCACTACACCTGAATATTGGTCAGGTGATCTCCACTACACCTGAATATTGGTCAGGTGATCTCCACTACTACACCTGAATATTGGTCAGGTGATCTTCACTACACCTGAATATTGGTCAGGTGATCTCCACTACACCTGAATATTGGTCAGGTGATCTTCACTACACCTGAATATTGGTCAGGTGATCTTCACTACACCTGAATATTGGTCAGGTGATCTCCACTACACCTTAATATTGGTCAGGTGATCTCCACTACACCTGAATATTGGTCAGGTGATCTCCACTACACCTGAATATTGGTCAGGTGATCTCCACTACACCTGAATATTGGTCAGGTGATCTTCACTACACCTGAATATTGGTCAGGTGATCTCCACTACACCTGAATATTGGTCAGGTGATCTCCACTACACCTGAATATTGGTCAGGTGATCTCCACTACACCTGAATATTGGTCAGGTGATCTTCACTACACCTGAATATTGGTCAGGTGATCTTCACTACACCTGAATATTGGTCAGGTGATCTCCACTACACCTGAATATTGGTCAGGTGATCTCCACTACACCTGAATATTGGTCAGGTGATCTCCACTACACCTGAATATTGGTCAGGTGATCTCCACTACACCTGAATATTGGTCAGGTGATCTCCACTACACCTGAATATTGGTCAGGTGATCTCCACTACACCTGAATATTGGTCAGGTGATCTTCACTACACCTGAATATTGGTCAGGTGATCTCCACTACACCTGAATATTGGTCAGGTGATCTTCACTACACCTGAATATTGGTCAGGTGATCTCCACTACACCTGAATATTGGTCAGGTGATCTTCACTACACCTGAATATTGGTCAGGTGATCTTCACTACACCTGAATATTGGTCAGGTGATCTCCACTACACCTGAATATTGGTCAGGTGATCTCCACTACACCTGAATATTGGTCAGGTGATCTCCACTACACCTGAATATTGGTCAGGTGATCTCCACTACACCTGAATATTGGTCAGGTGATCTTCACTACACCTGAATATTGGTCAGGTGATCTTCACTACACCTGAATATTGGTCAGGTGATCTTCACTACACCTGAATATTGGTCAGGTGATCTCCACTTCACCTGAATATTGGTCAGGTGATCTCCACTACACCTGAATATTGGTCAGGTGATCTCCACTACACCTGAATATTGGTCAGGTGATCTTCACTACACCTGAATATTGGTCAGGTGATCTTCACTACACCTGAATATTGGTCAGGTGATCTTCACTACACCTGAATATTGGTCAGGTGATCTCCACTACACCTGAATATTGGTCAGGTGATCTCCACTACACCTGAATATTGGTCAGGTGATCTCCACTACACCTGAATATTGGTCAGGTGATCTTCACTACACCTGAATATTGGTCAGGTGATCTTCACTACACCTGAATATTGGTCAGGTGATCTTCACTACACCTGAATATTGGTCAGGTGATCTCCACTACACCTGAATATTGGTCAGGTGATCTCCACTACACCTGAATATTGGTCAGGTGATCTCCACTACACCTGAAGGCTGGTCCAGCAACACGAGGCTTCATAAGGAAACACTTAGAGTGTTGGAAGCACGTAGTAACTTAAGTTTATGATGTGACTCCTTTTAATCTGCAGCTCTGGAAGTAAAAGTTAGGCTTGCCTCTCGTGGGTACGTGATGCTGAGGTATTCTGACTTACCCTTGGTGTATGTGGCAAGGTACACAGATATATGTTGTGTTGAATAAGTAAAACTGGTCAATTAGCAAGAACTCATTTAAAATTAAGTCCTTTATAAAATGTTCTCTTATACATGTAAAGATATATTTTTTTCATTATGTTAATATAAATTAATGATTTTGTACCAAAAGAACCTTAGGAAACTTACCTAACCTTATTATAACAAACGCAATTTAATTTAACTTAATCCAACTAAATATATTTTATATAGGTTTAAAATAATTTAATAATAAACAAACACAATGAAATATTTTTTTTCGTTAGGTTTAGAATGATTCTTGCTTTATTATTGCATATACAAATTTTCGCTTGCCTTATTCGGCAAGAAGAGCGTTGCTATTTAACCCAAAATCGCAAGTTTTACCTATTCACCACGATATATATTCTTCTTCTTTCATCAAACTGGCCGTATCCCACTAAAGCAGGATGGTTCAAAAAGAAAAAACCGAAAGTCTCTCTTTTTAATTTTAGTAATGTATACAGGAGGAGTTCCTAGCCTCTTGCTCCCATCAGATATATATATATATATATATATATATATATATATATATATATATATATATATATATATATATATATATATATATATATATATATATATATATGAGAGAGTGTGAGAGTGAAAGTGAGTGAAGAACCCTAGAGTGTGAGTGAGGGAACGTGTAACCAGAGCTTACTTCAACCAGCTCTCCAGAATTCTTGCGGTCATCTAACATTCCATTAAGTGCACTCTGAAGGCTTCAGCTCACGACTAGAATCCCAACATCAGTGCTTACTGAAATACACTCTCAGGCATGGCCAATGGGATTGGGAAGTTTCGCAGAGATTAGGTAAGGTTTGTCAGGAAACAGGACGCAGAAAGGTACACTCTTTGTGTCAGATCCTCTTATATAGCTTCACCATCACGGAATGTGGGATAATTGGCGCTTCTGTGGAGGGTATCACAAGATCATATGGATACACAAAAGGCGTAGGTATTAGGTCCCTTAAAAAGAGTTAACAGGAGTTCATCTGAATATATTCGGTACTGTCTAGCACTATATTCCTCACTTAGTTGACACTCAAGCACATAGTGTTCAAGACAGTGACCATAAGGTTGACCACACATCCCACCACACGCATCCTACCACACATACTACCACACATACTACCACACATACTACCACACATACTACCACACATACTACCACACATACTACCACACATACTACCATACATACTACCACACATACTACCACACATATTACCACACTTACTACCACACATCCCACCACACGCATCCTACCACACATACTACCACACATACTACCACACATACTACCACACATACTACCACACATACTACCACACATACTACCACACATACTACCACACATACTACCACACATACTACCACACATACTACCACACATATTACCACACTTACTACCACACATCCCACCACACGCATCCTACCACAAATACTACCACACATACTATCACACATACTACCACACATACTACCACACATACTACCACACATACTACCACACATACTACCACACATACTACCACACATACTACCACACATACTACCACACATACTACCACACATACTACCACACATACTACCACACATATTACCACACTTACTACCACACATCCCACCACACGCATCCTACCACAAATACTACCACACATACTATCACACATACTACCACACATACTATCACACATACTATCACACATACTATCACACGTACTACCAGACATACTACCACATATACTACCATACATACTACCCTACATACTACCACACATACTACCGCACATACTACCACACATACTACTATACATATTACCACACATATTACCACACATACTACCACACATACTACCACACATACTACCCCACATACTACCCCACATACTACCACACATATTACCACATATACTACCCCGCATACTACTACACATACTACCACTCATACTACCACACATACTGCCACACATACTACCCCACATACTACCACACAAACTACCACGCATACAACCATACATATTACCACACATACTACCACACATACTACCACACATACTACCATACATGCTATCACACATACTACCACACATACTTCCACACATACTACCACAAAATCTAACACATACTACCACACATGATACCACACATACTACCACACATACTACCACATATTCTTCCACATATTCTACCACACATACTACCACACATACTACCACTCATACTACCACGCGTACTGCCACGCATTCTACCACACATACAACCACACATACTACCACACATACTACCACTTATACTACCACGCGTACTACCACGCATTCTACCACACATACAACCACACATACTACCACACATACTACCACATATTCTACCACATGTACTACCACACATACTACCACACATACATACTACCACACATACTACTACATATTCTACCACACGTACTACCACACATTCTACCACACATACTACCACACATACTACCACACATACTACCACATATTCTACCACTCATACTACCACACATACTACCACACATACTACCACATATTCTACCACTCATACTACCACACATACTACCACACATACTACCACACACACTACCACATATTCTACCACACATACTACCACACATACTACCACACATACTACCACATATTCTACCACTCATACTACCACACATACTACCACACATACTACCACATATTCTACCACGCATACTACCACACATACTACCATACATACTACCACATATTCTACCACACATTCTACCGCATATTCTACCACACATACTACCACATATTCTACCATACATACTACCACTCATGCTACCACATACATTACCACACATATTACCATATATTCCACCACACATACTACCACACATTCTACAACACATGCTACCATACATGCTATCACACATACTAACACAGATTCCACCACACATACTGAAACATATCCTGCCTCACCTGCCACATAGAATAACATGCTACCCCATTCTAATCGCACATACTACCACATATACGACCATATAATTTTGTGCGGGTTATTTGTGTACATAATTTTGGTTAGCAATGATTTCAGTAAATTATTAGCTTCACTTGGCTGACGACAACATAACTCAGCAAACACGTATGTAGTGCATCAAGGTTGCAAATCTCATCAAAACTCATCGCGGGCTGAGTAGGAACTAGGAATGCAGCAGGCGTTCCTTCTCTGGATGGTGACACTCACGCGCTGGTAGAGGAAGACAGAAGCCCTCGGATCTCTAGTTGCTTCGATGACTCTGAAGCTTAGTTCTTTGAGGAAACTTGTGGTATCTGGTTGACTATAAGACTCAACATATAGTTTGTAATTAATTTGATCGGATGATCAAAGAGCTGCTGCCTTTCTCGTTCAGCGCCTCAGTGTGGTGATCCAGAGAGGGATACGGGATCCTTAACAGTCAGCACAGAACGAATACAACATTAATATTACTGCTAACACAACTAATACACAAAATTACTGCTAACATAACTAACACACAAAATTACTGGTAACAACTAATACACAAAATTACTGGTAACACAACTAATACACAAAATTACTGCTAACATAACTAATACATAAAAAGTTTAGCTCAGTCTCCTAAATATATATTCGCTGGAGGGGAGAAGAGAGAGGTACAGGATAATATATATACCTGGAAAGTACATGAGGACCTGGTCCCAAGTCTACACACTACCATAACAACATACCGGAGTGAGAGATATGGAAGAAAGTACAAAATAAACCCAGTGAAAAGCAGGGGTCACCGTACTCATAATAAAAGAACAGTGTATCAACGTCCGTGGCCCCAGACTATTTGGTATCTTATCAGAACATATCAGAAACACTGCTGGGACAAGTGTAGAAGTCTTCAAGAGAAAACTGGATAGGTTGTGATGGATATGTGGGTCAGCAGGCTACCAGCAGCAACAGCCTGGGTGACCAGGCAAGCACCAGACGAGCCTGGTCCAAACCAGAGCTCTGGGAATAGAAAAACTTTCGAAACTCATCAAAGGTATATCAAAGGTACTTGTGGTAGAATTTGTTATGTGTGGTGGGATGTGCAGTATGGCGTGTGGTAGGACATTTGATGGGATATGTGATAGGTTGTATTGTAGGATATGTGGCAGGATGTATGCCACGACGTATGGCAGGATGTGTATGGTAGAATGTGTATGGTAAGAATGGAGGCGGCACAGAACACTCGTAGTGATCCTCTTGTTTCTGTTTCATGGTGCGTAGGATCCGGCATGGTAGGCCAGCCGAGGCTCCACCACTTAATGTTTCATGGTGCGTAGGATCCGGCATGGTAGGCCAGCCGAGGCTCCACCACTTAATGTTTCATGGTGCGTAGGATCCGGCATGGTACGCCAGCCGAGGCTCCACCACTTAACGTAACTCACTCACACGCACAGACACAGACACAGACAGACAGACAGACACACACACACACACACACACACACACACACACACACACACACACACACACACACACACACACACACACACACACACACACACAGCTCAGGCTGAAGGAATAATCATGGGAAAATCTTTGTACACCCTCAAGACAAACCTTTACTTAAGTAAGATTCGCAGTTCGTTTCTTTTGCGTTGTCTTGACCGTGATACGTAGGATTAAGGAGTCAAACATATGTCACGCCGCATCGTTCGACTGTCTAATTAATTTTTTCCTCCTGGCCGTGAGAATGTCTCTAACGTATTGTTATTGCTCCGACAGACAGCAGCTGTAGCCCACTTAATAATTATCTTTTTAGTGTTAAACCAGTTTATGTAAAGGCGCGATAATGTGTGCAGATAACGACACTCGTAATGTGTGAGGACATTAATGGGTGCAGCGGCCTCCTTTATCCTGCTAGGACGGCGGAAGGTAGCCAGCAGAGTGGAAGGCAGTCAGCAGGGTGAAAGGCAGCCAGGAGGAAGGAAAATAGCCAGGCGAGCGAAAGGTAAGTATATAGTGAATTGCAGCCAGGACGGAAGAAAGCGTCCCCAGTATGCGGGGAGGGGGCAACAAAAAATCAGATGAGGTGTTCGAAGGAAAATCTTCAGCTGATAAATTTGGACTGGGAAAAAAATAAGCCGCGATGATTTATGGATGCATCACAATGACCCTGAGTCCAAGCAACATGTAAAACAATGACCCTGAGTCCAAGCAACAGGTAAAACAATGACCCTGAGTCCAAGCAACAGGTAAAACAATGACCCTGAGTCCAAGCAACATGTAAAACAATGACCCTGAGTCCAAGCAACATGTAAAACAATGACCCTGAGTCCAAGCAACATGTAAAACAATGACCCTGAGTCCAAGCAACATGTAAAACAATGACCCTGAGTCCAAGCAACAGGTAAAACAATGACCCTGAGTCCAAGCAACATGTAAAACAATGACCCTGAGTCCAAGCAACATGTAAAACAATGACCCTGAGTCCAAGCAACATGTAAAACAATGACCCTGAGTCCAAGCAAAATGTAAAACAATGACCCTGAGTCCAAGCAACAGGTAAAACAATGACCCTGAGTCCAAGCAACAGGTAAAACAATGACCCTGAGTCCAAGCAACATGTAAAACAATGACCCTGAGTCCAAGCAAAATGTAAAACAATGACCCTGAGTCCAAGCAACAGGTAAAACAATGACCCTGAGTCCAAGCAACATGTAAAACAATGACCCTGAGTCCAAGCAACAGGTAAAACAATGACCCTGAGTCCAAGCAACAGGTAAAACAATGACCCTGAGTCCAAGCAACAGGTAAAACAATGACCCTGAGTCCAAGCAACAGGTAAAACAATGACCCTGAGTCCAAGCAACAGGTAAAACAATGGAAACACCAATTCACCGGCACCGAAGAAATTCAAGGTGCAACTTAGCGCCGGCAATATAAAGTAGGCAATTTTCTACGATGCACAGGATTGTAAATATATACGAGGCATATAATTACATACCTCACAAAGTACACAATACGAGGGAATATTACGCTGATTTGCCTAGCCGTTTGCATGAGTCAGTCTGTGAAAAACGGCGAGGAAAGCTGTCGACGACCCTCCAGCTGCTCCATCACAATGCTCCTACTCACCTGCAAAGTGGCTCTGCCAGACTGTGAATTCGAAATGTCACACCCACCATGTTCCCAGACCTGACCCCGTGTGATATCCACCAGCGTCCCATATTGACGGTCACCTCCGAGGGTCGCCATATTGACGGTCACCTCCGAGGGTCGCCATATTGACGGGTCACCTCCGAGGGTCGCCATATTGACGGGTCACCTCCGAGGGTCGCCATATTGACGGGTCAACTCCGAGGGTCGCCATATTGACGGGTCACCTCCGAGGGTCGCCATATTGACGGGTCACCTCCGAGGGTCGCCATATTGACGGGTCACCTCCGAGGGTCGCCATATTGACGGGTCACCTCCGAGGGTCGCCATATTGACGGGTCACCTCCGAGGGTCGCCATATTGACGGGTCATCTCCGAGGGTCGCCATATTGACGGGTCACCTCCGAGGGTCGCCATATTGACGGGTCACCTCCGAGGGTCGCCATATTGACGGGTCACCTCCGAGGGTCGCCATATTGACGGGTCACCTCCGAGGGTCGCCATATTGACGGGTCACCTCCGAGGGTCGCCATATTGACGGGTCACCTCCGAGGGTCGCCATATTGACGGGTCACCTCCGAGGGTCGCCATATTGACGGGTCACCTCCGAGGGTCGCCATATTGACGGGTCACCTCCGAGGGTCGCCATATTGACGGGTCACCTCCGAGGGTCGCCATATTGACGGGTCACCTCCGAGGGTCGCCATATTGACGGGTCACCTCCGAGGGTCGCCATATTGACGGGTCACCTCCGAGGGTCGCCATACTGACGGGTCATCTCCGAGGGTCGCCATATTGACGGGTCACCTCCGAGGGTCGCCATATTGACGGGTCACCTCCGAGGGTCGCCATATTGACGGGTCATCTCCGAGGGTCGCCATATTGACGGGTCACCTCCGAGGGTCGCCATATTGACGGGTCACCTCCGAGGGTCGCCATATTGACGGGTCACCTCCGAGGGTCGCCATATTGACGGGTCATCTCCGAGAGTCGCCATATTGACGGGTCACCTCCAAGGGTCGCCATATTGACGGGTCACCTCCGAGGGTCGCCATATTGACGGTCACCTCCGAGGGTCGCCATATTGACGGGTCACCTCCAAGGGTCGCCATATTGACGGGTCACCTCCGAGGGTCGCCATATTGACGGTCACCTCCGAGGGTCGCCATATTGACGGGTCACCTCCGAGGGTCGCCATATTGACGGGTCACCTCCAAGGGTCGCCATATTGACGGTCACCTCCGAGGGTCGCCATATTGACGGTCACCTCCGAGGGTCGCCATATTGACGGTCACCTCCGAGGGACGCCACCAGCGTCCCATATTGACGGGTCACCTCCGAGGGTCGCCACAAGCGTCCCGTATTGACGGGTCACTTCCGAGGGACGCCACCAGCGTCCCATATTGACAGTCACCTCAGAGGGACGCCATATTGACGGTCACCTCCGAGGGACGCCCTACAAAACAGTGGTTAAACAAACAAGTCACAAGTTTTTATTAGTGGCATAACAAAGCTTGGTGAAGATTATAACATATATATAGCCGTTCATTTTAATAAACTCGTGTAGTTCTGTTTCACTGTCTCTTAATGTTGGGCTCAGAATGTGGTGATCTCTATGTAAATGATCTGTCGGAAGGATTAGAAACATGCTGACTAAGTTAAACCTATGAGATTATGAACGATTTAGATCAAGAGGGTGACCTGGACAATATACAGAAGTAGCCCAACACGTGGCTGTTGAAGTTCAGTCCCAGCTACTGCAACAACATCAAGACAGGAGACAGGGAAAGCGGACCAGTGACTGAGTACCAACCAAAAGAGCAACACTTGTTATCGAAGAAAGAAAAAGATCAACTGGAAACGTTCCTTTTTTTTAAAGATAAATAATTAGACTGCCACGAGGAGCAAGTTTACTTTGCAGTGCCACTCAAAACGTGAGTGATTCCATGAAGATACCACCAGACAGCTACTCAGCCTGTGAGGGAAAATACTTACATAAAAACAAGACAATCTAACAACTGACGAAAATCCATAGTTGACAATGATGCATAAGATAGGAAGGTGTGAATGATCAGCACATCGGCTCAGTGCTGGCGAGTAGAACACAGGATGTTATCAAGAAATATTAATTACTCGAGAGCCTCGACAACGTGAGTAAGGAGACAGAAGATCTAATAAAGAGACATGCACAGGTTGACACTAAGATTTTGTAGCAGGAAAAATAGGCTAATAAAATCGTAAAGTAAAAAGCAACTCTGTCACCATCCACAGTCTTCCGAGTAACCTATGGAGAAATGTTTTGTGTCCATGATGTACTCCAGCCTCCATACATATTTAGGTACGATCGCCGTGAAGCACTTTTCCCTATTCTTGTTTCCCGGTGATTTAATGTTGGGAAGGGCAGGTCCTGTGATTATTTACATACAGGCTGGGCTGGAAATCGAGGGATTAAGTGATACTTGTGAAAGATGTAAGTAACAGTAAGAGACAAAGCACCAGTACGGGCGAGTGCAACAACGTGGGTCCCCTATGGGTCAGTTCTCGGTGCATGACAACGACTTATAATGGGAGATACAACCTTTTTTAGCCAGTGCTCGCAGGTAGTGATAATCTAATGGGGAGAATAAGAACGAAAAGCGATTTAAGGAAGACTTGGACAGGCTTAAGGAAAAGAACGAGATTTGGCGTCCAAAGTTCCAGCCCAGCAAGTGTAAAGTCATGTAATCGAGTGCAGGAGAAAGAGGACCGGAGACAGTGCACCACTTCAGTTGGCAGAAACTCACAGAGTTAGATGAAGACAAGGCCCTGGGAGTGAGCAGCGCGGCTAACCTGTTTCCCGCAGCACTCACAAGCACCTGCAGCACTAAGCATAGAGACAAAACCTACCCAAGTTTGAGAAAGTTCATAGATCCATTATCAAACTTATACTGGAAGTGAGAGGTGAGTACCATGGAGTGAGATGCACGAATCGGATCCCACGACTTAAGACGAACTTGTATCAAGATGAGACATGATCACGTCACAGTACTGTGTTACATACTCAAGGTAAACCCCAAGACTAGGGGGATACACATGGCAGAGGTCCAAGACGAAGGGACACATATGGGAGAGCCCAGGACTAGGGGACACATACGGCAGGGGTCCAGGATGAAGGAATACATATGGAAGGGGCCCAGAGCGAGGGGGGGGGTCACATATAGGAGAGAGGAGACACATAGGAGAGGTCCATGACGAGAGGACACACATGACAGTGTCCAGGACAAGAGGACACATTGGGGAGTATCCAGGACGAGGGGACACATGGGAGGAGCTTGAGGATGAGGGGACGCAAGGAAGGGACCATGACCAGGACAGGGCGACACACACAAGAAACACAGAGACGCTAAAATTTCATCTTTACAGCGAAAGTGAATCAAAGCAGAACACGCCAGTGAGAGAGACACTATGACAGCTTGGTCGTGCAGTTACCTCGAGCCTTCATTGCCTGGGGCTCTAGAGCTATAGCTTAACCTCTAAGATAATCAGCTAAAACACCCACACACACCGAGAACAATGTATTTTTAATTTAATCTTAAAATTATTTAAGTATATGACCTGAGTTGATAATTACTGTGAGAATGAGACTCAGTGTGAGAGCTCGAGCAATGTAAAACATGGTGGCAAGTAAACTCTCCTATCTAACACTATTTCATTCTTTTGCTCTGAAAGTGGGAAAATCTCGCTTCCCTTAAGCCTCATTAGTGAAAGCAAAGAGGTAATTAGTCTGACTTCCCTGGAGTCTCGTTAGTGAGAGTGAGAAAATGAGGTCTGGCTTCCCTGGAGTCTCGTTAGTGAGAGTGAGAAAATGAGGTCCGGCTTCCCTGGAGTCTCGTTAGTGAGAGTGAGAAAATGAGGTCTGGCTTCCCTGGAGTCTCGTTAGTGAGAGTGAGAAAATGAGGTCTGGCTTCCTTGGAGTCTCGTTAGTGAGAGTGAGAAAATGAGGTCTTGCTTCCCTGGAGTCTCGTTAGTGAGAGTGAGAAAATGAGGTCTGGCTTCCCTGGAGTCTCGTTAGTGAGAGTGAGAAAATGAGGTCTAGCTTCCCTGGAGTCTCGTTAGTGAGAGTGAGAAAATGAGGTCTGACTTCCCTGGAGTCTCGTTAGTGAGAGTGAGAAAATGAGGTCTGGCTTCCCTGGAGTCTCGTTAGTGAGAGTGAGAAAATGAGGTCTGGCTTCCCTGGAGTCTCGTTAGTGAGAGTGAGAAAATGAGGTCTGACTTCCCTGGAGTCTCGTTAGTGAGAGTGAGAAAATGAGGTCTGGCTTCCCTGGAGTCTCGTTAGTGAGAGTGAGAAAATGAGGTCTGACTTCCCTGGAGTCTCGTTAGTGAGAGTGAGAAAATGAGGTCTGACTTCCCTGGAGTCTCGTTAGTGAGAGTGAAGCAACGAAGTCTCACTTTGTTGTTGCTGCTGACACTTCTTCCGTCCATTATTTTATTGTTACTTTTAACATAAAAGTCGAATTAGCTGGACTTTGAGTCTTAGAAAGTTGCTGAGTGGTTGTCATACCCCGGAGCGGATGTATGGTTGTCATACCCCGGAGCGGATGTATAGTTGTCATACCCCGGAGCGGATGTATGGTTGTCATACCCCAGAGCGGATGTATGGTTGTCATACCCCGGAGCGGATGTATGGTTGTCATACCCCGGAGCGGATGTATGGTTGTCATTCCCCGGAGCGGATGCATGGTTGTCATACCCCGGAGCGGATGTATGGTTGTCATACCTCGGAGCGGATGTATGGTTGTCATACCCCGGAGCAGATGCATGGTTGTCATACCCCGGAGCGGATATATGGTTGTTATACCCCGGAGTGGATGTATGGTTGTCATACCCCGGAGCAGATGTATGGTTGTTATACCCCGGAGCGGATGTATGGTTGTCATACCCCGGAGCGGATGTATGGTTGTTATACCCCGGAGCGGATGTATGGCTGTCATACCCCGGAGCGGATGTATGGTTGTCATACCCCGGAGCGGATGTATGGTTGTCATACCCCGGAGCGGATGTATGGTTGTTATACATAGGAGCGGATGTATGGTTGTCTTACCCCGGAGCGGATGTATGGTTGTCATACCTCGGAGCGGATGTATAGTTGTTATACCCCGGAGCGGATGTATGGTTGTCTTACCCCAGAGCGGATGTATGGTTGTCATACCCCGGAACGGATGTATGGTTGTCATACCCCGGAGCGGATGTATGGTTGTTATACCCCGGAGCGGATGTATGGTTGTCTTACCCCGGAGTGGATGTATGGTTGTCATACCCCGGAGCGGATGTATGGTTGTCATACCCCGGAGTGGATGTATGGTTGTCACACCCCGGAGCAGATGCATGGTTGTCATACCCCGGAGCGGATGTATGGTTGTCATACCCCAGAGCGGATGCATGGTTGTCATACCCCGGAGTGGATGTATGGTTGTCACACCCCGGAGCAGATGCATGGTTGTCATACCCCGGAGCGGATGTATGGTTGTCATACCCCGGAGCGGATGTATGGTTGTCATACCCCGGAGCGGATGTATGGTTGTCATACCCCGGAGTGGATGTATGGTTGTCACACCCCGGAGCGGATGTATGGTTGCCATTCCCCAGAGCGGATGCATGGTTGTCATACCCCGGAGCGGATGTATGGTTGTCATACCCCGGAGCGGATGTATGGTTGTCATACCCCGGAGCGGATGTATGGTTGTCATACCCCGGAGCGGATGTATGGTTGTCATACCCCGGAGCGGATGTATGGTTGTCATTCCCCGGAGCAGATGCATGGTTGTCATACCCCGGAGTGGATGTATGGTTGTCATACCCCGGAGTGGATGTATGGTTGTCATACCCCGGAGCAGATGCATGGTTGTCATACCCCGGAGTGGATGTATGGTTGTCATACCCCTGACCGGATGTATGGTTGTCATACCCCGGAGCGGATGTATGGTTGTCATACTCCGGAGCAGATGTATGGTTGTCATACCCCGGAGCGGATGTATGGTTGTCATACCCCGGAGCGGATGTATGGTTGTCATACCCCGGAGCGGATGCGTGGTTGTCATACCCCGGAGCGGATGTATGGTTGTCATACCCCGGAGCGGATGTATGGTTGTCATACCCCGGAGCGGATGCATGGTTGTCATACCCCAGAGCGGATGCATGATTGTCATACCCCGGAGCGGATGCATGGTTGTCATACCCCGGAGCGGATGCATGGTTGTCATACCCCAGAGCGGATGCATGGTTGTCATACCCCAGAGCGGATGCATGGTTGTCATACCCCGGAGCGGATGCATGGTTGTCATACCCCGGAGCGGATGCATGGTTGTCATACCCCAGAGCGGATGTATGGTTTTCATACCCCGGAGCGGATGCGTGGTTGTCATACCCCGGAGCGGATGCATGGATGAATAAACAGAGAGAGAAATGTAACCAAGCAATGTACGAAGACGAGGAACAAGTGAGAGATGGAGTGAGGGAACGTAGGCGCCGAGGGAAGAGAGAGGCGTAGATACTTTTTTGTTTTATTAACAAAACTGGATTCATCAACAGTATTATTTGGCCTTTTTTATATGAACAAAAGCTAAATATGGGAGACACAGGTTAATACAGAGGAGCGTAGAAAGGATGTAGGTAGGGATGGAGAGAGCACAAAGAATTTGAGGACGGTGATGGGGGTGTGTACGCACCGAATTGTGTTAGTGGGGATTGAGACTAGGCTCCTGGACCAGCCTGTGTATTGAGTTGACTCCACCACTGTCTTGTCCGAGACATTCTACGCTTCAGTTACCTTACGTGTTTGTGTGTGTGTATATATGTTACCTACATGTCCTTACCAATATTTAGTTACAAGGGTCGAGTCCTAGCCCCTCCACCCCTTGTCGTTTGTCACATTCACCCACCTCTAGCCTGGTGGGCCTTATAGTACCTGTTCTTAAAACTATGTATGAAGACTGCCTTCACCACTTCAACGAGATTATTCTGCTTCCCCACTACTTTGACACAGAAGAAATGCTTCCTGACATCCTTGTGGTTCATCAGTGTCTTTAAGTTCCAGCTGAGCTCTCAGGTACATGCTTCTCACCTCTCAGACAGCTTGATCTGTCTATCCTCTCAATTCTCCTAAGTATTTCTGTTTCCAGTGTTGTTAGATTCAATTCCGTTAACGTCTCCTCGAAGCTCTATAAGAAACTTCCTTGTACATTTCATGTTGTTTTCAGGTGCGGGTTCCTTACTGATGTAGTATACTCCAAGATGAACTTGATGTATGTTCTACATTGGACACAGAATGACTCTTTGCTGAGATTCATGAAGGCCGCTCTTAGATTTGTCAAACGAGCATTGGCTGCACAGGTTATTCTCGAGTGTGTGTGTGTGTGTGTGTGTGTGTGTGTGTGTGTGTGTGTATGTGTGTGTGTGTGTGTGTGTGTGTGTGTGTGTGTGTGTGTGTGTATCTGTGTGTGTGTCTGTGTGTGTACTCACCTATTTGTGGAAGCAGGGGTCGAGTCATAGCTGCTGGCCCCGCCTCTTCACTGATTGCTACTAGGTCCTCTCTCTCCCTGCTCCATGAGCTTCATCAAACCTCGCCTTAAATCTATATATGGTTTTTGCCTCCACTATGTCATTTTCTAGGCGATTCCACTTCCTGACAACTCTATGACTAAAAAAAATACTTCCTAACGTCCCTTTGACTCATAGGAGTCTTCAACCTCCAATTGTGACCCCTTGTTTCTGTGTCCCATCTCTGGAACATTCTATCTTTGTCCACCTTGTCTATTCCGCACAGTATTTTAAATGTCGTTATCATGTCTCCCATGACACTCCTGTCGCCCTGGAGAGCGAAACGTTGCCGCAATAAAATGTCACATTAGATTTCCCTTAATTTTTCTACGTAGGACAATCCCCTTAGCTCTGGGACTAGTTTCGTTGCAAATTTTTGCACTTTCTCTAATTTCTTGACGTGCTTGACCTGGTGTGGGTTCCAAACTGGTGCTGCATACTCCAATATGGGCCTGACGTATATGGTGAACAGAGTCTTGGATATAGGAACGCTATTCTTAGGTTTGCTAGACGCCCGTACGCTGCAGCAGTTATCTGATTGATGTGCGCCTCAGGAGATGTGCTCGGTATTGTACTCACCCCAAGATCTTTTTCCTTGAGTGAGGTTTGCAGTCTTTGGCTACCTAGACTATACTGTGTCTGCGGTCTTCTTTACCCTTCCCCGATCTTCATGACTTGCAATTGGCAGGGTTAAATTCAAGGAGCGAGTTGCTGGACCAGGCTTGTAGCCTGTCCAGGTCTCTTTGTAGTCCTGCCTGATCCTCGACCAATGTAAGTCTCCTCATTAATTTCACATCATCTGCAAACAAGGACACTTCCGAGTCTATTCCTTCCGTTATATCATTTACATATACCAAAAACAGCACAGGTCCTAGGACTGACCCCTGTGGAATCCCGCTCGTCTCAGGTGCCCACTCTGACACCTCGTCACGTACCATGGCTCGTTGTTGCCTCCTTGTCAAATATTCTCTGACCCATTGCAGTGCCTTTCCTGTTATGCATGCCTGATCCTCTAGCTTTTGCATTAACCTCTTGTGAGGAACTGTGTTGAAGGGCTTCTTGCAGTAGAAGAAAATGCAGTCTATCCACCCTTCTCTCTCGTGGCTTACTTCTGGTACCGTGCCATAAAGCTCCAGTAGGTTTGTGACACAGGATTTTCCTTCCCTGAAACAGTGCTGGTTGTCGTTCATAAGCTTGTGTCTTTCTAGGTGTTCCACCACTCTCCTCCTGATGCTCATCTCCATGACTTTGCATACTGTACACGTCAGTGATACAGGTCTGTAGTTTAATGCCTCGTGTCTGTCTCCTTTCTTTAAAATTGGGACTACATTTGCCATCTTCCATACCTCAGGTAGTTGCCTAGTTTCAATGGATGTGTTGAAGATTTTTGCTAGCGGCACACACAGCAACTCTGCTCCCTCTCCAAGGACCCACGGAGAGATGTGTGTGTGTGTGTGTGTGCGCGCGTTGAATGGCTAGTCATGGTTGTGGGTGGAAATTGTCTGCCTTCACGATAATAGGGAAGCTAAAACTTGTATGTATTCAGGTGTAACGTAAAAAAAAAGTGTGTTAGTAGTTTGAATTCCTTGGATCTAGAGTCCCAGACGTCACTTAGAAAGGCCATCAGAAGGTAGGAGTGGATGTGGTGGTGGTGTGGCCCTGAAAAAGTTTAAGAGAGAACGAAATCTTGCGTAACACTGACAAGGGATCAGACGTGTGTAGTGGTGCTCACATGACTAGCGATTTTTCTCTTAGGTAAAAATGCTTGTCGCCTTGACTTAACTAACTTACCGACTGACTGGCTGACTGACCCACTGACTGGTCGACCGTCTGAATAATACATTGATTTACTGATTGACCCACTCACTAACTCACTCACTGACCCACTAACTGATTAAAAAAAAAACTGACTAACTGACCCCCTGACTGTCAGAACACATGCCTGATTGATTGATCCTCTCGCACACGTCGCACACGCGCGATCACCATCCATCAAAGACAGATCAAGGCTTTTTATGACCAGACGAAGATCAACTGTGGGATTCATACACGTGTCTTAATGGTGAGAGACTCCGAGATATACGGCAGCCTCTCACGCAAGTTATCCTTCAACAGGCCTGGGAAAAGGCATAATTTTAGGAAGGGAGGGGGAAGGGGAGGGGGAAGGGGAGGGGGAAGGGGAGGGGGAAGGGGAGGGGGAAGGGGAGGGGGAAGGGGAGGGTACTTTTATTGGAGGAGATGGACAAATTCCACATTATTGCAAATGAAAATGACCAAGTTGCAACTACGATGCTCAAGTGTTGAATTTTTGAGGCCAAGTAGAAGAGGCTTTTGAAAATGATCAGATCCGTTAAATGAACCCTTTGTCACGTACAGTAAACCAAAGTTGAAGACGATCGGATGAGGTGTTCTCAAGTTATAAAGGAAAGCTTGGAAGATGGAAAACAAATACAAAAATTCAGCAACCACTTAAGGCGCCTTTTTGGAAACAACAATAATAATAATAATAATAATAATAATAATAATAATAATAATAATAATAATAATAATAATAATAATAATTATAATAATAATAATTATATAATAATACAATAATAATAATTATTAATATTAATAATATTATTATTAACATTATCAGTATTAATATTATTATTATTATCCATAATAACCATATTATTATCAACCATAAGAATCATATTATTATTATTATTATTATTATTATTATTATTATTATTATTATTATTATTATTATTATTTCAATTATAACATGCAATAACAGGCAGTCATTGCTTGAAAATATCAC
This sequence comes from Cherax quadricarinatus, assembly GCF_038502225.1. Taxonomy (NCBI): domain Eukaryota; kingdom Metazoa; phylum Arthropoda; class Malacostraca; order Decapoda; family Parastacidae; genus Cherax; species Cherax quadricarinatus. Next base: position 49,022,386 of record NC_091297.1, read on the forward strand.
CTTTGAGTGAAACATCGTCTTGATCTGTTATAACTGTGTTGAGTGAAACATCGTCTTGATCTGTTATAACTGTGTTGAGTGAAACATCGTCTTGATCTGTTATAACTGCGTTGAGTGAAACATCGTCTTGATCTGTTATAACTGTGTTGAGTGAAACATCGTCTTGATCTGTTATAACTGTGTTGAGTGAAACATCGTCTTGATCTGTTATATCTGTGTTGAGTGAAACATCGTCTTGATCTGTTATATCTGTGTTGAGTGAAACATCGTCTTGATCTGTTATAACTGTGTTGAGTGAAACATCGTCTTGATCTGTTATATCTGTGTTGAGTGAAACATCGTCATGATCTGTTATATCTGTGTTGAGTGAAACATCGTCTTGATCTGTTATATCTGTGTTGAGTGAAACATCGTCTTGATCTGTTATATCTGTGTTGAGTGAAACATCGTCTTGATCTGTTATATCTGTGTTGAGTGAAACATCGTCTTGATCTGTTATATCTGTGTTGAGTGAAACATCGTCTTGATCTGTTATATCTGTGTTGAGTGAAACATCGTCTTGATCTGTTATAAGTGTGCTTGAATCACCCTCGTTGCAGTGAATGTGCTACAGGAAGCAGCAGCAGCAGCAGCAGCAGCAGCAGCAGCAGCAGCCGCAGCAGCCGCAGCAGGAGGAGCGACAGCAGCAGCAGCAGCAGCAGCAGCAGCAGCAGCAGCAGCAGCAGCAGCAGCCGCAGCAGGAGGAGCGACAGCAGCAGCAGCAGCAGCAGCAGCAGCAGCAGCAGCAGCAGCAGCAGCACCAGCACCAGCACCAGCACCAACAACAACAACAACAACAACAACAACAACAACAACAACAACAACAACAACAACAACAACAACAACAACAACAACAACAACAACAGCAGCAGAGGGTCACTATCTAGGTTGCATCAAAGTCACCACAGAACTGACGAGTGGGACTCATCACCTGGTATTGTCTGCCGTGTTTATGTCTTATCTTTTATTTCTGCCTACTCGTCTAGAACTTTTATTTGCATTAAAGTGTGAGACACTTGTCGGTTTACTAAACCATTTAAATTTGTATTAAAGTAGCTTTCATATATATATATATATATATATATATATATATATATATATATATATATATATATATATATATATATATATATATATATATATATATATATATATATATATATATATATATTTATATTAAAGAATTCTTGACGTTAATGTACAGGCGAAAGGCACCTTAACGACCGACGTGTAGTCGATAATCTTGAAATCTAATAAACCAGATAACCACTTTTAAATTTCCGACACCAAGATGATCGTCAGTTATTTTTTTTATATAGAAGCAACGTTGTGATAAGAACATAAAAAAGAAGGAACACTGCAACATACCTACTGACCCATGCGGAGTAGGTCCATGTTTCCCCCCCGGATTAGACCAATGACTCACCCAGTCTGGTCACCTCCACTCAAGGATGGAGCACTGCACCAGACCCAGCAGCACAAGCACGTCAGATCCAACTCACACCCACCCACACCCACTCATGCATTTATCTAACCTATTTTTAAAACTACACAACGTATTAGCCTGAATAACTGTACTCGGGAGTTTGTTCCACTCATCCACAACTCTATTACCAAACCAGTGCTTTCCTATATCCTTCCTGAATCTGAATTTTTCCAACTTGAAACCATTGCTGCGAGTCCTGTCTTGGCTGGAAATTTTCAGCACGCTATTTACATCCCCTTTATTTATTCCTGTTTTCCATTTATACACGTCGATCATATCCCCCCTAATTCTACGCCTTTTGAGAGAGTGCAGATTCAGGGCCCTCAGTCTATCCTCATAGGGAAGATTTCTGATACATGGGATCATCTTTGTCATCCTACTCTGTACGTTTTCCAGAGCATTTATATCCATTCTGTAATACGGTTACCAGAACTGTGCAGCATAGTCTAAATGAGGCCTAACCAGGATATATAGAGTTGAAGAACAACCTGAGGACTTCTATTATTTATACTTCTAGATATGAAGCCAAGAATTCTGTTAGCTTTATTGCGAACACTAATGCACTGTTGTCATGGTTTTAGATTACTGCTAACCAGAACTCCTAAATCCTTTTCGCCATCAGTAGTATTAAGATCTACATTATTTAGTTTATATGTGGCATGGTTATTTACCTGTCCAACATTTAGACCTTTGCATTTGTCTATATTAAACTGCATCTGCCACTTCTCCGACCATTGCATCAGTCTATTCAAATCATCCTGGAGTGCTCTAGTGTCCTCATTAGAATGAATTGGACGGCCTATTTTAGTGTTATCGGCATATTTGCTTATGTCGCTGTTTATTCCCTCATCTATGGCGTTTATGTAAATTGTGAACAACAACGGGCCTAACACTGCCCCCATTCTGATTTCTCCCCATTTATGCAAACTCTCTCCTGTCTATTTGTCAGCCATGCCTCTACCCAGGAAAAAAATTCTCCTTCTATTCCGTGTGCCTTAAGTTTCCTCAATAGCCTTTGATGTGGAACTCTATTGAAAGCCTTACTGAAGTCCATATACACAATATCATATTCATTACCATGATCTACCTCCTCAAACACCTTAGTGAAAAAAGTTAGTAAATTCGTAAGACAGGAACGCCCCTTTGTGAAACCGTGTTGAGATTCATTAATCAATCTGTGCCTGTCAAGATGGCTACGAATTGCTTCGGCAATTATTGATTCCATAAATTTTCCCACTATGGAGGTAAGGCTTATAGGTCTATAGTTCGAAGCCAAGGACCTGTCACCTGCCTTGTAAATAGGTATTACATTTGCCATTTTCCACTTATAGTAGAGGATAATTGTTTCCTTAGCGTTAAATGGAGCGATATGTCGTGCTGTTGACACAATGTTTCGCCCTGTGTAGAGCTTGATCAGTTTATGACAAGTTAAAAACTTTACAAAGAGTGAAACATGGTATGACGAAGCTCTACACAGTACGAAATATGGCATGATAAAGTTCTGCACAGAGCGATACATGACTTGCCGAAAGGTCTACAGAGGGTGAAACGTTCTGCTAGTAAATGCATGCCTTACAAGGTGTGTCATTTCCTCACAAGAGTTAGGGGCATAAAACCTCACAAGAAAACACAGAAATTTTGAACTACAGACAAGAATATGGATTCATACCTCGAATGCTGTCGGTGTATAAGGTGACGCTGCTGACGGGTCGATCACAGTCCTCGTGTGTTCCTTCTCGGTTTACCCTTCGCTACTGAATGTTTGTAATGAGTCTGTAATGTTTATTCTCTGTCCTGTGAAGAAGAACTGATAAGCTCGTCACATGAGGACCAGTGACTCCCGACATCAACAATGACGCTACTGGCCAGAAACAGCCGAGGATCGGATTCCCTTCAAGAACGACTCTGCAGGCCAGGAAACCCCGAAATCAGATTCATCCGAGTTCGGAAACGATTCTACTGGCCAGAAACAGTCGATCGGATACACCACCTGACTTTAAGAACATCTCGACTGGTTAGAAACAACTGATCGGATTCGCCTGACTTTAAGGACGTATAGGCAGAGTTCTGCGTATGAGTTAGGTTGACGGACAGCGGACGTGTAGATAACAGGGTTAGATTTAGACCTTTAAAAGGATTTTTGGAGTGACAGATATAGGCTTCAATAGATAGATAAGTAAATATAATGGAGAATGGGGAGGTAGACAACAAGATAGATATATATAAACAATTTGCTCAACTAATATATTTACGTTTATATGAAACATAAAATATATAGATAAGATACATACATTTTTTATCTCTAAATATTAATATAGAGACAGATGTAGAAAAAGATATATAAATTGGAAAAAAAACTTGGCGGAAAATTATTTGATATTCTGTGTATACAGATTATATATATATATATATATATGTGTGTGTGCTTATATAAATATATTATATAAATAGAGTGCTGTTGTCTGTCTGTTAAATAATAAAGAAACAAGTGGGCAATAAAATGGCGTTGTGGTGTACAATACAATGATAGTTGCCCTCAGAAACATTGATGATTTCTATTAGTTTGCTCATATAATTATTATATAGACGATTTTGTTATTTTGGTTTGTGTGTGTGTGTGTGTGTGTGTGTGTGTGTGTGTGTGTGTGTGTGTGTGTGTGTGTGTGTGTGTGTGTGTGTGTGTGTGTGTGTGTGTGTGTGTGTGTGTGTGTGTGTGTGTGTGTGTGTGTGTGTGTGTGTGTGTGTGTGTGTGTGTGTGTGTGTGTGTGTGTGTGTGGGAGGTGGAAACTGCCGTGAGTCAGTGTGTTGGCAGGTGTTGAAGGGGGAGTGTCAGCCACGCTTCCTCTCCTCCTCCAGCGTCTGCCTGTTTGGATTTATGGCTTTACAGCGGAAAAGGAAGTTTATTACGAAACTTCAGTGTCTTCAAGGAAACTGTCTGCAGCCCTTTGATGTCCCCTGCAAGACGTACGAGGTGAGACCTTGGGCGGTTTTCACGGAGTAATGACTTTTGTAATCTCTAAGCCATCGATACAACATTCTCGAAATGAACGGTGGGGAGGAAGAACTGATAAAGACGGGGATGAGGAAGAGTCGGTACGGACGGTGATAGTGTAGTGCCGGATACAGCGAACATAAGACACGTTGCTGAATAAGATTTTAAGGAAATGGATTTTTATGAAGTCTTAACATGATAAAAATGTTAACAGTTCAAGACGTGCGCCCAATAGAAGCTCGTTATGTATAGCGTGTCTTTATCCGCAGCGATGAGGAACAGGAGTCGATACGGTCAGTGAAGAAGACTTAGTGTAATGCACCTTGACTAGTCTACCGTGGTCAGGTTCACTGGAGGAGCCACAAGCACCACACACGTTCACTCTACACAGTCGGAGATGCGAGTGTTATACTGACACACTGCCACTCACCACGGCCCTTCCCTTACCTGGTCAAGCCACGCCCCCTCCCTCCCGTGGCACCCCCACTTTGGCACCCCCTCGGCAACGTTCACAATCACTCTCTCTCTCTCTCTCTCTCTCTCTCTCTCTCTCTCTCTCTCTCTCTCTCTCTCTCTCTCTCTCTCTTGTCTCACACGTTAAGTAAGATATATGTACTTTACAATAACAATGAATGTGAAAGAAAGACACTTGCGCAGTGTTAGAATATGGAAGAAACGCGTCGCCACCAACACTTGCTTCAGTCATGACTGAAGAATCCTCTGTCTGGCGGAACGTTTCCTCCATACAATATTCCATACAATATTCTAACACTCCTCATATGTCTTATTTCACAGCAGTCATCTTCACTGTCTCCCCGTCGCTGGTTGACGCTGCTCCCGTACCCACCAACCTTGATCGTCCTGACAGCGGGCAACAAGTTGGCACCTGGGTATCGAGACTTGTGTACACAGAAACCTCTATGTCAGTGGACGTTTCGTTCATTAGGCAGCTAAACGACTCTCAGCGTTGCCTGAACACTTGTCTAAAATAAAGTCTGGTTCTGTTTCACTCGTTTTTACACCATTTATAAGGTTGTTTGTGCTACATCAACGGTAAAATATTGCTAACAGGTAACTACCATTATTATAAACATTACAGGTAGCTATTATTATTATCAACATTACAGTGTGACTACCATCATTATAAACATAGATAACTAACATCAATATAAACATTTCAGGTGACAGAGTTTTCCTGTTTTCTCACAAAACGTTGATTTCTAGGGAAAATCTCGCTTAACTAAAATAATGAAAGAACACAAAATTGCGCATATAAAAATATAATTTAAAATTTTTGGTATCTTCAACCCCTCAAGGAAGGTTCCTTGATGTTGGTGAGGGGCTCTTGATTTAGGGAATTGGATCTGTGCTCCAGTTCCCTGAATTAAGCCTGAATGCCTTCCACATCCCCCCAGGCGCTGTATAATCCACCGGGTTTAGCGCTTCCCCCTTGATTATAATAATAATAATAATAATAATAATAATAATAATAATAATAATAATAATAATAATAATAATAATAATAATAATTGGTATGTTCAATACATTTGGATAAGATAAACAGTTATATTTCAACTGTAGAAACACCCACTTTCAATTACATTTTTTATGTCTTCTGGGATATCTGTCTTCACCACCCAGAAGACAGTAGAACATGGCACATTATTTTGGCACCCTCTGTAGGCCTAGTCATCAATAGTGTCTTTTATTTTATTAAACTTTAATTTTCTTGGCACCTTGTTCAGCACTAGTGGCACCTTGTTCAGTACTAGTGGCATCTTGTTCAGTACTAGTGGCATCTTGTTCAGTACTAGTGGCATCTTGTTCAGTACTAGTGGCATCTTGTTCAGTACTAGTGGCATCTTGTTCAGTACTAGTGGCATCTTGTTCAGTACTAGTGGCATCTTGTTCAGTACTAGTGGCATCTTGTTCAGTACTAGTGGCATCTTGTTCAGTACTAGTGGCATCTTGTTCAGTACTAGTGGCATCTTGTTCAGTACTAGTGGCACTTCACTACTAGTGGCAGCTTATTCAATACCAGTGGCATCCTGTTCAGTACTAGTGGCACCTATTTCAGTACTAGTGGCACCTTGTTCAGTACTACTGGCACTTGGTACAGTACTACTGGCATCTTGTTCAGTACTAGTGGCACCTTGTTCAGTACTGCTGGCACCTTGTTCAGTACTAGTGGCCCCTTGTCAGTACGAGTGGCACCTTGTTCAGTACTAGTAGCATCTTGTTCAGTACTAGTAGCACCTTGTTCAGTACTAGTGGCATTTTGTTCAGTACTAGTGGCACCTTGTTAAGTACTAGCGGCATCATGTTCAGTACTAGTGGCATTTTGTTCAGTACTAGTAGCATTTTGTTCAGTAATAGTGGCATTTTGTTCAGTACTAGTGGTACCTTGTTAAGTACTAGTGGCACCATGTTCAGTACTACTGGCACCTTGTTCAGTACTAGTGGCATCTTGTTCAGTACTAGTGAAACCTTGTTCAGTACTAGTGGTGCCTTGTTCAGTACTAGTAGCATCTTGTTCAGTACTAGTGGCACCTTGTTCAGTACTAGTGGCATCTTGTTCAGTACTAGTGGCATCTTGTTCAGTACTAGTGAAACCTTGTTCAGTACTAGTGGCACCTTGTTCAGTATTAGTGGCATCATGTTCAGTACTAGTGGCACTTTGTTCAGTACTAGTAACATTTTGTTCAGTACTAGTGACACCTTAAGTACTAGTGGCACCATCTTCAGTAATACTGGCACCTTGTTCAGTACTAGTGGCACCTTGTTCAGTACCAGTGGCACCTTGTTCAGTACTACTAGCACTTTGTTCAGTACTAGTGGCACCTTGTTCAGTATTAGTGGCACCTTATTCAGTACTAGTGGCATCTTGTTCAGTACTAGTGGCACGATGTTCAGTAATAGTGGCACCTTGTTCAGTACTAGTGACATCTTGTTAAGTACTAGTGACATCTTGTTCAGTACCAGTTCCATCATGTTCAGTACTAGTGGCACTTTGTTCACTACTAGTCTCACCTTCTTCAGTACTAGTGGCACCTTGTTTAGTACTAGTGGCACCTTGATAAGTACTAGTGGCACCGTGTTCAGTACTAGTGGCACCTTGTTAAGTACTAGTGGCACGTTGTTCAGTATTAGCTACATTTTGTTCAGAACTAGTGGCATCTTGTTCAGTACTAGTGGCACCTTGTTCAGTACTAATGGCACCTTGTTCAGTACTAGTGGCACCTTGTTCAGTACTAGTGGCATCTTGTTCAGTACTAGTGGCACCTTGTTCTGTACTAGTGGCACCTTGTTCAGTACAAGTGGCACCTTGTTCAATACTAGTTGCACATTGTTCAGTACTAGTGACACCTTGTTCAGTACTAGTGGCACCTTGTTCAATACTATTGGCACCTTGTACATTTCTAGTGGCACCTTGTTCAGTACTAGTGACACCTTGTTCAGTAGTAGTGGCACCTTGTTCAGTACTACTGGCACCTTGTTCAGTACTAGTGGCACCTTGTTCAGTACTAGTGGCACCTTGTTCAGTACTAGTGGCACATTGTTCAGTACAAGTGGCACCTTGTTCAGTACTAGTGGCACCTTGTTCAGTACTAGTGACACCTTTTTCATTACTAGTGCCACCTTGCTCAGTACTAGTTGCACCTTGTTTAGTACTAGTGACACGTTCTTCAGTACAAGTGGCACCTTGTTCAGTACTAGTGGCACCTTGTTCAGTACTAGTGGCACCTTGTTCAGTACTAGTGACATCTTGTTGAGTACTAGTGGCATCTTGTTCAGTACTAGTGGCATCTTGTTCAGTAATAGTTGCACCTTGTTCAGTAATAGTTGCACCTTGTTCAGTACTAGCGGCACCTTGTTCAGTACTAGTGGCACCTTGTTCAGTACTAGTGGCACCTTGTTCAGTACTAGTGGCATCTTGTTCAGTACTAGTGGCATCTTTTTCAGTACTAGTGGCACCTTGTTCAGCACTAGTAGCATCTTGTTCAGTACTAGTGGCATCTTGTTCAGTACTAGTGGCATCTTGTTCAGTACTAGTGGCACCTTGTTCAGTACTAGTGGCACCTTGTTCAGTACTAGTGGCACCTTGTTCAGTACTAGTGACATCTTGTTCAGTACTAGTGGCACCTTGTTCAGTACTAGTGGCACCTTGTTCAGTACTAGTGGCACCTTGTTCAGTACTAGTGGCACCTTGTTCAGCACAAGTGGCACCTTGTTCCGTACTAGTGGCACCTTGTTCAGTACTAGTTGCATCTTGTTCTGTACTAGTGGCACCTTGTTCAGTACTAATGACACCTTGTTCAGTACAAGTGGCACCTTGCTCAGTACTAGTGGCATCTTGTTCAGTACAAGTGGCACCTTGTTCAGTACTAGTGGCACCTTGTTCAGTACAAGTGGCACCTTCTTCAGTACAAGTGGCACCTTGTTCAGTACTAGTGGCATCTTGTTCAGTACAAGTGGCACCTTGTTCAGTTCTAGTGGCACCTTGTTCAGTACTACTTGCACCTTGTTCAGTACTAGTTGCATCTTGTTCAGTGCTAGTAGCATCTTGTTCAGTACAAGTGGGACCTTGTTCAGTACTAGCGGCACCTTGTTCAGTACAAGTGGCACCTTGTTCAGTACTATTGGCATCTTGTTCAGTACTAGTGGCACCTTGTTCAGTACAAGTGGCACCTTGTTCAGTACTAGTGGCATCTTGTTCAGTACTAGTGGCACCTTGTTCAGTACAAGTGGCACCTTGTTCAGTACTTTTGGCATCTTGTTCAGTACTAGTGGCACCTTGTTCAGTACAAGTGGCACCTTGTTCAGTACAAGTGGCACCTTGTTCATTACAAGTGGCAGCTTGTTCAGTACAAATGGCACCTTGTTCAGTACTAGTGGCACCTTATTCAGTACTAGTGGCATCTTGTTCAGTACTAGTGGTATCTTGTTCAGTACTAGTGGCATCTTGTTCAGTACTAGTGGCACTTTGTTCAGCACTAGTGGCACCTTGTTCAGTACAAGTAGCACCTTGTTCAGTACTAGTGACATCTTGTTCACTACTAGTGGCACCTTGTTCAGTACTAGTGGCACCTTGTTCAGTACTAGTGGCATCTTTTTCAGTACTAGTGGCATCTTGTTCAGTACTAGTGGCATCTTGTTCAGTACTAGTGGCATCTTGTTCAGTACTAGTGGCACCTTGTTCAGTACTAGTGGCACCTTGTTCAGTACTAGTGGCATCTTGTTCAGTACTAGTGGCACCTTGTTCAGTACAAGTGGCACCTTGTTCAGTACTTTTGGCATCTTGTTCAGTACTAGTGGCACCTTGTTCAGTACAAGTGGCACCTTGTTCAGTACAAGTGGCACCTTGTTCAGTACAAGTGGCACCTTGTTCAGTACAAGTGGCACCTTGTTCAGTACTAGTGGCACCTTATTCAGTACTAGTGGCATCTTGTTCAGTACTAGTGGTATCTTGTTCAGTACTAGTGGCATCTTGTTCAGTACTAGTGGCACTTTGTTCAGCACTAGTGGCACCTTGTTCAGTACAAGTGGCACCTTGTTCAGTACTAGTGACATCTTGTTCACTACTAGTGGCACCTTGTTCAGTACTAGTGGCACCTTGTTCAGTACTAGTGGCATCTTTTTCAGTACTAGTGGCATCTTGTTCAGTACTAGTGGCATCTTGTTCAGTACTAGTGGCATCTTGTTCAGTACTAGTGGCACCTTGTTCAGTACTAGTGGCATCTTGTTCAGTACTAGTGGCATCTTGTTCAGTACTAGTGGCACCTTGTTCAGTACTAGTGGCATCTTGTTCAGTACTAGTGGCATCTTGTTCAGTACTAGTGGCATCTTGTTCAGTACTAGTAGCATCTTGTTCAGTACTAGTGGCATCTTGTTCAGTACTAGTGGCATCTTGTTCAGTACTAGTGGCACCTTGTTCAGTACTAGTGGCACCTTGTTCAGTACTAGTGGCACCTTGTTCAGTACTAGTGGCATCTTGTTCACTACTAGTGGCATCTTGTTCAGTACTAGTGGCATCTTGTTCAGTACTAGTGGCATCTTGTTCAGTACTAGTGGCATCTTGTTCAGTACTAGTGGCACCTTGTTCAGTACTAGTGGCATCTTGTTCAGTACTAGTGGCATCTTGTTCAGTACTAGTGGCACCTTGTTCAGTACTAGTGGCACCTTGTTCAGTACTAGTGGTAGCATCTGAAAATGTTACGTCAAGTTCATTACCTCGGTGAACATTACCTCGGTGAACATTACCTCGGTGAACATTACCTCGGTGAACATTACCTCGGTGAACATTACCTCGGTGAGCATTACCTCCGTGAACATTACCTCGGTGAACATTACCTCGGTGAACATTACCTCGGTGAACATTACCTCGGTGAACATTACCTCGGTGAACATTACCTCGGTGAACATTACCTCGGTGAACATTACCTCGGTGAGCATTACCTCGGTGAACATTACCTCGGTGAGCATTACCTCCGTGAACATTACCTCGGTGAGCATTACCTCCGTGAACATTACCTCGGTGAGCATTACCTCGGTGAACATTACCTCGGTGAACATTACCTCGGTGAACATTACCTCGGTGAACATTACCTCGGTGAACATTACCTCGGTGAACATTACCTCGGTGAACATTACCTCGGTGAGCATTACCTCGGTGAACATTACCTCGGTGAACATTACCTCGGTGAACATTACCTCGGTGAACATTACCTCGGTGAACATTACCTCGGTGAACATTACCTCGGTGAACATTACCTCGGTGAACATTACCTCGGTGAGCATTACCTCGGTGAACATTACCTCGGTGAACATTACCTCGGTGAACATTACCTCGGTGAACATTACCTCGGTGAACATTACCTCGGTGAACATTACCTCGGTGAACATTACCTCGGTGAACATTACCTCGGTGAACATTACCTCGGTGAACATTACCTCGGTGAACATTACCTCGGTGAACATTACCTCGGTGAACATTACCTCGGTGAACATTACCTCGGTGAACATTACCTCGGTGAACATTACCTCGGTGAACATTACCTCGGTGAACATTAGTTTCAGTATTAAAAACACATTTCCTCTCTGGAAGGTCGTTTATAAATATTGTTAATCATCATTACTCTTAATGTTCTCTCCTAGCGTCACTGTCTCCACTGTTAATAACATCTGCAGAGATTATCATCATCACTCTGATCATCATCAGATCATCATCGTCAATTTCAGATGAAGTACTGCAGGAACAACACTGGTATGTGATCTTCCTCGACGTTTACAACATATTCCTGAGCATTTGTATGCAGCCTCATCGTCCGTCGCAACCCTTCCTGCGCCTACAGGATGTTAGAGACAGGAGCGACTCCGGGGTTGCTGCCTCAGGAGCTGAGATAGGAAGCAATCCATCACGGTGAATATTCTAGCCACAAAGCTCGCGTGGTAACTGACTACTTAGCCACGAATTAATTTGTTGATAGTCTCGTAGGAAGTGCAGGCGTGCAGCTGGTGTTGTTAGCCGGAGTCTCGCTCAGATGAAGTTCGCGATGCTACACTGATTTAGAGAGGTTTCAGGTTTCACTCTTTGATGTTCCATATGTTGCAAGAAGGGAAATTATCATTTTTATCTAAAGTGGCACTCTTATCATGGAAGAAGCATCAGTAGTGAACGTTAAGTCATCACACTTTGTTACAGTGTCAGTAACTTTCTTATGCTCTTTCGAAATACACACAACCACTGGCAACGTGTAAAAAATAATGCGATCTTTAATTTCCTTGTGGTTGTGGAACAGTACAACCAAAACTCAATCTTTTTCTTGCTGGGATATATGTATGTATGTATATATATGTATATATATATATATATATATATATATATATATATATATATATATATATATATATATATATATATATATATATATATATATATATATATATATATATATACATATATAAAATATATATAAATATATATATATATATAAAATATATATAAATATATATATGTATATATATATATATATATATATATATATATATATATATACATATATATATATATATATATATATATATATATATATATATATACATATATATATATATATATATATATATACATATACATATATATATATATATACACACGCACACACACACACACACACACACACACACACACACACGTCTCTTCTCTGGAATTAAATCAATGAGTAAAACATCAAACATGATTATGTTGTCACTAAATTTCTCTAACATGTTTTACTTGAATGTTGCTTGTGCTGGTACAAATTCTTCTTTGAGTTGCATTAAGTTCGTCAAAGAAAATTGGGAGTAGTCACTGTCCTCTGTGACAACGCACTCTCGGGCAAATGCTGATGCATAGTCTTTTCTTGGTGGTTGTCCTCTTTTCTCTTTATCTGGCACGCTCACCCAAGACAAGATAACATATAATTTTCATGATATATGGTTCCCTCAACTGCCAAGCAGGACGCGCAACATATTCAACTGTTTACCTCTTTTATTCCCCCAAGTATCGTCTCGTTCAGCACTGTTCTCTTATGATTTTTATTTGTGACAAACTTACAACATTGCAAATTTTCCGCCTCTTGCGTATAGGCTTCTTTTCAAAACACAATAGCAGCATTTCTTGAAATCAAATGCAGGGATCACAGATCTGTTTACCCTTCTACTTGAGATTTTTTCAAAGCGAAATTCTCTGTATTACCTTCATTTGCTCCTTTGGTTCTAAATTCATTCTTTCCTGTGTATTCCTTCTTAAAGTCTTCATGTATTCTACAGTTTGCCTCTCTTTCTACGGAGTCCATTCACCATCTCATGTCATATCACTAGTTGTAGTCATCGTAGCAATACCGTCCTGAGCACACACTACACTACCTCTGGAAACACACACTACACTACCTCTGGAAACACACACTACACTACCTCTGGAAACACACGCTACACTACCTCTGGAAACACACACTACACTACCTCTGGAAACACACACTACACTACCTTTGGAAACACACACTACACTACCTCTGGAAACACTCACAACGCTACCTCTGGAAACACACACAATACTACCTCTGGAAACACACACTACACTATCTTTGGAAACACACACTACACTACCTCTGGAAACACACAAATCACTACCTCTGGAAACACACGCTACACTACCTCTGGAAACACACACTACACTACCTCTGGAAACGCACACTACACTACCTCTGGAAACACACACTACACTACCTCTGGAAACACACACTACACTACCTCTGGAAACACACACTACACTACCTTTGGAAACACACACTACACTACCTCTGGAAACACTCACAACGCTACCTCTGGAAACACACACAATACTACCTCTGGAAACACACACTACACTATCTTTGGAAACACACACTACACTACCTCTGGAAACACACACTACACTACCTTTGGAAACACACACTACACTACCTCTGGAAACACACACTACACTACCTTTGGAAACACACACTACACTACCTCTGGAAACACTCACAACGCTACCTCTGGAAACACTCACAACGCTACCTCTGGAAACACACACAATACTATCTCTGGAAACACACACTACATTACCTCTGGAAACACACACTACATTACCTCTGGAAACACATACTACACTACCTCTGGAAACACACACTACCTCTGGAAACACACACTACCTCTGGAAACACACACAACACTACCTCTGGAAACACACACTACATTACCTCTGGAAACACACACTACACTACCTCTGAAAACACACACTACTTCTGGAAACACACACAACACTACCTCTGGAAACACACACTACACTACCTCTGGAAACACACACTACACTACCTCTTGGAAACACACACTACACTACCTCTGGAAACACACACTACACTACCTTTGGAAACACACACAACACTACCTCTGGAAACACACACTACACTACCTCTTGGAAACACACACTACACTACCCCTGGAAACACACACTACACTACGTCTGGAAACACACACTACACTACCTTGGGAAACACACACAACACTTCCTCTGGAAACACACACTACATTACCTCTGGAAACACACACAACACTACCTCTGGAAATACACACTACACTACCTCTTGGAAACACACACTACACTACCCCTGGAAACACACACTACACTACGTCTGGAAACACACACTACACTACCTTTGGAAACACACACTACACTACCTCTGTAACACACACTACACTACTTCTGGAAACACATTTCCTCTGGAAACACACACTACATCTGGAAACACACATTACCTCTGTAAACACACATTACCTCTTGTAACACACATTACCTCTGGAAACACACACTATCTCTGGAAACACATTACCTCTGGAAATACACACTATCTCTGGGAACAAACATTATCTTTGGAAACACACATTACCTCTGGAAACACACACTACCTTAGGAAACACACATAACCTCTGGAAACACACATTACCTCTGGAAACACACATTACCTCTGGAAACACACACTACCTCTGGAAACACATTACCTCTGGAAACACACATTACCTCTGGAAACACACATTACCTTTGGAAACACACACTACACTACCTCTGGAAACACATTACCTCTAGAAACACACACTACCTCTGGAAACACACATTACCTCTGGAAACACACATTGCCTCTGGAAGCATACACTACCTTTGGAAACACACATTGCCTCTGGAAACACACATTATCTCTGTAAACACACATTACCTCTGGAAACACACATTACCTCTAGAAACACACACTACCTCTGGAAACACATTACCTCTGGAAACACACACTATCTCTGGGAACAAACATTATCTTTGGAAACACACATTACCTCTGGAAACACACATTACCTCTGGAAACACACACTACCTCTGGAAACACACATTACCTCTGGAAACACACATTACTTCTAGAAGCACACATTACCATTGAAAACACACACTACACTACCTCTGGAAACACATTACCTCTGGAAACACACACTACCTCTGGAAACACACATTACCTCTAGAAACACACACTGCCTCTCGAAACACACACTGCACTACCTCTGGAAACACAAGCTACACTATCGCTGGAAACACACTACACTACCTCTGTAACACACACTACACTACTTCTGGAAACACATTACCTCTGGGAACACACACTACCTCTGGAAACAAACATCTCTGGAAACACACATTACCTCTGGAAACTTTACCTTTGGAAACACACATTGCCTCTGGAAGCACACACTACACTACCTCTGGAAAAACTTTCAGCACATCAGCAGTGAAGTTCTGTGTATGCAAGTGTATCCCTCGTTGTATGCTGTAGATGCGTTTTATGCTGTAGTTGCGTTTTATGCTGTAGATGTGTTTTATGCTGTAGTTGCGTTGTATGCTGTAGTTGCGTTTTATACTGTAGATGGGTTTTATGCTGTAGATGCGTTTTATGCCGTAGTTGCGTTTTATACTGTAGATGGGTTTTATGCTGTAGATGCGTTTTATGCTGTAGTTGCGTTTTATGCTGTAGATGTGTTTTATGCTGTAGATGCGTTTTATGCTGTAGTTGCGTTTTATGCTGTAGATGTGTTTTATGCTGTAGATGCGTTTTATGCTGTAGTTGCGTTTTATGCTGTAGATGTGTTTTATGCTGTAGTTGCTTTTTATGCTCTAGATGCGTTTTATACTGTAGATGGGTTTTATGCTGTAGATGCGTTTTATGCTGTAGTTGCGTTTTATGCTGTAGATGCGTTTTATGCTGTAGTTGCGTTTTATGCTGTAGATGCGTTTTATGCTGTAGTTGCGTTTCATGCTGTAGTTGCGTTTTATACTGTAGATGCGTTTTATGCTGTAGATGCGTTTTATGCTGTAGTTGCGTTTTATGCTGTAGATGCGTTTTATGCTGTAGATGTGTTTTATGCTGTAGTTGCGTTTTATGCTGTAGTTGTGTTTTATACTGTAGATGCGTTATATGCTTTAGTTGCGTTTTATGCTGTAGTTGCGTTTTATGCTGTAGATGTGTTTTATGCTGTAGTTGCGTTTTATACTGTAGTTGCGTTTTATACTGTAGATGCGTTTTATGCTGTAGATGCGTTTTATGCTGTAGATGTGTTTTATGCTGTAGATGCGTTTTATGCTGTAGTTGCGTTTCATGCTGTAGTTGCGTTTTATACTGTAGATGCGTTTTATGCTGTAGATGCGTTTTATGCTGTAGTTGCGTTTTATGCTGTAGATGCGTTTTATGCTGTAGATGTGTTTTATGCTGTAGTTGCGTTTTATGCTGTAGTTGCGTTTTATACTGTAGATGCGTTATATGCTTTAGTTGCGTTTTATGCTGTAGTTGCGTTTTATGCTGTAGATGTGTTTTATGCTGTAGTTGCGTTTTATACTGTAGTTGCGTTTTATACTGTAGATGCGTTTTATGCTGTAGATGCGTTTTATGCTGTAGATGTGTTTTATGCTGTAGATGCGTTTTATGCTGTAGTTGCGTTTTATACTGTAGATGCGTTTTATGCTGTAGTTGCGTTTTATGCTGTAGTTGCGTTTTATACTGTAGATGCGTTTTATGCTGTAGTTGCGTTTTATGCTGTAGTTGCGTTTTATGCTGTAGATGCGTTTTATGCTGTAGATGTGTTTTATGCTGTAGATGTGTTTTATGCTGTAGATGCGTTTTATGCTGTAGATGTGTTTTATGCTGTAGATGTGTTTTATACTGTAGATGCGTTTTATGCTGTAGTTGCATTTTATGCTGTAGTTGCGTTTTATGCTGTAGATGCGTTTTATACTGTAGAAGTGTTTTATACTGTAGATGTGTTTTATGCTGTAGATGCGTTTTATGCTGTAGTTGCGTTTTATACTGTAGATGTGTTTTATGCTGTAGATGCGTTTTATACTTTAGATGAGTTTTATGCTGTAGTTGCGTTTTATGCTCTAGATGCGTTTTATACTTTAGATGAGTTTTATGCTGTAGATGCGTTTTATACTTTAGATGAGTTTTATGCTGTAGTTGCGTTTTATACTTTAGATGAGTTTTATGCTGTAGTTGCGTTTTATGCTGTAGATGCGTTTTATGCTGTAGTTGCGTTTTATGCTCTAGATGCGTTTTATACTGTAGATGGGTTTTATGCTGTAGATGCGTTTTATGCTGTAGTTGCGTTTTATGCTGTAGATGCGTTTTATGCTGTAGTTGCGTTTTATGCTGTAGATGCGTTTTATGCTGTAGTTGCGTTTTATGTTGTAGATGCGTTTTATGCTGTAGTTGCGTTTTATGCTGTAGATGCGTTTTATGCTGTAGATGCGTTTTATGCTGTAGATGCGTTTTATGTTGTAGATGCGTTTTATGCTGTAGTTGCGTTTTATGCTGTAGATGCGTTTTATGTTGTAGATGTGTTTTATACTGTAGATGGGTTTTATGCTGTTGATGCGTTTTATGCTGTAGTTGCGTTTTATTAAACTGCAATTTGACAATTGCTATATATCAGCGTTCATCATATAAATACAAATATCAATCTTATGTTATAACCTGAGACAAAATATTAACATTACATTAAACATCAAACATTAATCAATAGACATTAAACAATAAACATCAAACAATAGACATTAAACAATAAACGTCAAACATTAAACATCAGACATTAAATATCAAACATTAAACAAAAATCATCAAATATTGAACAATAAACATCAAACAATAAACATCAAACAATAAACATCAAACAATAAACATCAAACAATAAACATCAAACAATAAATATCAAACAATAAACATCAAACAATAAACGTCAAACAATAAACATCAAACAATAAACATCAAACAATAAACATCAAACAATAAACATCAAACAATAAACATCAAACAATAAATATCAAACAATAAACATCAAACAATAAACATCAAACAATAAACATCAAACAATAAACATCAAACAATAAACATCAAACAATAAACATCAAACAATAAATATCAAACAATAAACATCAAACAATAAACATCAAACAATAAACATCAAACAATAAACATCAAACAATAAACATCAAACAATAAACATCAAACAATAAACAGCGTTGAACATAGGCTGCGAAGTTAGTAGATAAAAACTTTATTGTCTCAGTAAGTATGAGATGTTCCAAAATTTGACACACTCATATGCAGGATTTTGAAGTCTTTTATTTTATTATTAATTGTTATCAAACTAAAGGCAACGATTAACGAAGAGAACACGAAACAAAAGGCAAACGTCAGCCATTTTTCCAAGATGGCGGCGGCAGCTCACCTGACCTGTCACATTGTACAGTATACATATACATATTTTATTTTTTGTTGGGTGGGGAATTCATACCAAATATTTCAAAAGGAATTAGTTCAACATGTTGTCAAGTCAACAGATAATTTCCCTGTACTTCAGAGAGATGGTATTATAAATGAATGGTATTTAAAACCACGGGATAGATGAATAAGACGCATGTACAACACTTAGGTATGTTTCGTGTGAAGACGCTTCGCCAACCAGTGGTTTTCATTTAATCCCACTAGGAGAATAATATTGGAGACGATGGAAAATATGAAGAGGTAGTTTGATGTTATCAGTCTCTCAGCCTTGAAAGTTACTGTTCAGTTCAACAGTCTTGATGAATTTGATGGCATTCTTAGTTTCTGTGTTTTATCCTTGACTCACACACCCAGATAATGTAAGACAGTCCTTAAACTAGTTAGCAGATAGCTCTACTCAGCAGATAGCCTCGGTGTGGACGTCCAAGCCCTTTGTTATCTCTCTTTCCCCTGTACTCCCATGTACCTCCTGGTGGATATATATAAATAAGTCACTAGAACACTCGCTGTGAGGCAGGACTCATCACGTCCCGGCCTCAGGATGTACACTATAACTCACCTACACATTGCCTCACATTAGATGTTTCCTGGCGGGAGGTAAGTAGCCTCAGCACGATTTTGGTCATTTAAGGCGTTTCCGCATTTCTCTCGCCGCATTAGTAAATCGAGTACATTGTGTCTCATGTATACTGAACGCACGCGAACTGAGTCTCTCTATTTAGTAAGGTATTTTATAAGATAAATACACTGCGTATGGTTTACTAAGACATTCACGCTGCGTGATTGATCAGTAACGCATTAATATGGTAAGTACACTGTCTCGGTGGATATAGAAGATGCAGGTATACTATGTCTGTCTACAACACAGTAAATGTTAGGAGGATACTTTGGAGTGGTGGTATCAAAGGAAACAACTGTAGACTGTTATGTAGATTGTTATGAGACTGTTATGATGTGCCCAGTCTATCACGTCTTCCCACTTGCTATGACTGGTCGAATCTGAGACAGAAGCCTATGAGGGACTGCCTGTTTACAGAGAGGGGGTAGGTCACGTGACTTATGTTTGGCCAGGGAGCCTGTCTATAAATATTGTTAGAAAATATATATAAATACTACACAAGTAATACTGTTGACATAAAGATTATACTATATATTCATGGGACGGTACTAAGCCAGTCAAGTTCATAAAGACTGCAGTAAAGAGGTAAAGCAATAACCCTAAAGCGATAGACAGATAACACTGCTGTTGAACATTAATTAAAGTCGATAAGAGTCCAGAGAAGACTGTTAACTCACTGGACGGATGGTGTTCCATCCCTGGCCAAGACAGATCCGAGACTAGTAAGTGAGTGGGCTAACCCCTGCACCATGCTTGCCTAGCAAGACTCATCCTTCTACCTAGGGTGAAGTACTGATCACTTCAAAATTACCTCTCCATTCCTATTGTCTCCAGTGCTAAAATCGCCTGCATTTGACTGAACAAACTTGTTGTGGAGACGAAACGTTTCGTCTGTAAAGTTACTTCTGTCTTACTCAACATGAATCATTCAATTATTTATATTTCTAAACCCTAGGAAGGTTAGCCCTGAAAATTTGCTGTGTTGTTGCAGAGACTCATGAAAGTTCTCCTGGGATGCAGAATACAACTAGATGAAAGTCTCATTATTAACATAAACTTCACTGCTTCTTTATCAACCTAAACTTCACTGCTTCTTTATTAACATAAACTTCACTGCTTCTTTATCAACTTAAACTTCACTGCTTCTTTATTAACCTAAACTTCACTGCTTCTTTATTAACATAAACTTCACTGCTTCTTTATCAACTTAAACTTCACTGCTTCTTTATTAACATAAACTTCACTGCTTCTTTATCAACCTAAACTTCACTGCTTCTTTATTAACATAAACTTCACTGCTTCTTTATTAACATAAACTTCACTGCTTCTTTATCAACCTAAACTTCACTGCTTCTTTATTAACATAAACTTCACTGCTTCTTTATCAACCTAAACTTCACTGCTTCTTTATTAACATAAACTTCACTGCTTCTTTATTAACATAAACTTCACTGCTTCTTTATCAACCTAAACTTCACTGCTTCTTTATTAACATAAACTTCACTGCTTCTTTATCAACCTAAACTTCACTGCTTCTTTATTAACATAAACTTCACTGCTTCTTTATTAACATAAACTTCACTGCTTCTTTATCAACCTAAACTTCACTGCTTCTTTATTAACATAAACTTCACTGCTTCTTTATTAACATAAACTTCACTGCTTCTTTATCAACATAAACTTCACTGCTTCTTTATCAACATAAACTTCACTGCTTATTTATTAACATAAACTTCACTGCTTCTTTATCAACATAAACTTCACTGCTTCTTTATCAACATAAACTTCACTGCTTCTTTATTAACATAAACTTCACTGCTTCTTTATCAACATAAAGTTCACTGCTTCTTTATTAACATAAACTTCACTGCTTCTTCATTAACATAAACTTCACTGCTTCTTTATCAACATAAACTTCACTGCTTCTTTATCAACATAAACTTCACTGCTTCTTCATTAACATAAACTTCACTGCTTCTTTATCAACATAAACTTCACTGCTTCTTTATCAACATAAACTTCACTGCTTCTTTATCAACATAAACTTCACTGCTTCTTCATTAACATAAACTTCACTGCTTCTTTATCAACATAAACTTCACTGCTTCTTTATCAACATAAACTTCACTGCTTCTTCATTAACATACACTTCACTGCTTCTTTATCAACATAAACTTCACTGCTTCTTCATTAACATAAATTTCACTGCTTCTTCATTAGCATAAACTTCACTGCTTCTTTATTAACATAAACTTCACTGCTTCTTTATCAACATAAACTTCACTGCTTCTTCATTAACAAAAACTTCACTGCTTCTTCATTAACATAAACTTCACTGCTTCTTTATCAACATAAACTTCACTGCTTCTTTATTAACATAAACTTCACTGCTTCTTCATTAACATAAACTTCACTGCTTCTTTATTAACATAAACTTCACTGCTTCTTTATCAACATAAACTTCACTGCTTCTTTATCAACATAAACTTCACTGCTTCTTCATCAACATAAACTTCACTGCTTCTTTATTAACATAAACTTCACTGCTTTTTCATTAACATAAACTTCACTGCTTCTTTATCAACATAAACTTCACTGCTTCTTCATTAACATAAACTTCACTGCTTCTTTATCAACATAAACTTCACTGTTTCTTTATTAACATAAACTTCACTGCTTCTTTATTAACATAAACTTCACTGCTTCTTCATTAACATAAACTTCACTGCTTCTTTATCAAGATAAACTTCACTGCTTCTTCATTAACATAAACTTCACTGCTTCTTTATCAACATAAACTTCACTGCTTCTTCATTAACATAAACTTCACTGCTTCTTCATTAACATAAACTTCACTGCTTCTTTATTAACATTAACTTCCCTGCTTCTTTATCAACATAAACTTCACTGCTTCTTCATTAACATAAACTTCACTGCTTCTTCATTAACATAAACTTCACTGCTTCTTTATCAACATAAACTTCACTGCTTCTTTATTAACATAAACTTCACTGCTTCTTCATTAACATAAACTTCACTGCTTCTTTATTAACATAAACTTCACTGCTTCTTTATCAACATAAACTCCACTGCTTCTTTATCAACATAACTTCACTGCTTCTTCATCAACATAAACTTCACTGCTTCTTTATTAACATAAACTTCACTGCTTCTTCATTAACATAAACTTCACTGCTTCTTTATCAACATAAACTTCACTGCTTCTTCATTAACATAAACTTCACTGCTTCTTTATCAACATAAACTTCACTGCTTCTTCATTAACATAAACTTCACTGCTTCTTTATCAACATAAACTTCACTGCTTCTTCATTAACATAAACTTCACTGCTTCTTTATCAACATAAACTTCACTGCTTCTTCATTAACATAAACTTCACTGCTTCTTTATCAACATAAACTTCACTGCTTCTTCATTAACATAAACTTCACTGCTTCTTTATCAACATAAACTTCACTGCTTCTTCATTAACATAAACTTCACTGCTTCTTCATTAACATAAACTTCACTGCTTCTTTATTAACATAAATTTCATTGCTTCTTTATCAACATAAACTTCACTGCTTCTTCATTAACAAAAACTTCACTGCTTCTTCATTAACATAAACTTCACTGCTTCTTTATCAACATAAACTTCACTGCTTCTTTATTAACATAAACTTCACTGCTTCTTCATTAACATAAACTTCACTGCTTCTTTATTAACATAAACTTCACTGCTTCTTTATCAACATAAACTTCACTGCTTCTTTATCAACATAAACTTCACTGCTTCTTCATCAACATAAACTTCACTGCTTCTTTATTAACATAAACTTCACTGCTTCTTCATTAACATAAACTTCACTGCTTCTGTATCAACATAAACTTCACTGCTTCTTCATTAACATAAACTTCACTGCTTCTTTATCAACATAAACTTCACTGCTTCTTTATTAACATAAACTTCACTGCTTCTTTATTAACATAAACTTCACTGCTTCTTCATTAACATAAACTTCACTGCTTCTTTATCAACATAAACTTTACTGCTTCTTCATTAACATAAACTTCACTGCTTCTTCATTAACATAAACTTCACTGCTTCTTTATTAACATAAACTTCACTGCTTCTTTATCAACATAAACTTCACTGCTTCTTCATTAACAAAAACTTCACTGCTTCTTCATTAACATAAACTTCACTGCTTCTTTATCAACATAAACTTCACTGCTTCTTTATTAACATAAACTTCACTGCTTCTTCATTAACATAAACTTCACTGCTTCTTTATTAACATAAACTTCACTGCTTCTTTATCAACATAAACTTCACTGCTTCTTTATCAACATAAACTTCACTGCTTCTTCATCAACATAAACTTCACTGCTTCTTTATTAACATAAACTTCACTGCTTCTTCATTAACATAAACTTCACTGCTTCTTTATCAACATAAACTTCACTGCTTCTTCATTAACATAAACTTCACTGCTTCTTTATCAACATAAACTTCACTGCTTCTTTATTAACATAAACTTCACTGCTTCTTTATTAACATAAACTTCACTGCTTCTTCATTAACATAAACTTCACTGCTTCTTTATCAACATAAACTTCACTGCTTCTTCATTAACATAAACTTCACTGCTTCTTTATCAACATAAACTTCACTGCTTCTTCATTAACATAAACTTCACTGCTTCTTTATTAACATAAACTTCACTGCTTCTTTATTAACATAAACTTCACTGCTTCTTTATCAACATAAACTTCACTGCTTCTTCATTAACATAAACTTCACTGCTTCTTCATTAACATAAACTTCACTGCTTCTTTATCGACATAAACTTCACTGCTTCTTTATTAACATAAACTTCACTGCTTCTTCATTAACATAAACTTCACTGCTTCTTTATTAACATAAACTTCACTGCTTCTTTATCAACATAAACTTCACTGCTTCTTTATCAACATAAACTTCACTGCTTCTTCATCAACATAAACTTCACTGCTTCTTTATTAACATAAACTTCAATGCTTCTTCATTAACATAAACTTCACTGCTTCTTTATCAACATAAACTTCACTGCTTCTTCATTAACATAAACTTCACTGCTTCTTTATCAACATAAACTTCACTGCTTCTTCATTAACATAAACTTCACTACTTCTTTATCAACCTAAACTTCACTGCTTCTTTATTAACATAAACTTCACTGCTTCTTTATCAACATAAACTTCACTGCTTCTTCATTAACATAAACTTCACTGCTTCTTTATCAACATAAACTTCACTGCCTCTTTATTAACATAAACTTCACTACTTCTTTATCAACATAAACTTTACTGCTTCTTCATTAACATAAACTTCACTGCTTCTTCATTAACATAAACTTCACTGCTTCTTCATTAACATAAACTTCACTGCTTCTTCATTAACATAAACTTCACTGCTTCTTCATTAACATAAACTTCACTGTTTCTTCATTAACATAAACTTCACTGCTTCTTCATTAACATAAACTTCACTGCTTCTTCATTAACATAAACTTCACTGCTTCTTCATTAACATAAACTTCACTGCTTCTTCAACATGAACGAGAATATAATCTACATAATTGAATATATGTGAACAAAGACAGGGATGTAACTGCACCGAGTATTATGGCCGCTTCTCTCTCACTCAACTATATTGTATGTCAAGAACAAAGTGTAGCAATGATCGTTGAGTAGTAATAATTGTTAGTAGTAATAATTGTTAGTAGTAATAAGTGTTAGTAATAATAACTGTTAGTAGTAATAATTGTTAGTAGTAATAAGTGTTAGTAATAATAATTGTTAGTAGTAATAATTGTTAGTAGTAATAATTGTTAGTAGTAATAAGTGTTAGTAATAATAATTGTTAGTAGTAATAATTGTTAGTAGTAATAAGTGTTAGTAATAATAATTGTTAGTAGTAATAATTGTTAGTAGTAATAAGTGTTAGTAATAATAATTGTTAGTAGTAATAATTGTTAGTAGTAATAAGTGTTAGTAATAATAATTGTTAGTAGTAATAATTGTTAGTAGTAATAAGTGTTAGTAATAATAATTGTTAGTAGTAATAATTGTTAGTAGTAATAATTGTTAGTAGTTGTAATTATTAGTAGTGATAATTGTTATTAATAATTGTTAGTAGTGATAATTTGTAGTAATATTTGTTAGTAATTATTAAAGGTGATAATTGTTAGCAGTAATAAGTGCTAGTATTAATAATTGTTGGTAATAATAATTAGTAGTACTAGTAGTAATTGAGAGTAGTAGTAATTGTATGCCTCGATGCTGGTGAAGAGCTCTTGATCCAAAGATTTGGAGCTACTCTTCCTTTCCTCGCATGACTCCTGATCATCTGTCATTTCTCAGGCTTATTAACCCCGATAACGATGATAATTATATTAATATTAAATGTAATAATAATATTAATATTAAACATAATAATAATAATAATAATAATAATAATAATAATAATAATAATAATAATAATAATAATAATCTCTATCAATGAGTCTCCTAGGAAGGGTTGAATTTCCGTAGATTTCTACATGAGCGTAGTCTGTCTCCTTAACATACAGGCTACACTGAGAAGTGTATTCCTCTCGGTGTATACTTACTGAGTTTACCTTAATCCCTATTTTCGTAATTAAAGTATATTGGTAATGAACAGGTTACATACAACTTTAATGACCCCTCGAGTAGTTGATTGGATTGCAACCAATTAATTAACTTCACCCTCCAGCCTTGATATGTAGGTGTGGCGATGTAGGTGCTGCAACGTACTTGCTGCAATATAGGTGTTGTTACAAAGGTGCTGCAACGTAGGTGCTGCGACGTAGGTACTGCGACGTAGGTATTATAGAACATGTTGTCTAGGTTGAACTTACAGTTGCTTCTACGGATCAGTACTATAATGGGTACTTTAATTTGTATTCCAGGATGACTGACGCTACGCATTACATTTGATCATTGATATGATCAAGTTATAATTATTGATGGCTTAACCTGTGATATTTACATAGTTCCCAGAAAAGGATTTAATTGTATCTTTTATTAAAGAGTTCACAGAGTCCATGCTGGACGGCGAGACTAGCCAAGAAGTGTGGTAGAGAGACTCTGGGCAGAGTAAACCCTGATTTTCAATATTTCGCTCTACGTAGAGCATCAAAAAGCTCTAGTTAGAGTGAAACGTCGTCTGTGACTAAACAGTTGCTGTACAGAGTACATATATTTCAGCCAGATTTCACCCGAAATCTGGTGAACACTGGTGAACACTGGTGAAGGACTGCTGGTCTGCCTCAGAAAAGTAATGTTCTCTTAACTGTAGCTTCACCTATTTGCGTTGTTGTTGTTGTTGATGATGAATAAAACACGTGTGCCACACGGTGGTATATTTTATTTCCGATTCGTTTTGCCTGCATAGAAACAGAGTTTTAGAGACGCTCATTAGACTTCTTCAGCAGAAGCAGTGAAGATCATGTGATCATTTCTTCATCCTTGATGAATTACAGAACTACTCCTTCAGAGCCGTGGACTGATCACATCATCTTTACCTCACTACTCGACTGAACAAGCAGACTGTGTGGTACAAACGTTCACCTAATAAAGCTATCTACTACACGTATCTTATTCATCAACTTGTCTGTATATCATATCAGTATTCCATTAAAGTTACTTGTGTGACTTTGTCAGGGCTGGATTAAGGCCTGGGCTCCATGAGCTGCAGCTCAGGAACCTCCACCAGCTCAGGAGCCTCCGTCAGCTGGAGGGCCTCTGCCAGCTGGAGGGCCTCCGTCAGCTGGAGGGCCTCTGCCAGCTGGAGGGCCTCCGTCAGCTGGAGGGCCTCCGCAAGCTGGAGGGCCTCCGCAAGCTGGAGGCCCTCCGCAAGCTGGAGGGCCTCCGCAAGCTGGAGGCCCTCCGCAAGCTGGAGGCCCTCCGCAAGCTGGAGGGCCTCCGTCAGCTGGAGGGCCTCCGCAAGCTGGAGGGCCTCCGCAAGCTGGAGGGCCTCCGCAAGCTGGAGGGCCTCCGCTAGCTGGAGGGCCTCCAGAGATATTCTCAGCGACTTACAATTTACTAATGTTTTGGAGAAACTTGTTCCAAAAAAATTACGCAAAGCAAATCTTTGAAGTTTAATTGTGATGAGACCTGTAAAATATATTTAATATTTCTTCGACTTTTATTATTTTTGAAAATATTGCAGCGCTGTACAGCCCTTGTGGTTTAGCGCTTCTTTTTGATTATAATAATAATAATAATTTGAAAATATTATTGAGGGCCTAATAGCACCTGTAGCCCAGGGTCCTCACAGCACCTGCATCCCAGGGTCCTCACAGCACCTGTATCCTCCCAGGGTCCTCACAGCACCTGTATCCCAGGGTCCTCACAGCACCTGTATCCTCCCAGGGTCCTCACAGCACCTGTAGCCCAGGGTCCTCACAGCACCTGTATCCCAGGGTCCTCACAGCACCTGTATCCTCCCAGGGTCCTCACAGCACCTGTATCCCAGGGTCCTCACAGAACCTGTATCCTCCCAGGGTCCTCACAGCACCTGTATCCCAGGGTCCTCACAGCACCTGTATCCTCCCAGGGTCCTCACAGCACCTGTAGCCCAGGGTCCTCACAGCACCTGTATCCCAGGGTCCTCACAGCACCTGTATCCCAGGGTCCTCACAGCACCTGTAGCCCAGGGTCCTCACAGCACCTGTATCCCAGGGTCCTCACAGCACCTGTATCCTCCCAGGGTCCTCACAGCACCTGTATCCCAGGGTCCTCACAGCACCTGTATCCTCCCAGGGTCCTCACAGCACCTGTAGCCCAGGGTCCTCACAGCACCTGTATCCCAGGGTCCTCACAGCACCTGTATCCCAGGGTCCTCACAGCACCTGTAGCCCAGGGTCCTCACAGCACCTGTATCCCAGGGTCCTCACAGCACCTGTATCCCAGGGTCCTCACAGCACCTGTATCCCAGGGTCCTCACAGCACCTGTATCCCAGGGTCCTCACAGCACCTGTAGCCCAGGGTCCTCACAGCACCTGTATCCCAGGGTCCTCACAGCACCTGTAGCCCAGGGTCCTCACAGCACCTGTAGCCCAGGGTCCTCACAGCACCTGTATCCCAGGGTCCTCACAGCACCTGTATCCCAGGGTCCTCACAGCACCTGTATCCCAGGGTCCTCACAGCACATGTAGCCCAGGGTCCTCACAGCACCTGTAGCCCAGGGTCCTCACAGCACATGTAGCCCAGGGTCCTCACAGCACCTGTAGCCCAGGGTCCTCACAGCACATATAGCCCAGGGTCCTCACAGCACCTGTAGCCCAGGGTCCTCACAGCACCTGTATCCCAGGGTTCTCACAGCACCTGTATCCCAGGGTCCTCACAGCACATGTAGCCCAGGGTCCTCACAGCACCAGTAGTTCAGGGTCCTCACAGCACCTGTAGCCCAGGGTCCTCACACCACTAGTAGTTCAGGGTCCTCACAGCACCTGTAGCCCAGGATCCTCACAGCACCTGTATCCCAGGGTCCTCACAGCACATGTAGCCCAGGGTCCTCACAGCACCTGTAGCCCAGGGTCCTCACAGCACATGTAGCCCAGGGTCCTCACAGCACCTGAAGCCCAGGGTCCTCACAGCACATGTAGCCCAGGGTCCTCACAGCACCTGTAGCCCAGGGTCCTCACAGCACCTGTATCCCAGGGTTCTCACAGCACCTGTATCCCAGGGTCCTCACAGCACATGTAGCCCAGGGTCCTCACAGCACCAGTAGTTCAGGGTCCTCACAGCACCTGTAGCCCAGGGTCCTCACACCACTAGTAGTTCAGGGTCCTCACAGCACCTGTAGCCCAGGATCCTCACAGCACCTGTAGCCCAGGGTCCTCACAGCACCTGTAGCCCAGGGTCCTCACAGCACCTGTATCCCAGGGTCCTCCCAGCACATGTAGCCCAGGGTCCTCACAGCACCAGTAGTTCAGGGTCCTCACAGCACCTGTAGCCCAGGGTCCTCAGAGCACCAGTAGTTCAGGGTCCTCACAGCACCTGTAGCCCAGGGTCCTCACAGCACCTGTAGCCCAGGGTCCTCACAGCACCTGTAGCTCAGGGTCCTCACAGTACCTGTAGCCCAGGGTCCTCACAGCACCAGTAGTTCAGGGTCCTCACAGCACCTGTAGCCCAGGGTCCTCACAGCACCAGTAGTTCAGGGTCCTCACAGCACCTATAGCCCAGGGTCCTCACAGCACCTGTAGCCCAGGGTCCTCACAGCACCTGTAGCCCAGTGTCCTCACAGCACCTGTAGCCCAGGGTCATCACAGCACCTGTAGCCCAGGGTCCTCACAGCACATGTAGCCCAGGGTCCTCACAGCACATGTAGCCCAGGGTCCTCACAGCACCAGTAGTTCAGGGTCCTCACAGCACCTGTAGCCCAGGGTCCTCACAGCACCTGTATCCCAGGGTCCTCACAGCACCAGTAGTTCAGGGTCCTCACAGCACCTGTAGCCCAGGGTCCTCACAGCACCAGTAGTTCAGGGTCCTCACAGAAACTGTATCCCAGGGTCCTCACAGCACCTGTATCCCAGGGTCCTCACAGCACCTGTATCCCAGGGTCCTCACAGCACCAGTAGTTCAGGGTCCTCACATCACCAGTAGCCCAGGGTCCTCACAGCATCTGTATCCCAGGGTCCTCACAGCACCTGTATCCCAGGGTCCTCACAGCACCAGTAGTTCAGGGTCCTCACAGCACCTGTAGCCCAGGGTCCTCACAGCACCTGTAGCCCAGGGTCCTCACAGCACCTGAAGCCCAGGGTCCTCACAGCACCTGTATCCCAGGGTCCTCACAGCACCTGTATCCTCCCAGGTTCCTCACAGCACCTGTAGCCCAGGGTCCTCACAGCACCTGTATCCCAGGGTCCTCACAGCACCTGTATCCCAGGGTAATCACAGCACCTGTAGCCCAGGGTCCTCACAGCACCTGTATCCCAGGGTCCTCACAGCACCTGTATCCCAGGGTCCTCACAGCACCTGTATCCCAGGGTCCTCACAGCACCTGTATCCCAGGGTCCTCACAGCACCTGTAGCCCAGGGTCCTCACAGCACCTGTATCCCAGGGTCCTCACAGCACATGTAGCCCAGGGTCCTCACAGCACCTGTAGCCCAGGGTCCTCACAGCACCTGTATCCCAGGGTCCTCACAGCACCTGTATCCCAGGGTCCTCACAGCACCTGTATCCCAGGGTCCTCACAGCACATGTAGCCCAGGGTCCTCACAGCACCTGTAGCCCAGGGTCCTCACAGCACATGTAGCCCAGGGTCCTCACAGCACCTGTAGCCCAGGGTCCTCACAGCACATGTAGCCCAGGGTCCTCACAGCACCTGTAGCCCAGGGTCCTCACAGCACCTGTATCCCAGGGTTATCACAGCACCTGTATCCCAGGGTCCTCACAGCACATGTAGCCCAGGGTCCTAACAGCACCAGTAGTTCAGGGTCCTCACAGCACCTGTAGCCCAGGGTCCTCACACCACTAGTAGTTCAGGGTCCTCACAGCACCTGTAGCCCAGGATCCTCACAGCACCTGTATCCCAGGGTCCTCACAGCACATGTAGCCCAGGGTCCTCACAGCACCTGTAGCCCAGGGTCCTCACAGCACATGTAGCCCAGGGTCCTCACAGCACCTGAAGCCCAGGGTCCTCACAGCACATGTAGCCCAGGGTCCTCACAGCACCTGTAGCCCAGGGTCCTCACAGCACCTGTATCCCAGGGTTCTCACAGCACCTGTATCCCAGGGTCCTCACAGCACATGTAGCCCAGGGTACTCACAGCACCAGTAGTTCAGGGTCCTCACAGCACCTGTAGCCCAGGGTCCTCACACCACTAGTAGTTCAGGGTCCTCACAGCACCTGTAGCCCAGGATCCTCACAGCACCTGTATCCCAGGGTCCTCACAGCACCTGTAGCCCAGGGTCCTCACAGCACCTGTATCCCAGGGTCCTCCCAGCACATGTAGCCCAGGGTCCTCACAGCACCAGTAGTTCAGGGTCCTCACAGCACCTGTAGCCCAGGGTCCTCACAGCACCAGTAGTTCAGGGTCCTCACAGCACCTGTAGCCCAGGGTCCTCACAGCACCTGTAGCCCAGGGTCCTCACAGCACCTGTAGCTCAGGGTCCTCACAGTACCTGTAGCCCAGGGTCCTCACAGCACCAGTAGTTCAGGGTCCTCACAGCACCTGTAGCCCAGGGTCCTCACAGCACCAGTAGTTCAGGGTCCTCACAGCACCTGTAGCCCAGGGTCCTCACAGCACCTGTAGCCCAGGGTCCTCACAGCACCTGTAGCCCAGTGTCCTCACAGCACCTGTAGCCCAGAGTCATCACAGCACCTGTAGCCCAGGGTCCTCACAGCACATGTAGCCCAGGGTCCTCACAGCACATGTAGCCCAGGGTCCTCACAGCACCAGTAGTTCAGGGTCCTCACAGCACCTGTAGCCCAGGGTCCTCACAGCACCTGTATCCCAGGGTCCTCACAGCACCAGTAGTTCAGGGTCCTCACAGCACCTGTAGCCCAGGGTCCTCACAGCACCAGTAGTTCAGGGTCCTCACAGAAACTGTATCCCAGGGTCCTCACAGCACCTGTATCCCAGGGTCCTCACAGCACCTGTATCCCAGGGTCCTCACAGCACCAGTAGTTCAGGGTCCTCACATCACCAGTAGCCCAGGGTCCTCACAGCATCTGTATCCCAGGGTCCTCACAGCACCTGTATCCCAGGGTCCTCACAGCACCAGTAGTTCAGGGTCCTCACAGCACCTGTAGCCCAGGGTCCTCACAACACCTGTAGCCCAGGGTCCTCACAGCACCTGTAGCCCAAGGTCCTCACAGCATTTGTAGCCCAGGGTCCTCACAGCACCTGTAGCCCAGGGTCCTCACAGCACATGTAGCCCAGGGTCCTCACAGCACCTGTAGCCCAGGGTCCTCACAGCACCTGTATCCCAGGGTCCTCACAGCACCAGTAGTCCAGGGTCCTCACAGTACCTGTAGCCCAGGGTCCTCACAGCACCTGTAGCCCAGGGTCCTCACAGCACCTGTAGCCCAGGGTCCTCACAGCACCTGTAGCCCAAGGTCCTCACAGCATTTGTAGCCCAGGGTCCTCACAGCACCTGTAGCCCAGGGTCCTCACAGCACATGTAGCCCAGGGTCCTCACAGCACCTGTAGCCCAGGGTCCTCACAGCACCTGTATCCCAGGGTCCTCACAGCACCAGTAGTCCAGGGTCCTCACAGCACCTGTAGCTCAGGGTCCTCACAGTACCTGTAGCCCAGGGTCCTCACAGCACCAGTAGTTCAGGGTCCTCACAGCACCTGTAGCCCAGGGTCCTCACAGCACCAGTAGTTCAGGGTCCTCACAGCACCTGTAGCCCAGGGTCCTCACAGCACCTGTAGCCCAGGGTCCTCACAGCACCTGTAGCCCAGTGTCCTCACAGCACCTGTAGCCCAGGGTCATCACAGCACCTGTAGCCCAGGGTCCTCACAGCACATGTAGCCCAGGGTCCTCACAGCACATGTAGCCCAGGGTCCTCACAGCACCAGTAGTTCAGGGTCCTCACAGCACCTGTAGCCCAGGGTCCTCACAGCACCTGTATCCCAGGGTCCTCACAGCACCAGTAGTTCAGGGTCCTCACAGCACCTGTAGCCCAGGGTCCTTACAGCACCAGTAGTTCAGGGTCCTCACAGAAACTGTATCCCAGGGTCCTCACAGCACCTGTATCCCAGGGTCCTCACAGCACCTGTATCCCAGGGTCCTCACAGCACCAGTAGTTCAGGGTCCTCACATCACCAGTAGCCCAGGGTCCTCACAGCATCTGTATCCCAGGGTCCTCACAGCACCTGTATCCCAGGGTCCTCACAGCACCAGTAGTTCAGGGTCCTCACAGCACCTGTAGCCCAGGGTCCTCACAGCACCTGTAGCCCAGGGTCCTCACAGCACCTGTAGCCCAAGGTCCTCACAGCATTTGTAGCCCAGGGTCCTCACAGCACCTGTAGCCCAGGGTCCTCACAGCACATGTAGCCCAGGGTCCTCACAGCACCTGAAGCCCAGGGTCCTCACAGCACCTGTAGCCCAGGGTCCTCACAGCACCTGTAGCCCAGGGTCCTCACAGCACCTGTAGCCCAGGGTCCTCACAGCACCTGTAGCCCAGGGTCCTCACAGCACCTGTAGCCCAGGGTCCTCACAGCACCTGTATCCCAGGGTCCTCACAGCACCAGTAGTCCAGGGCCCTCACAGCACCTGTAGCCCAGGGTCCTCACAGCACCTGTAGCCCAGGGTCCTCACAGCACCTGTAGCCCAGGGTCCTCACAGCACCTGCAGCCCAGGGTCCTCACAGCACATGTAGCCCAGGGTCCTCACAGCACATGTAGCCCAGGGTCCTCACAGCACCAGTAGTTCAGGGTCCTCACAGCACCTGTAGCCCAGGGTCCTCACAGCACCTGTATCCCAGGGTCCTCACAGCACCAGTAGTTCAGGGTCCTCACAGCACCTGTAGCCCAGGGTCCTCACAGCACCAGTAGTTCAGGGTCCTCACAGCACCTGTATCCCAGGGTCCTCACAGCACCTGTATCCCAGGGTCCTCACAGCACCTGTATCCCAGGGTCCTCACAGCACCAGTAGTTCAGGGTCCTCACAGCACCTGTATCCCAGGGTCCTCACAGCACCAGTAGCCCAGGGTCCTCACAGCACCTGTATCCCTGGGTCCTCACAGCACCTGTATCCCAGGGTCCTCACAGCACAAGTAGTTCAGGGTCCTCACAGCACCTGTAGCCCAGGGTCCTCACAGCACCTGTAGCCCAGGGTCCTCACAGCACCTGTAGCCCAGGGTCCTCACAGCACCTGTAGCCCAGGGTCCTCACAGCACCTGTAGCCCAGGGTCCTCACAGCACATGTAGCCCAGGGTCCTCACAGCACCTGTAGCCCAGGGTCCTCACAGCACCTGTAGCCCAGGGTCCTCACAGCACCTGTAGCCCAGGGTCCTCACAGCACCTGTAGCCCAGGGTCCTCACAGCACCTGTAGCCCAGAGTCCTCACAGCACCTGTAGCCCAGGGTCCTCACAGCACCTGTATCTCAGGGTCCTCACAGCACCAGTAGTCCATGGTCCTCACAGCACCTGTAGCCCAGGGCCCTCACAGCACCTGTAGCCCACGGTCCTCACAGCACTTGTAGCCCAGGGTCCTCACAGCACATGTAGCCCAGGGTCCTCACAGCACCTGTAGCCCAGGGTCCTCACAGCACCTGTAGTCCAGGGTCCTCATAGCACCTGTAGCCCAGGGTCCTCACAGCACCTGTAGCCCAGGGTCCTCACAGCATCTTTAGCCAAGGGCACTCTCGCCGCCTGTAGCCAAGAGCCCTCACAGCACCTCTAGCCAAGGGACATCACAGCACGTGTAGCGCAGGGCCCTGCCAGCACCTGTATCCCAGGGCCCTCTCAGTACCTGTAGCCAAGGGTCCTCACAGCACCTGTAGCCCAGGGCCTCACAGCACCTGTAGCCCGGGGTCATCACAGTACCTGTAGCCCAGGGCCCTCGCACTACCTGTAGCTCAGTTCTATAACATCACCCGTAGCCCAGGGCCCTCACAGTATCTGTAGCCAGGGGCTCCTCACAGCACCTGTAGCCCAGGGCCCTCACAGCTCCTGTAGCCCAGGGCCCTCACAGCACCTGTAGCCGAGGGCCCTCGCAGCACCTGTAGCTCAGTGCCCTTACAGCACCTGTAGCCCTGGGCCCTCACAGCACCTGTAGCTCAGGGCTCTGACAGCACCTGTAGCCCAGGACCCTGACAGCACCTGTAGCCCAAGGCCCTCACAGTACCTGTAGCCCAAGGCCCTGACAGCATCTGTAGCCCAGGGCCCTGACAGCACCTGTAACCCAGGGACCTCACAGTACCTGTAGCCAAGGGTCATCACAGTACCTGTAGCCCAGGGCCTTCACAGTACCTGTAGCTCAGAGCTCTCACATCACCTGTAGCCCAGGGCCCTCACAACACCTGTAGGCCAGGGCCCTCACAGCACCTGCAGCCGAGGGCTCTCACAGCACCTGTAGCCCAGTGCCCTCACAGCACCTGTAGCACTGGGCCCTCATAGCACCTGTAGCTCAGGGCTTTGACAACATCTGTAGCTCAGGGCCCTGACAGCACCTGTAGCCCAGGGCCCTCACAGCACCTGTAGCCCAGGACCCTCACAGTACCCGTAGCGTAGGACCCTCACAGCAGCTGTAGTCCAGGGCTCTGACAGTACCTGTAGCCCAAGGCCCTCACAGCACCTATTGCCCAGGACCGGGACAGCACCTCTATCCCAGGGCCCTTATAGCACCTGTAGCCCCGGACACTCACAGTTTCTGTAGCCCAGGAGCCTCACAGTAAACGTAGCCCAGGGACCTGACAGCACATGTAGCCCATGGCCCTCAGAGCACATGTAGACCAGGGCCCTCACAGTACCTGTAGCCCAGGGCCCTCACAGAACCTGTAGTCCAACACCCTGACAGCGCCTGTAGCCCAAGTCCCTGACAGCACCTGTAGCCCAGGGCCCTCACAGCACCTGTAGCCCATGTTCTTCACAGCACCTATAGCCCACAGCCCTCACAACACCTGTAGCCCAGTGCCCTCACAGCACCTGTAGCCAGGGCCCTCATAGCACCTGTAGCCTAGGGCCAGGACAGCACCTGTAGCCCAGGGCCCTGACAACTTCTGTAGCCCAGGGCCCTGACAGCACCTGTTGGCCAGGGCACTGACAGAACCTGTAGCCCAGGGCCCCCACAGAACCTGTAGCTCTTGGCCCTCATAGCACCTGTAGCCTAGGGCCCTCGCAGCACCTGTAGCCCAGAGCCCTCACAGTACCTGTAGCTCAGGGCTCTCACAACACGTGTAATCCAGGGCCCCTCACAGCATCTGTAGCCAGGGGCCCCTCACAGCACCTGTAGCCCAAGGCCCTCACAGCACCTGTAGCCGAGGGCCCTCACAGCACCTGTAGCCCAGTGCCCTCACAGCACTTGCAGCCCTGGGCCCTCACAGCACCTGTAGCTCAGGGCTCTGACAGCACCTGCAGCCCAGGGCCCTGACAGCACCTGTAGCCCAAGGCCCTCACAGTACCTGTAGCCCAGGGCCCTGACAGCACCTGTTGCCTAGGACCCTGACAGCATCTGTAACCCACGGACCTCACATTACCTGTAGCCAAGGGTCTTCGCAGCACCTGTAGCCTAGGGCCTCGCAGCACCTGTAGCCCGGGGTCCTTACAGTACCTGTAGCCTAGGGCCCTCACAGTACCTGTAGCTCAGGCTTCTCACATCACTTGTAGCCCAGGGCCTTGAGAGTACCTGTAGCCCAAAGCCCTCACAGCACCTATTGCCCATGACCCTGACAGCACTTGTAGCCAAGGGCCCTCATAGCACCTGTAGCCCAGGACACTCACAGTACCTGTAGCCCAGAAGCCTCACAGTAAATGTAGCCCAGGGACCTGACAGCACATGTAGCACAGGGCCCTCACAGCACATGTAGACCAGGGCCCTCACAGTACCTGTAGCCCAGGGCCCTCACAGAACCTGTAGCCCAACGCCCTGACAGAGCCTGTAGCCCAAGGCCCTGACAGCACCTGTAGCCCAGGACACTCACAGTACCTGTAGCCAAGGAGCCTCACAGTAAATGTAGCCCAGGGACCTGACAGCACATGTAGCCCATGGCCCTCAGAGCACATGTAGACCAGGGCCCTCACAGTACCTGTAGCCCAGGGCCCTCACAGAACCTGTAACCCAGGGCCCTCACAGCACCCGTAGCCCATGTTCTTCACAGCACCTATAGCCCACAGCCCTCACAACACCTGTAGCCCAGTGCCCTCACAGCACCTGTAGCCAGGGCCCTCATAGCACCTGTAGCCTAGGGCCCGGACAGCACCTGTTGCCCAGGGCCCTGACAACTTCTGTAGCCCAGGGCCCTGACAGCACCTGTTGGCCAGGGCACTGACAGAACCTGTAGCCCAGGGCCCCCACAGAACCTGTAGCCCCTGGCCCTCATAGCACCTGTAGCCTAGGGCCCTCGCAGCACCTGTAGCCCAGGGCCCTCACAGTACCTGTCGCTCAGGGCTCTCGCAACACGTGTAATCCACGGCCCCTCACAGCATCTGTAGCCGGGGGCCCCTCACAGCTTTTAAATCTCTGCACAAAATTCAATTTAAACCAGCAAATAATAGAGCCTACTAGACTGGAGAATACACTAGACCTCATCTTCACTAACAATGATGATCTGATAAGAAATGTCACCATATCAAAAACAATATACTCAGATCACAACATAATTGAGGTTCAGACATGTATGCGTGGAGCCCCAGACCGACATAATGAGACTAGTCACGAGGGAGCATTCACCAAATTCAACTTCAATAACAAAAACATAAAGTGGGACCAAGTAAACCAAGTCCTAACCGATATAAGCTGGGAAGATATACTAAGCAACACAGACCCCAACGTATGCCTTGAACAGATTAACCTGGTGGCACTCGATGTATGCACAAGGCTTATTCCTCTAAGAAAAAGGAGGAGTAGATGTAAAATAGAAAGAGACAGGCGCTCCCTTTACAGGCGACGGAAAAGAATAACAGAGCGGCTAAAAGAGGTCAATATATCTGAAATGCGTAGGGAGACACTGGTCAGAGAAATAGCAAGCATCGAATTCATGCTAAAGGAATCTTATAGGAGTCAGGAATCGCGGGAAGAACTAAAAGCCATAAATGAAATCGAAAGAAACCCAAAGTATTTCTTCTCCTATGCCAAATCAAAGTCGAGAACAACATCCAGTATTGGGCCCTTACTTAATAATTAAACAAGATGGGTCCTACACAGATGACAGCAAGGAAATGAGTGAGCTACTCAAGTCCCAATATGACTCAGTTTTTAGCAAGCCGCTAACCAGACTGAGAGTCGAAGATCAAAATGAATTTTTTATGAGAGAGCCACAAAATTTGGTTAACACAAGCCTATCCGATGTTATCCTGACGCCAAATGACTTCGAACAGGCGATAAATGACATGCCCATGCACTCTGCCCCAGGGCCAGACTCATGGAACTCCGTGTTCATCAAGAACTGCAAGAAGCCCCTATCACAAGCTTTTACCATCCTATGGAGAGGGAGCATGGACACGGGGGTCGTCCCACAGTTATTAAAAACAACAGACATAGCCCCACTCCACAAAGGGGGCAGTAAAGCAAAGAACTACATACCGATAGCACTAACATCCCATATAAAAATCTTGGAAAGGGTCCTAAGAAGCAAGATCACCACCCATCTAGAAACCCATCAGTTACACAACCCAGGGCAACATGGGTTTAGAACAGGTCGCTCCTGTCTGTCTCAACTATTGGATCACTACGACAAGGTCCTAAATGCACTAGAAGATAAAAAGAATGCAGATGTAATATATACAGACTTTGCAAAAGCCTTCGACAAGGGTGACCATGGCGTAATAGCGCACAAAATGCGTGCTAAAGGGATAACAGGAAAAGTCGGTCGATGGATCTATAATTTCCTCACTAACAGAACACAGAGAGTAGTCGTCAACAGAGTAAAGTCCGAGGCAGCTACGGTGAAAAGCTCTGTTCCACAAGGCACAGTACTCGCTCCCATCTTGTTCCTCATCCTCATATCCGACATAGACAAGGATGTCAGCCACAGCACCGTGTCTTCCTTTGCAGATGACACCCGAATCTGCATGACAGTGTCTTCCATTGCAGACACTGCAAGGCTCCAGGCGGACATCAACCGAATCTTTCAGTGGGCTGCAGAAAACAATATGAAGTTCAACGATGAGAAATTTCAATTACTCATATATGGTAAACATGAGGAAATTAAATCTTCATCAGAGTACAAAACAAATTCTGGCCACAAAATAGAGCGAAACACCAACGTCAAAGACCTTGGAGTGATCATGTCGGAGGATCTCACCTTCAAGGACCATAACATTGTATCAATCGCATCTGCTAGAAAAATGACAGGATGGATAATGAGAACCTTCAAAACTAGGGAGGCCAAGCACATGATGACACTCTTCAGGTCACTTGTTCTATCTAGGCTGGAATATTGCTGCACACTAACAGCACCTTTCAAGGCAGGTGAAATTGCTGACCTAGAAAATGTACAGAGAACCTTCATGGCGCGCATAACGGAGATAAAACACCTCAATTACTGGGAGCGCTTGAGGTTCCTGAACCTGTATTCCCTGGAACGCAGGCGGGAGAGATACATGATTATATACACCTGGAAAATCCTAGAGGGACTAGTACCGAACTTGCACACGAAAATCACTCACTACGAAAAGCAAAAGACTTGGCAGACGATGCAACATCCCCCCAATGAAAAGCAGGGGTGTCACAAGCACGTTAAGAGACCATACAATAAGTGTCAGGGGCCCGAGACTGTTCAACTGCCTCCCAGCATACATAAGGGGGATTACCAACAGATCCCTGGCAGTCTTCAAGCTGGCACTGGACAAGCACCTAAAGTCGGTTCCTGACCAGCCGGGCTGTGGCTCGTACGTTGGTTAGCGTGCAGCCAGCAGCAACAGCCCTCACAGCACCTATTGCCCAGGACCATGACTGGACCTGTAGCGCTGCGCCCTCATAGCACCTGTAGCCCAGGACACTCACAGTACCTGTAGCCCAGGAGCCTCACAGTAAATGTAGTCCAGGGACCTGACAGCACATGTAGCCCAGGGCCCTTACAGCATCTGTAGACCAGGGCCCTCATAGTACCTGTAGCCCAGGGCCCTCACAGAACCTGTAGCCCAACGCGCTGACAGCGTCTGTAGCCCAAGGCCCTGACAGCAACTGTAGCCCAGGGCCCTCACAGCACCTGTAGCCCATGTTCTTCAAAGCACCTATAGCCCACAGCCCTCACAGCACCTGTATCCCAGGGCCCTCATAGCACCTGTAGCCTAGGGTCCGGACAGCACCTATAGCCCAAGGCCCTGAGAGCACCTGTAGCCCAAGGGCAAAACAGCACCTGTAGCCCATGTTCTTCACAGCACCTATAGCCAACATCCCTCACAGCACCTGTTGCCCAAGGCCCTGACAGCACCTGTAGCCCAGGGAACTGACAGCATCTTTATCCCAGGGCCCTGACAGCACCTGTAGCCTGAGGCCCTCGCAGCACCTGTAGCCCAGGGCCCCCACAGCACCTGTAGCCCAGGGCCCTCACAGCACCTGTAGCCCAGAGCCGTCACAGCACCTGTAGCCGAGGGCCCTCACAGCACCTGTAGCCCAGGGCCCTCATAGCACCTGTAGCACTTGGCCCTCACAGCACCTGTAGCTTAGAGCTCTGACAGCACCTGTAGCCCAGGGCCCTAACAACACCTGTAGCCCAGGACCCTCACAGTACCTGTAGCGTAGGACCCTCACAACAGCTGTAGCCCAGGG
Organism: Cherax quadricarinatus; assembly: GCF_038502225.1. Lineage (NCBI taxonomy): Eukaryota > Metazoa > Arthropoda > Malacostraca > Decapoda > Parastacidae > Cherax > Cherax quadricarinatus. The sequence continues at coordinate 49,063,352 of NC_091297.1, forward strand.
CCCTGACAGTACCTGTAGCTCAGGGCCCTCACAGCACCTGTAGCCCAGGACACTCGCAGTACCTTTAGCCCAAGAGCCTCACAGTAAATGTAGCCCAGGGACCTCACAGCACCTGTAGCCCATGTTCCTCACAGCACCTGTAGCCCACATCCCTCACAGCACCTTTAGCCCAGGTCCCTCATAGCACCTGTAGCCTAGGGCCCAGACAGCACCTTTAGCCCAGGGCCCTGAGAACACCTGTAGCCCAGGGCCCTCAAAGCACCTGTTGGCCAGGGCCCTGACAGCACCTGTAGCCCAGGGCCCTCACAGCACCTATTGCCCAGGAACCTGACAGCACTTGAAGCCCAGGGCCCTCGTAGCACCTGTAGCCCAGGGCACTCACAGTATCTGTAGCCCAGGAGCCTCACAGTAAACGTAGCCCAGGGACCTGACAGCACATGTAGCCCAGGGCCCTCACAGCACCTGTAGAAAAGGGCCCTCACAGTACCTGTAGCTCAGGGCCCTCACAGAACCTGTAGCCCAACGCCCAGACAGCGCCTGTAGCCCAGGGCCCTGATAGCACCTGTAGCCCATGTTCCTCACAGCACGTATAGCCTACAGCCGTCACAGCATCTGTAGCCCAGTGCCCTCACAGCTCCTGTAGCCCAGGGCCCTCATAGCACTTGTAGCCTAGGGCCCGGACAGCACCTGTAGCCCAGAGCCCTCTCAGCACCTGTTGGCCAGGGTCCTGACAGCACCTGTAGCCCAGGGCTCTCATAGAACCTGTAGCCCAGGTCCCTCGTAGCACCTGTACCCTAGGGCCCTCACAGCATCTGTAGCAGAGGGCCCTCAGCACCTGAAGCCCATGACCCTGACAGCACCTGGAGCCCAGGGACCTCACAGCACCTGTTGCCCAAGACCCTGACAGCACCTGTAGCCCAGGGCACTGACAACACCTGTATCCCAGGGCCCTGACAGCACCTGAGGCCAGGGGCTCTGACAGCACCTGTAGCCCAGGGCTCTTACAGCACCTGTAGCCCAGGGCCCTCACAGCACCTGTAGCCCAGGGCCCTCACTGTACCTGTAGCCCAGGGTCATCACAGCACCTGTAGCCCAGGGCCCTCACAGCACCTGTAGCCCAGTGCCCTCGCAGCACCTGTAGCCCAGGGCCCTGACAGCACCTGTTGCCCAGGGCCCTTACAGCACCTGTAGCCCAGGGCCCTCACAGCACCTGTAGCCCATGACCCTGAGAGCACCTGTAGCCATGGGCCCTCACAGCACCTGTAGCTCAGGGCTCTGACAGTACCTGTAGCCCAAGGCCTTGACAGAACCTGTAGCCCAGGGCCCTCACAGTACCTGTAGCCCAGGGCCCTGATACCACCTGGAGCCCATTGCCCTGACAGCACCTGTAGCCTATGACACTGACAGTATCTATAGCCCAGGAGCCTCACAGTAAATGTAGCCCAGGGATCTGACAGCACATGTAGTCCAGGGCCCTCACAGCACCTGTAGACTATGGCCCCTCACAGTACCCTTAGCCCAGAGCCCTCACAGTACCTGTAGCCCAACGCCCTGACAGCGCCTGTAGCCTAAGGCCCTGACAGCACCTGTAGCCCAGATTCCTCACAGCACCTGTAGCCCAGGGCCCAGACAGCACCTGTAGCCCATGACTCTGACAGCACTTGTAGCGAAGGGACCTCACAGCATCTGTTGCCCAGAGCTCTGATAGCACCTGTAGCCCAGGGCCCTCGCAGCACCTGTAGCCCAGAGCCCTCTCAGCACCTGTAGCCCAGGGTCCTCACAGCACCTGAAGCCCAGAACCCCTCACAGCATCTGTAGCCCAGGACGCTCACAGCACTTGTAGTCCAGAGCCCTCACATTACCTGTAACCCAGGGTCCTCACAGTACCTGTAGCCAGGGCCTCTCACAGTACCTGTAGCCCAGGGCCATCACAGTACCTGTAGCCCAGGGTCATCACAGTGCGTGTTGACCATTTCTCTCAAAATACCTGTAGTCCAGGACCCTCTCAGTACCTGTAGCCCAGGGATCTACAAAATATCACTTTGGCCCTCACAGTACCTGTAGCCCAGGCGTCTACACAATACCACTGAGGTCCTCACAGTATCTGTAGCCCAGGGGTCTACAAAATATCACTTTGGCCCTCACAGTACCTGTAGCCCAGGCGTCTACACAATACCACTGAGGTCCTCACAGTATCTGTAGCCCAGGCGTCTACACAATACCACTGAGGTCCTCACAGTATCTGTAGCCCAGGCGTCTACACAATACCACTGAGGTCCTCACAGTATCTGTAGCCCAGGCGTCTACACAATATCACTGAGGTCCTCACAGTATCTGTAGCCAAGGCGTCTACACAATATCACTGAGGTCCTCACAGTATCTGTAGCCCAGGCGTCTACACAATATCACTGAGGTCCTCACAGTATCTGTAGCCCAGGCGTCTACACAATATCACTGAGGTCCTCACAGTATATGTAGCCCAGGGGTCTACAAAATCTTAATCCGGCTCAGTTCACTGTGTCTACAAACTACAGTGAGCTGTCTCGTAAAGCTCCTCCATATAGACGTACTACTGAAGACGTACTATTGAAGACGTGCTATTGCAGACGTACTATTGAAGACGTGTTATTGAAGACGTGCTATTGAAGACGCAGTGTTGATGACGTACTACTGAAGACGTACTGTTGAAGGTCCCCTTCCATAGTTTAATCACATTTACGAGAAACTGAGTTGTGTCCTGGATGTTTGTTACACCTGACTTGCAAATTCTATACTTTTCAGGGAATATGAGAGCTTTAATATGGTTCTTATTGAACGTCTGTTATAAAGCTTCCGTCTTATTGAACGTCTGTTATAAAGCTTCCGTCTTATTGAACGTCTGTTATAAAGCTTCCGTCTTATTGAAAGTCTGTTATAAAGCTTCGGTCTTATTGAACGTCTGTTATAAAGCTTCCGTCTTATTGAACGTCTGTTATAAAGCTTCCGTCTTATTGAACGTCTGTTATAAAGCTTCCGTCTTATTGAACGTCTTTTATAAAGCTTCCGTCTTATTGAACGTCTGTTATAAAGCTTCCGTCTTATTGAAAGTCTGTTATAAAGCTTCCGTCTTATTGAACGTCTGTTATAAAGCTTCCGTCTTATTGAACGTCTGTTATAAAGCTTCCGTCTTATTGAACGTCTGTTATAAAGCTTCCGTCTTATTGAACGTCTGTTATAAAGCTTCCGTCTTATTGAACGTCTGTTATAAAGCTTCCGTCTTATTGAAAGTCTGTTATAAAGCTTCCGTCTTATTGAACGTCTGTTATAAAGCTTCCGTCTTACTGAACGTCTGATATAAAGCTTCCGTCTTACTGAACGTCTGTTATAAAGCTTCTGTCTTACTGAACGTCTGTTATAAAGCTTCCGTCTTACTGAACGTCTGTTATAAAGCTTCCGTCTTACTGAACGTCTGTTATAAAGCTTCCGTCTTACTGAACGTCTGTTATAAAGCTTCTGTCTTACTGAACGTCTGTTATAAAGCTTCCGTCTTATTGAACGTCTGTTATAAAGCTTCCGTCTTATTGAACGTCTGTTATAAAGCTTCCGTCTTATTGAAAGTCTGTTATAAAGCTTCCGTCTTATTGAAAGTCTGTTATAAAGCTTCCGTCTTATTGAACGTCTGTTATAAAGCTTCCGTCTTACTGAATGTCTGTTATAAAGCTTCCGTCTTATTGAACGTCTGTTATAAAGCTTCCGTCTTATTGAACGTCTGTTATAAAGCTTCCGTCTTATTGAACGTCTGTTATAAAGCTTCCGTCTTATTGAACGTCTGTTATAAAGCTTCCGTCTTATTGAAAGTCTGTTATAAAGCTTCCGTCTTATTGAACGTCTGTTATAAAGCTTCCGTCTTATTGAACGTCTGTTATAAAGCTTCCGTCTTATTGAACGTCTGTTATAAAGCTTCCGTCTTATTGAACGTCTGTTATAAAGCTTCCGTCTTATTGAACGTCTGTTATAAAGCTTCCGTCTTATTGAAAGTCTGTTATAAAGCTTCCGTCTTATTGAAAGTCTGTTATAAAGCTTCCGTCTTATTGAACGTCTGTTATAAAGCTTCCGTCTTATTGAACGTCTGTTATAAAGCTTCCGTCTTACTGAACGTCTGTTATAAAGCTTCTGTCTTACTGAACGTCTGTTATAAAGCTTCCGTCTTACTGAACGTCTGTTATAAAGCTTCCGTCTTACTGAACGTCTGTTATAAAGCTTCCGTCTTACTGAACGTCTGTTATAAAGCTTCCGTCTTACTGAACGTCTGTTATAAAGCTTCCGTCTTACTGAACGTCTGTTATAAAGCTTCCGTCTTACTGAACGTCTGTTATAAAGCTTCCGTCTTACTGAACGTCTGTTATAAAGCTTCCGTCTTACTGAACGTCTGTTATAAAGCTCCTGTCTTACTGAACGTCTGTTATAAAGCTTCCGTCTTATTGAACGTCTGTTATAAAGCTTCCGTCTTATTGAACGTCTGTTATAAAGCTTCCGTCTTATTGAACGTCTGTTATAAAGCTTCCGTCTTATTGAAAGTCTGTTATAAAGCTTCCGTCTTATTGAAAGTCTGTTATAAAGCTTCCGTCTTATTGAACGTCTGTTATAAAGCTTCCGTCTTATTGAACGTCTGTTATAAAGCTTCCGTCTTATTGAACGTCTGTTATAAAGCTTCCGTCTTATTGAACGTCTGTTATAAAGCTTCCGTCTTATTGAAAGTCTGTTATAAAGCTTCCGTCTTATTGAACGTCTGTTATAAAGCTTCCGTCTTACTGAACGTCTGTTATAAAGCTTCCGTCTTACTGAACGTCTGTTATAAAGCTTCTGTCTTACTGAACGTCTGTTATAAAGCTTCCGTCTTATTGAACGTCTGTTATAAAGCTTCCGTCTTATTGAAAGTCTGTTATAAAGCTTCCGTCTTACTGAACGTCTGTTATAAAGCTTCCGTCTAATTGAAAGTCTGTTATAAAGCTTCCGTCTTACTGAACGTCTGTTATAAAGCTTCCGTCTTATTGAACGTCTGTTATAAAGCTTCCGTCTTACTGAACGTCTGTTATAAAGCTTCCGTCTTATTGAACGTCTGTTATAAAGCTTCCGTCTTATTGAACGTCTGTTATAAAGCTTCCGTCTTATTGAACGTCTGTTATAAAGCTTCAGTGTTATTGATCGTCTGTTATAAAGCTTCCGTCTAATTGATCGTCTGTTAAAAAGCTTCCGTCTAATTGATCGTCTGTTATAAAGCTTCCGTCTAATTGATCGTCTGTTATAAAGCTTCCGTCTCATTGATCGTCTGTTATAAAGCTTCCGTCTTACTGAACGTCTGTTATAAAGCTTCCGTCTTATTGAACGTCTGTTATAAAGCTTCCGTCTTACTGAACGTCTGTTATAAAGCTTCCGTCTTACTGAACGTCTGTTATAAAGCTTCCGTCTTACTGAACGTCTGTTATAAAGCTTCCGTCTTATTGAACGTCTGTTATAAAGCTTCCGTCTTACTGAACGTCTGTTATAAAGCTTCCGTCTTACTGAACGTCAGTTATAAAGCTTCAGTCTTACTGAACGCCTGTTATAAAGCTTCCGTCTTACTGAACGTCTGTTATAAAGCTTCCGTCTTATTGAACGTCTGTTATAAAGCTTCCGTCTTATTGAACGTCTGTTATAAAGCTTCCGTCTTATTGAACGTCTGTTATAAAGCTTCCGTCTTACTGAACGTCTGTTATAAAGCTTCCGTCTTACTGAACGTCTGTTATAAAGCTTCCGTCTTAATGAACGTCTGTTATAAAGCTTCCGTCTTATTGTACGTCTGTTATAAAGCTTCCGTCTTATTGAACGTCTGTTATAAAGCTTCCGTCTAACTGAACGTCTGTTATAAAGCTTCCGTCTTACTGAACGTCTGTTATAAAGCTTCCGTCTTATTGATCGTCTGTTATAAAGCTTCCGTCTTACTGAACGTCTGTTATAAAGCATCCGTCTTACTGAACGTCTGTTATAAAGCTTCCGTCTTACTGAACGTCTGTTATAAGCTTCCGTCTTATTGAACGTCTGTTATAAAGCTTCCGTCTTACTGAACGTCTGTTATAAAGCTTCCGTCTTACTGAACGTCTGTTATAAAGCTTCCGTCTTATTGAACGTCTGTTATAAAGCTTCCGTCTTACTGAACGTCTGTTATAAAGCTTCCGTCTTACTGAACGTCTGTTATAAAGCTTCCGTCTTACTGAACGTCTGTTATAAAGCTTCCGTCTTATTGAACGTCTGTTATAAAGCTTCCGTCTTACTGAACGTCTGTTATAAAGCTTCCGTCTTACTGAACGTATGTTATAAAGCTTCCGTCTTACTGAACGTATGTTATAAAGCTTCCGTCTTATTGAACGTCTGTTATAAAGCTTCCGTCTTACTGAACGTCTGTTATAAAGCTTCCGTCTTACTGAACGTATGTTATAAAGCTTCCGTCTTATTGAACGTCTGTTATAAAGCTTCCGTCTTACTGAACGTCTGTTATAAAGCTTCCGTCTTACTGAACGTCTGTTATAAAGCTTCCGTCTTACTGAACGTATGTTATAAAGCTTCCGTCTTATTGAACGTCTGTTATAAAGCTTCAGTGTTATTGAACGTCTGTTATAAAGCTTCCGTCTTACTGAACGTCTGTTATAAAGCTTCCGTCTTACTGAACGTCTGTTATAAAGCTTCCGTCTTACTGAACGTCTGTTATAAAGCTTCCGTCTTACTGAACGTATGTTATAAAGCTTCCGTCTTATTGAACGTCTGTTATAAAGCTTCAGTGTTATTGAACGTCTGTTATAAAGCTTCCGTCCTACTGAACGTCTGTTATAAAGCTTCCGTCTTTCTGAACGTCTGTTATAAAGCTTCCGTCTTACTGAACGTCTGTTATAAAGCTTCCGTCTTACTGAACGTATGTTATAAAGCTTCCGTCTTACTGAACGTATGTTATAAAGCTTCCGTCTTATTGAACGTCTGTTATAAAGCTTCAGTGTTATTGAACGTCTGTTATAAAGCTTCCGTCTTACTGAACGTCTGTTATAAAGCTTCCGTCTTTCTGAACGTCTGTTATAAAGCTTCCGTCTTACTGAACGTCTGTTATAAAGCTTCCGTCTTACTGAACGTATGTTATAAAGCTTCCGTCTTACTGAACGTCTGTTATAAGCTTCCGTCTTATTGAACGTCTGTTATAAAGCTTCCGTCTTACTGAACGTCTGTTATAAAGCTTCCGTCTTACTGAACGTCTGTTATAAAGCTTCCGTCTTATTGAACGTCTGTTATAAAGCTTCCGTCTTACTGAACGTCTGTTATAAAGCTTCCGTCTTACTGAACGTCTGTTATAAAGCTTCCGTCTTACTGAACGTCTGTTATAAAGCTTCCGTCTTATTGAACGTCTGTTATAAAGCTTCCGTCTTACTGAACGTCTGTTATAAAGCTTCCGTCTTACTGAACGTATGTTATAAAGCTTCCGTCTTACTGAACGTATGTTATAAAGCTTCCGTCTTACTGAACGTCTGTTATAAAGCTTCCGTCTTATTGAACGTCTGTTATAAAGCTTCCGTCTTACTGAACGTCTGTTATAAAGCTTCCGTCTTACTGAACGTATGTTATAAAGCTTCCGTCTTATTGAACGTCTGTTATAAAGCTTCCGTCTTACTGAACGTCTGTTATAAAGCTTCCGTCTTACTGAACGTCTGTTATAAAGCTTCCGTCTTACTGAACGTATGTTATAAAGCTTCCGTCTTATTGAACGTCTGTTATAAAGCTTCAGTGTTATTGAACGTCTGTTATAAAGCTTCCGTCTTACTGAACGTCTGTTATAAAGCTTCCGTCTTACTGAACGTCTGTTATAAAGCTTCCGTCTTACTGAACGTCTGTTATAAAGCTTCCGTCTTACTGAACGTATGTTATAAAGCTTCCGTCTTATTGAACGTCTGTTATAAAGCTTCAGTGTTATTGAACGTCTGTTATAAAGCTTCCGTCTTACTGAACGTCTGTTATAAAGCTTCCGTCTTATTGAACGTCTGGAGAAGAGCATTGTTCCATGGTATGAAACAATATGTTGTTTCATACTATGGAACAATGCTCTTCTCCAGACTGAGGGACTGACCACCTCAAAACTTTAAGGGTGATGGACTGATTACGTCGTCTTCAAGTATCTTCTGCTTCTATCAACTTTTCTGTACTTGACTGAAGAAGCCTACTGTGTAGGCGAAACGTTTCATAATAAAGATACCTAACTGTTGCATATGTGTCTTACCTAATAATACTCAAGCAACACTCAAGTAATACTCAAGCAACACTCAAGCAACACTCAAGCAACACTCAAGTAACACTCAAAAAACACTCAAGCAACACTCAAGTAATACTCAAGTAACACTCAAGCACCACTCAAGCAACACTCAAGTAATATTCAAGCAACACTCAAGCAACACTCAAGCAACACTCAAGTAATACTCAAGTAACACTCAAAAAACACTCAAGCAGCACTCAAATAACACTCAAGCAACATTTAAGCAACACTCAAGCAACATTCAAGTAACACTCAAGTAATACTCAAGTAACACTAAAGCAACTTTTAAGCAACACTCAAGCAATACTCAAGCAACACCTAAGTAATACTCAAGTAACACTCAAACAACACTCAAGCAACACTCAAACAACACTCAAGCAACACGAAAGCAACACTCAAGGAACACTCAAGTAATACTCAAGTAACACTCAAGCAACATTTAAGCAACACTCAAGCAACACTCAAGCGACACTCAAGTAATACTGAAGTAACACTCAAGCAACACTAATGCTCAAGTAACACTCAAGCAACTCTCAAGCAACAACCAAGCAACACTCAAGCACCACTCAAGCAACATTTAAGTAATACTCTAGTAACACTCAAGCAACACTCAAGCAACACTCAAATTATACTCAAGTAACACTCAAGCAACACTTAAGTAATTCTCAAGTTACACTCAAGCAACACTCAAGCAACACTCAAGCAACACTCAAGCAACACTCAAGCAGCACTCAAGTAACACTCAAGCAACACTCCATCAACAACCAAGCAACACTGAAGCACCACTCAAGCAACACTTAAGTAATACTCAAGTAACACTCAAGCAATACTCAAGCAACACTTAAGCAACACTCAAGCAACAGCAAGTAATACTCAAGTAACACTAAAGCAACACTCAAGCAACAACCAAGCAACACTCAAGCACCACTCAAGCAACACTCAAGCAACACTCAAGCAATACTCAAGTAACACTCAAGTAACACTCAAGCAACACTCAAGTAACACTCAAGTAATACTCAAATGAAACTCAAGCAACACTCAAGCAACAACCAAGCAACACTCAAGCACCACTCAAGCAACACTCAAGCAACACTCAAGCAATACTCAAGTAACACTCAAGCAACACTCAATCAACACTCAAGTAATACTCAAGTAAAACTCAAGCAACACTCAAGCAACAACCAAGCAACACTGAAGCACCACTCAAGCAACGCTTAAGTAATACTCAAGTAACACTCAAGCAACACTCAAGCAACACTCAAGTAATACTCAAGTAACACTCAAGCAACACTTAAGCAACACTCTAGGAACGCTCAAGCAACACTCAAGCAACACTCAAGCAACACTCAAGCAACACTCAAGCAATACTCAAGTAACACCCAAGCAACACTCAAGCAACGCTTAAGCAACTCTCAAGTAACATTCAAGCAACACTCAAGCAACATTCAAGTAACACTCAAGCAATATTCAAGCAACGCTTGAGCAACACTCAAGCAACAGTTAAGCAACACTCAAGCAATGCTCAAGCAACACTCAAGCAAAACTCAAGCAACACCCAAGAAACATTATAGCAACACTCAAGCAACACTCAAGCAACACTCAAGTAACACTCAAGCAACACTCAAGCAACACTCAAACAACACTCAAGTAACACTCAAGCAACACTCAAGCAACGCTCAAGCAATACTCAAGTAACACTCAAGGAACACTCAAGCAACATTCAAGTAACACTCAAGCAACACTCAAGCAACAGTCAAGCAATACTCAAGCAACACTAAAGCAGCACTCAAGCATCACTCAAGCAGCACTCAAGAAACGCTCAAGCAATACTCAAGCAACACTCAAGTAACACTCAAGCAATACTCAAGAAACACTAAAGCAGCACTCAAGCAACACTCAAGCAACACTCAAGCAACACTCAAGTAACACTCAAGCAACACTCAAGTAACACTCAAGCAACACTCAGGAAACACTGAAGGAACACAAGCAACACTCAAGTAACACTGAAGCAACACTGAAGTAACACTCATTCAACACTCAAGCATCACTCAAGTAACACCCAAGCAACACTCAAGCAACACTGAAGCAAAACTTAAGCAACACCCAAGCAACACTCAAGGAACACTCAATCAACACTCAAGCAACGCTCTAGTAACAGGGGAATGTCCCATGAAGAAAAGTTGATGGAAATCGATCTGACAACACTGGAGGACAGGAGGGTCAGGGGGGACATGATAACAACATGCAAAATAATGCGTGGAATAGACAAGGTGGATAGAGACAGGATGTTCCAGAGATGGGACACAGAAACAAGGGGTCACAATTGGAAGCTGAAGACTCAGACGAGTTACAGAGATGTTTGGAAGTATTTCTTCAGTCACAGAGTAGTCAGGAAGTGGAATAGCCTAGCAAGTGATGTAGAGGAGGCAGGAACCATACATAGATTTAGGACGAGGTATGACAAAACCCAGAAAGCAGAGGGCCTAGTAACGATCAGTGAAGAGGCAGGGCCAGGAGCTGAGTCTGGACCCCTGCAACCACAATTAGGTGAGTACAATTAGGTGAGTACACAGACAAACACACACACACACACACACACACACTCGCACACATACACACACGTACACACACACACACACACACACACACACACACACACACACACACACACACACACACACACACACACACACACACACACACACACACACACACGCACTACCCACAGCTCCCACCCAACCCCCAACCATAGAATCCCACAGTATGGTACCGGGTCTCCCACCCCCACAGGCCCCCCAAACCACAGTGTTGGAAAGGAAACTGAAGGTATGGTACACAAACGCTGATGGAATAACAAACAAGTGGGAGGAGTGGCACGAAAGAGTCAATGAGGCATCATCGGACATCATAGCGCTCACAGAAACCAAGCTTACAGGTATGATAACAGATGCCATCTTTCCAACAGGATACCAGATCCTGAGGAAAGACAGAAGGAACAGGGGGGGTGGAGGAGTGGCACTGCTGATCAAACACTGATGAAATTTTGACGAGCTGGAGAGAGGAGACAGCGGAGAAGAAAGTGATTACATAGCGGGAACGCTTCACTCTGGAGGTCCCAAGGTGGTAATTGCAGTGATGTATAACCCACCACAGAACAGCAGGAGGCCAGGGTAAGAGCATGACAAGAGCAATAGAGCGATGCAGGGCAAAGCTCCTGATCATGGGTGACTTTAACCACAAGGAGATCGACTGGGAGAACTTGGAGCCACATGGGGGCCAAGATACATGGAGGGCTAATACGATGGAGGTGGTACTGGAAAACTTCATGTACCAACATGTAAGGGACACTACAAGAGAGAGAGGAGAGGATGAACCAGCAAGACTGGACTTAGTATTCACCTGAGTAGTGCAGATATTGAGGACATTACATATGAAAGACCTCTTGGGGCCAACGATCATGTGATTTTGAGCTTCGAATACACAGCAGAGCTACAAGTGGAGGGAGAAGCAGGAAGGCCAGGATAAATGAAACCAAACTACAAGAAAGGGGACTACACGGGAATGAGGAACTTCCTGAACGAGGTTCAGTAGGACAGAGAACTGGCAGGGAAGCCAGTTAATGAGATGATGGAATGTGTTGCAACAATGTGCAAGGAGGCTGAGGAGAGGTTTGTACCCAAGGGAAACAGGAATAATGAAAAAGCTAGGATAAGCCCATGGTTCACCCAAAGGTGCAAGGAGGCAAAAACCAAGTGTGTTAGGGAATGAAAGAAATATAGAAGGCAAAGGACCCAGGAGAATAAGGAGAGCAGTCGTAGAGCCAGAAACGAATATGCACAGATAAGAAGGGAGGCCCAACGTCAATATGAAAACGACATAGGAGCGAAAGCCAAATCTGACCCGAAGCTGTTATACAGCCACATCAAGAGGAAAACAACAGTCAAGGACCAGGTAATCAGGCTAAGGAAGGAAGGAGGAGAGACAACAAGAAATGACCGTGAAGTATGTGAGGAACTCAACAAGAGATTCAAAAAAGTGTTCACAGAGGAGACAGAAGGGGCTCCAGAAAGACGGAGAGGTGTGGCACACCACCAGGTGCTGGACACAGTACACACAACCGAGGAAGAAGTGAAGAGGCTTCTGAGTGAGCTAGATACCTCAAAGGCAATGGGGCCAGATAACATCTCTCCATGGGTCCTGAGAGAGGGAGCAGAGGCACTATGTGTACCCCTAACAACAATATTCAATACTTCTATCGAAACAGGGAGATTGCCTGAGGCATGGAAGACAGCAAATGTAGTCCCAATCTTTAAAAAAGGAGACAGACATGAAGCACTAAACTACAGACCAGTGTCACTGGTCTCAGACCGGGCCGCGGGGGCGTTGACCCCCGGAACTCTCTCCAGGTAAACTCCAGGTATGCAAAGTCATGGAGAAGATGGTCAGGAGAAGAGTGGTGGAACACCTAGAAAGGAATGATCTCATCAACAGCAGCCAACATGGTTTCAGGGACGGGAAATCCTGCGTCACAAACCTACTGGAGCTCTATGACAAGGTGACAGCAATAAGACAAGAGAGAGAGGGGTGGGTGGATTGCATATTCTTGGACTGCAAGAAGGCGTTTGACACAGTACCACACAAGAGATTAGTGCAAAAACTGGAGGACCAAGCAGGGATAACAGGGAAGGCACTACAATGGATCAAGGAATACTTGTCAGGAAGACAGCAGCGAGTAATGGTACGTGGCGAGGTGTCAGAGTGGGCACCTGTGACCACCGGGGTCCCACAGGGGTCAGTCCTAGGACCAGTGCTGTTTCTGGTATTTGTGAAGGACATGACGGAAGGAATACACTCCAAGGTGTCCCTGTTTGCAGATGACGTGAAGTTGATGAGAAGAATTCATTCGATCGAAGACCAGGCAGAACTACAAAGGGACCTGGACAGGCTGCAGATCTGGTCCAGCAATTGGCTCCTTGAGTTCAATCCCACCAAGTGCAAAGTCATGAAGATTGGGGAAGGGTAAAGAAGACCGCAGACAGAGTACAGTCTAGGGGGCCAGAGACTACAAACCTCAATCAGGGAAAAAGATCTTGGGGTGAGTTTAACACCAAGTACATCTCCTGAAGCGCACGTCAACCAAATAACTGCTGCAGCATATGGGCGCCTGGCAAACCTGAGAACAGCATTCCGACATCTTAATACGGAATCGTTCAGGACCCTGTACACCGTGTACGTTAGGCCCATATTGGAGTATGCGGCACCAGTTTGGAACCCACACCTAGCCAAGCATATAAAGAAACTAGAGAAAGTGCAAAGGTTTGCAACAAGACTAGTCCCAGAGCTAAGAGGTATGTCCTACGAGGAGAGGTTAAGGGAAATCAACCTGACGACACTGGTGGACAGTAGAGATAGGGGGGACATGATAACGACTTACAAAATACTGAGAGGAATTGACAAGGTGGACAAAGACAGGATGTTCCAGAGACTGGACACAGTAACACGGGGAGGAAAGCTGAAATCACAATATTTCAAAGCGCAAACCATTGGGGGTCTTAGGCGCTGTTGCCACATTGGCAGCGGTAGGCCTGAAGAAGTGACGTCACGACAAGTTGTGCGCCATTATACATATAAAGTGAAGTGCATATAATGCGAAGTGTATACTATCATCAGTGAAGAGTGACATCACGTGAGGAAGCGGGATGTATGAGAATATATGGTTATAAACATCACGGGTGAAGGATCTCCAAAATAAGGATTTAAGGCCTACGTACGACGACTCCTTCATCAGCAGCTGGCAACCTGTCACCGCACCATTGAGCGCAAGTTTATTCGCCTATTTGTGGTTTGCATGTTGACGGCCCTGGCTGGCCTTGCATACTGTTTGATACTGGTCACTCACTCCTGCAAGCTATTACCAGAATTAGAATAGAAATAGCATAGACATAGTGAATATAGTGTTGACGAGTGTGAGAAGGTAGGTGGGACAAGCTTTTATGGGCAACATTGTAAGACTGTGCGAGGGTCGGTCAAGTCCCAGGAGGGTTGTGTCAGGTCACAAGAAGTTGCGGCCAGTCATTACACCGCACAAGACACTCACACACTCACACACACTCACACACACACACACATGCACACACGCACACAGGTAGTGTTACTACCAGTAGTTATTAGCAGTAAGAATACTTAGGAAGCTAGGAAGTCCTCTCTCAATGTGAACAAGGAAAATGATAACCAGCAACAATTAATATGTAAATCCAGAAAGGGAAATAAGTGGAGAGAGTAGCATAATTGGGAAAGATAAATGAGACTAAATTTGTGCCTACACGACGGATCTTTCAACCACACCACCTACCCCCCCTAACCCTCCCTCCCTCACTCACAAGCACACACACACAAGGGTAGACACTCACACACTCTCACACTCACACACACACACACACACACATACACACACACACACACACACACACACACACATACACACACATACACACACACACATACATAAACACATACACACTCACACACAAACACAAACACACATACACACACACCAGGAGCTCGGACTCGGCCCCCGCAACCTCAACTAGGTGAGTACTAGGTGAGTACACACACACACACACACACACACACACACACACACACACATACACACACACACACCACACACACACCACACACACCACACACACACCACACACACCACACACACACACCACACACACACACACACACACACCACACACACACCACACACACCACTCACACCACACACACATGCACATACACACACACATTCACATACACACACACACACACACACACACACACACACACACCCTCCACCACTTGACACAAACACTTGACACAAACACATACCCCCCTCCCCTAACCACCCCGTCCCCTTCCCTAACCACCTCACCTTAGCCACCTACCCCTCCCCCAAACCACCTAACCCCTCCCCAAACCGTCTAAGCCCCCCAACTACCTCCCTCCCTCCAATAACTATCCTCCCCCTCCCCCATAACCATCCATCCCCTCTCTCCCTCAAACCATCTAACCCCCTCCCCCAACTGTCTCTACCCCTCCAATAACCATCCTCCCCCTCCCCAACAACCATCCATCCCCTCTCCTCCTAACCATCTATTCCCCTCCCCCTAACCACCCGTCCCCCCTTCTGTGGAACAACAAGGGAACCTAGAACCAGGATGAGGACAAGGGGCTCCAAGGATGAATCTGGGAGGGAGGAATGGGAGGTAGAGCTCAAATAAAGGGAGGAAGACTGGGGAAGGAGACTAGATGAGCTGGAAAGGAAGATGGAAGAGAGGTTAGCAGCAGAATGCAGAAGGTGGAAGCAACAGGCCACAGCAGCAGAAATCAAGATAGAGAGATTAGAAGAGGAGCTGAGACATCTGAAACAGCACAGAGACAAAGATATTACAGAAGTAGCATCGGCAATGGCTACATCAAACACAAACAACAGGTCTGAAGGAAGCATGGAAACTAAACTGTATGCAGAGGTCCTGTCAAACCCACATGGGGCCAAAACAAAGGCAGGGAGCACACTAGGACAGAATGAGAGGTTGGAAGACATTGAAGGAACTAGGACATGTGCAAGGACCTTACCAGATACCTGTGGGGGCCAGGAACAGGTGAGCAGGAAGGACAAACCAAGAAGCATAGGGGAAATAACTGGGGAAGGGACTGAAGGAAGGAACACTCCACGGGAAGAAACTAAAACACATCAGAGGATGCAATGGGAGTCACAGTGGGAGGTGGAAAGGGAGAGATCCGTGTTTGTCTATGGGCTAGACGAAGCTAAAGGGGAAACTTATGATGAAAGAAAGCAGGAGGAGAAAAAAGCGATTGAAGATATCATGAAGGTGATAGGCGAGGGGGACATGACCCAGGTGGCAAATTTTCGGAGAATTGGGTGGTTCACAAAGAAAAGGAATCGGCCTCTCAAAGTAATTTTCAAGGCAGAATCAACCCGAACCATGATCCTGCAGGAGAAAGCACGGCTGAGAGGCAAGCAGGAGTTCCGGAGTGTGTACCTCAATCGAGACAGAACACAGGACGAAAGGAAAACGATGAAAGAGAGAGTTCAAAAACGAAAGGAGAAATGGGAGGAAATGAAAAAGGAGACCAGAATAACCCAGGATCAAATGGAAGGACAAGCACACCCCCCAGAAACATCTGCAGAAGGACTCCAGCCACGACACCCCCAAGGCTTACAGTATTAGAACAGAAGTTGAAGGTTTGGTACACAAATGCAGATGGATTAACGAATAAACATGAGGAATGGCAAGAAAGAATCAATGAGAAGTCCCCAGACATCATAGCAGTTACAGAAACAAAACTCACAATAACAGATGCAATCTTCCCACCAGGATACCAGATCATGAGGAAAGATAGAAGGGGCAGGGGGGGGGGAGGTGGGGTTGCTCTGCTCGTAAAAAACAGATGGAAATTCGAGAAAATGGAAGGCATAGATGAGACGGGAGAAAGAGACTACATAGCAGGTACACTTCAGTCTGGGGACCACAAAGTGGTCATTGCAGTGATGTATAATCCACCACAGAACTGCAGGAGGCCAAGAGAGGAATATGAAGAGAGCAACAGAGCAATGGTGGACACACTTGCTGAGGTGGCAAGAAGAGCTCACTCCAGCAGAGCAAAGTTGCTGGTTATGGGGGATTTCAACCACAGAGAGATCGACTGGGAAAACCTGGAGCCACATGGGGGTCCCGAAACATGGAGAGCCAGGATGCTGGACGTGGTGCTGGAAAACTTCATGCACCAACATGTTAAGGACACTACCAGAGTGAGAGGGGAGGATGAACCAGCAAGATTGGACCTTGTGTTCACCCTGGGCAGCTCAGACATTGAGGACATCAAGTATGAGAGTCCCCTAGGAGCTAGCGACCACGTGGTTCTGTGCTTTGAATACATAGTAGAGATGCAAGTGGAGAGAATAACAGGAGTTGAATGGGAAAAGCCTGACTATAAAAGAGGGGACTACATAGGGTTGAAGAACTTCCTGCGGGAGGTCCAGTGGGACAGAGAACTGGCAGGAAAGCCAGTAAATGATATGATGGAATATGTAACAACAAAATGCAAGGAGGCAGTGGAAAAGTTTATTCTGAAGGGCAACAGTAACAACGGGAAGACCAGAACGAGCCCCTGGTTTACCCGACGGTGTAAGGAGGCAAAAACAAAGTGCAATAGAGAATGGAAAAAGTACAGAAGGCAGAGAACACACGAAAATAGGGAGATCAGTCGCAGAGCCAGGAATGAGTATGCACAGGTAAGGAGGGACGCCCAGCGACAGTATGAAAATGACATAGCATCGAGAATCAAGACTGACCCGAAACTGTTGCATAGCCACATCAGGAGGAAGACAACAGTCAAAGACCAGGTGATCAGATTAAGGACAGAAGGTGGAGAACTCACAAGAAATGATCAGGAGGTATGTGAGGAGCTGAACAGGAGATTTAAGGAAGTTTTTACAGTAGAGACAGGAAGGGCTGTGGGAAGACAGCACAGAAGGGAACATCAAGAGGGAATATACCAACAAGTGTTGGATAACATACGAACAACCGAGGAGGAGGTGAAGAAGCTCTTAAGTGACCTTGACACCTCAAAGGCGATGGAACTGGACAACATCTCCCCATGGGTCCTTAGAGAAGGAGCAGAGATGCTGTGCGTGCCTCTAACCACAATCTTCAACACATCCCTTGAAACTAGGCAACTACCTGAGAAATGGAAGACAGCTAATGTAGTCCCCATATTTAAGAAAGGAAACAGAAACGAGGCACTAAACTACAGACCTGTGTCTCTGACATGTATTGTGTGCAAAGTCATGGAGAAGATTATCTGGAGGAGAGTGATCGAACACATGGAAAGGAACAAGATTATAAATGAAAACCAGCATGGGTTCATGGAAGGCAAATCCTGTATCACAAACCTCCTGGAGTTTTATGACAAGGTAACAGAAGTAAGACACTAGAGAGAGGGGTGGGTAGATTGCATTTTCCTAGACTGCAGGAAGGCCTTTGACACAGTTCCCCACAAGACATTAGTGCAGAAGCTGGAGGATCAGGCGCAATGGAGGGCACTGCAATGGATTAGGGAATACCTGACAGGGAGGCAGCAACGAGTCATGGTACGTGAAGAGGTATCACAGTGGGCGCCTGTTACGAGCGGGGTCCCACAGGGGTCAGTTCTAGGACCAGTGCTATTTTTGATATATGTGAACGACATGATGGAAGGAATAGACTCTGAAGTGTCCCTGTTCGCAGATGACGTGAAGTTGATGAAAAGAATTAAATCGGACGAGGATGAGGCAGGACTGCAAAGAGACCTGGACAGGCTGGACATGTGGTCCAGTAACTGGCTTCTCGAATTCAATCCAGCCAAATGCAAAGTCATGAAGATTGGGGAGGGGCAAAGAAGACCGCAGACAGATTATAGGCTAGGTGGACAAAGACTACAGACCTCACTCAGGGAGAAAGACCTTGGGGTGACCATAACACCGAGCACGTCACCGGAGGCACACATCAACCAAATAACTGCTGCAGCATACGGGCGCCTTGCAAACCTGAGAATAGCGTTTCGATACCTTAATAAGGAATCGTTCAAGACACTGTACACTGTGTATGTTAGGCCCATACTGGAGTATGCAGCACCAGTCTGGAACCCACACCTGGTCAAGCACGTCAAGAAGTTAGAGAAAGTACAAAGGTTTGCAACAAGGCTAGTCCCAGAGCTCAAGGGAATGTCGTACGAGGAAAGGTTGAGGGAAATCGGACTGACGACACTGGAGGACAGAAGGGTCAGGGGAGACATGATAACGACATACAAGATACTGCGGGGAATAGACAAGGTGGACAGAGATAAGATGTTCCAGAGAGGGGACACAGGGACAAGGTGTCACAACTGGAAGCTGAAGACTCAGACGAGTCACGGGGACGTTAGGAAGTATTTCTTCAGTCATAGAGTTGTCAGCAAGTGGAATAGCCTAGCAAGTGAAGTAGTGGAGGCAGGAACCATACATAGTTTTAAGAAGAGGTATGACAAAGCTCAGGAAGCAGAGAGAGAGAGGACCCAGTAGCGATCAGTGAAGAGGCGGGGCCAGGAGCTGAGTCTCGACCCCTGCAACCACAATTAGGTGAGTACAATTAGGTGAGTACACACGCACACACACGCACACACAAATACACACACACACACACACACATCCACACACACACACACACACACACACACGCATACACACACACACATACACACACACACACACACACACACACACACACACACACACACACACACACACACACACACACACACACACACACACACGGTAGTTTCTGACTGTACCATAGGGAATAGAGTGTGGGATATAGGCGTGTGCAAGCATAAGAGTGCATATAATCACTTAAACCCCGCAAAAAGGAAATATAAGTGATCACAGAAGAGAAAACATAGATAATAGTGCCAAGTGTTAAGTGCCGCCTGGGTCAAGGAAGGGGAACAGTTGTGTACCAGGCCTAAATATTGTTGCCATACATTACACAGTGGAGTATTTGAAGAATAAGTGCAACTCGAGACCAGGGAGATAAGAGGTAAGTATAGATGTGTCAGTAAATACAGTGAGCGCAGTGAAAGAGTTAGATGAGCTAGTGACTATAGTGCCTACAGGAGGGTAGTAAAAAAAATTACCGAGAAGCATCAAGCATCTTCAACTACGTGGGACCCAGGTAATGGACGGACCAGAGATGTGATACTTCAGCACACCTGCCAGCAGTACGTAATATTCACCTAGTTGAGTTGCATGGGGTCAACAGTACCAGTCTCTAGCTGGAAACTGGGGTCACTCTCCTGGAGCTATCAGAATTAGAATAAGCAGCATTTGCTAGCATTTAATAGAATTTACTGAGGTGTAGGAGAGTAAAGGAATTAATGAGAGGTAGCTAGTGTGGACACGTGGCTCCCCACATAGACACACACACAGTAGGTGAGGCCTAGTGTTACACAGTGCACAGTGGAAACCAAGCAATCGGGTACATACGTAGTACATATGTGGGTAATAAGGAACTCGCTTACATAAACACACACACACACACACAGGAACAAGCGGTCAGGTACTTGTAAAAGCTGCAGTACACACACACATACACAGGATTTCACACCTTCCTGTAAACTGACCTGATAACCCTCTCTCCCTCCCTCTAATACTCCACTATCCACTATCCTCTCTCTCTCTCTCTCTCTCTCTCTCTCTCTCTCTCTCTCTCTCTCTCTCTCTCTCTCTCTCTCTCTCTCTCTCTCTCTCTCTCTCTGTCTCTCTCTCTCTCTCTTTCTCCCTCTCTCTACTTCTCTCTCTCTCTACTTCTCTCTACCTATCTCTCTCTACCTATCTCTCTCTCTATCTATCTCTCTCTTTACCTATCTCTCTCTCCCCTTTCCCATCTCTCCCCTCTCCCATCTCACCCCTCTCCCATCTCTCCCCTCTAACATCTCTCCCCCTTTAACATCTCTCCCCCTCATTATCTCTCCCCTCTCCCATTACCCTCATCTCTCTCTCTCTCCCCTCTCCTCCTCCTCCTCTCTCTCTCTCTCTCTCTCCCTCTCTCTCTCTTCCATCTCCCCTCTCCCCTTCCCTCCTGTCTCTCCGCCTCTATTTGCCCCCCTCTCTCTCTCGGTCCCTCTCTCTCTCGGTCCCCTCTCTCTCTCTCTCTCTCTCTCTCTCTCTCTCTCTCTCTCTCTCTCTCTCTCTCTCTCTCTCTCTCTCTCTATCTCTCTCTCTCTCCCCTTTTCCCTTCTCACTCTCCCCCTCTCTCTTTCCTTCTACCTTTCCCTTCTCTCTCTCTCTCTCTCTCTCTCTCTCTCTCTCTCTCTCTCTAACTCTTTTCTCTTTCTAAAAAAGAAAAAAGAAAAAAGAAAGGGAAGAAAAGGGAAACAAGAAAAAAAAGAAAAAATGGTGGGGACTCGAAGGAACCAGGGATCACATGAGAATGCTTCTGGTAGGGAGGAGTGGATGGAGGAGCAGTGGATAAGGATGGAACAAGAGAGGGAGAGAAAAATTAGGAGAGCTTTTTGAAAAAATGGAGACAGAGCTTTCTGTGAAGTTGGAAAAGAGGTTGGAGAAGGAGAAGAAGAATTGGGAGGCACAAATCGAACCTGTAGTAGCCAGGATAAGGGTCCTAGATGAGGTAAACAGGCTGAAGCGAGTTACAGGGGCACTGACCAGAGAAGACACAGCATATGTAGCTGAGAGGCTGAACAGGAAGGAGATATGAATTATGCTAAGGTCATATCAGCCTGCCAAGAAGGGCCAAGGAGTGAAAGGGGAGAGCAGCTGGGTGCAGATGGAGAGGGTGATAGGTCAAATGCAGAGGCACAACCATGCTACCAAGAGCCACTGGAAAAAACAAGAGAGAAAATGACCACATACAGACAGGAACCAGAGTCACAGAGGGAAAGGCAATGGGAGGAGCAATGGGCAAAGTCAGAGTTTATCCATGGGCTTCAGGAGAGAGAGGAAATGACACACACTGAAAGATGGCAGGCAGAAAGAAAGGAGATTGAGAACATCATTACAGAAATAGGTGAAGAAGACATGGACGAGACTGTAAATTTTCAGAGAATAGGGGGGTACTTGAAGGGGAGAAAACGACTAACCAAGCTGATTTTCAGGGCAGAAACAGTGTGGAACAGGATCCTCCAAGAGAAACCATGGTCGAAGTACTTGGCAGAGTACAAGAGGGTGTTCCTAGACAGAGACAGAACACAAACAGAATGACAGCAGCTGAAGGAGAGGACAAAAAAGCAAAAGGAGCTAGGAAGGAAGACAAGGACGGAACCAGCAGAGGTCAATCAGAGCAGGACAGAGCAGCAAGGGCAAGCACACACAGAACTATCCCCCGAGCCCCACAACCTATCACACCATCCCAACACAAACTACAATCCATCCTCACAGCTTCCACCCAACACCCAGCTATAGAATCCCACAGTATGCTACCAGGTCTCCCACCATCACAGGCCCCCCAAACCACAGTGTTGGAGAGGAAACTGAAGGTATGGTACACAAACACTGATGGAATAACAAATAAGTGGGAGGAGTGGCACGAAAGAGTCAAAGAGGCATCACTGGACATCATAGCTCTCACAGAAACCAAGCTTACAGGTATGATAACAGATACCATCTTTCCAATGGGATACCAGATCCTGAGGAAAGACAGAGGGAACACGGAGGGGAGGGGGGTAGAGGAGTGGCACTGCTGGTCAAAAACCGATGGAGTTTTGATGAGCTGGAAAGAGGAGACAGCGGAGAAGCAAGTGATTACATAGCAGGAACGCTTTACTCTGGAGGTCCCAGAGTGGTAATTGAAGTGATGTATATCCCACCACAGAACAGCAGGAGGCCAATGCAAGAGTATGATGAGAGCAATAGAGCAATGAATGACACACTGGCTGCAGTGACCAGAAGAGCTCATGCATGCAGGGCAAAGCTCCTGATCATGGGTGACTTTAACCACAAAGAAATCGATTGAGAAAACTTGGAGCCACATAGGGGTCAAGATACATGGAGGGCTAAGATGATGGAGGTGGTGCTGGAAAACTTCATGTACCAACTCGTAAGGGACACTACAAGAGAAAGAGGAGAGGATGAACCAGCAAGACTGGACTTAGTATTCACCTTGTGTAGTGCAGATATTGAGGACATCACATATGAAAGACCTCTTGGGGCCAGCGATCATGTGGTTTTAAGCTTCGAATACACAGTAGAGCTACAAGTGGAGGAGGAAGCAGGAAGGCCAGGGCGAATGAAGCCAAACTACAAGAAAGTGGACTACATGGGAATGAGGAACTTCCTGAACGGGGTTCAGTGGGACAGAGAACTGGCAGGGAAGCCAGTTAATGAGATCATGGAATATATAAAAACAATGTGCAAGGAGGTTGAGGAGAGGTTTGTACCCAAGGGTAACAGGAATAATGATTAAGCCAGGTTGAGCCCATGGTTCACCCAAAGTTGCAGGGAGGCATAAACCAAGTGTGCTAGGGAATGGAAGAAGTATAGAAGGCAAAGACCCAGGAGAATAAGGAGAGCAGTCGTAGAGCCAGAAATGAATATGCACAGATAAGAAGGGAGGCCCAACGACAATATGAAAACGACATAGCAGCGAGAGCCAAATCTGACAGGAAGCTGTTATACAGCCACATCAGGAGGAAAACAACAGTCAAGGACCAGGTAATCAGGCTGAGGAAGGAATGAAGAGAGACAACAAGAAATGACCGTGAAGTATGTGAGGAACTCAACAAGAGATTCAAAGAAGTGTTCACAGAGGAGACAGAAGGGGCTCCAGAAAGACGGAGAGGTGCGGCACACCACCAAGTGCTGGACACAGTATACACAACCGAGGAAGAAGTGGTGAGGCTTCTGAGTGAGCTAGATACCTCAAAGGCAATGGAGCCGGACAACATCTCTACATGGGTCCTGAGAGAGGGAGCAGAGGCACAATGTGTACCCCTGACAACAATATTCAACACATCCATCGAAACAGGGAGATTGCTTGAGGCATGGAAGACAGCAAATGTAGTCCCAATCTTTAAAAAAGGAGACAGACATGAAGCACTAAACTACAGACCAGTGTCACTTGCATGTATAGTATGCAGAGTCATGGAGAAAATTATCAGTAGAAGAGTGCTGGAACACCTAGAAAGGAATGATCTCATCAACAGCAGCCAACATGGTTTCAAGGACAGGAAATTCTGTGTCACAAACCTACTGGAGTTCTATGCCATGGTGACAGCAGGGGTGGGTGAATTGCATTTTCTTGGACTGCAAGAAGGCGTCTGACACAGTTCCATACAAGAGATTAGTGCAAAAACTGGAGGACCAAGCAGGGATAACAGGGAAGGCACTACAATGGATCAGGGAATACTTGTCAGGAAGACAGCAGCGAGTAATGGTACGTGGCGAGGTGTCAGAGTGGGCACCTGTGACCAGCGGGGTTCCACAGGGGTCAGTCCTAGGGCCAGTGCTGTTTCTGGTATTTGTGAAGGACGACGGAAGGAGTAGACTCCAAGGTGTCCCTGTTTGAAGATGACGTGAAGTTGATGAGAAGAATTCACTCGATCGAAGACCAGGCAGAACTACAAAGGGATCTGGACAGGCTGCAGACCTGCTCCAGCAACTGCCTCCGGGAGTTCAACCCCACCAAGTGCAAAGTCATGAAGATTGGGGAAGGGCAAAGAAGACCGCAGACGGAATACAGTCTAGGGGGCCAGATATTACAAACCTCACTCAAGGAAAAAGATGTTGGGGTGAGTATAACACTAGACACATCTCCTGAAGCGCACATCAACCAAATAACTGCTGCAACATATGGGCGCCTAGCTAACCTCAGAACAGCATTCCTACATCTTAATAAGGAATCGTTCAGGACCCTGTACACCGTGTACGTTATGCCCATATTGGAGTATGCGGCACCAGTTTGGAACCCACACCTAGCCAAGCACGTAAAGAATCTAGAGAAAATGCAAAGGTTTGCAACAAGACTAGTCCCAGAGGTAAGGTGTATGTCTTATGAGGAGAGGTGAAGGGAAATCGACCTGACGACACAGGAGGACAGGAGAGATAGGGAGGGACATGATAACGACATACAAAATACTGAGAGGAATTGACGAGGTGGACAAAGACAGGATGTTTCCGAGATGGGACACAGCAACCAGGGGACACAGTTGGAAGCTGAAGACACAGATGAATCACAGGGATGTTAGGAAGTATTTCTTCAGCCACAGAGTAGTTAGGAAGTGGAATAGTTTGGGAAGCGATGTAGTGGAGGCAGGATCCATACATAGCTTTAAGCAGAGGTATGGTAAAGCTCACGGTTTAGGGAGAGTGACCTAGTAGCGACCAGTGAAGAGGCGGGGCCAGGAGCTAGGACTCGACCCCCGCAACCTCAACTAGGTGAGTACTCACATACACACACACACACATACATACATGCATACATACACACATACATACACACACGTACACACACACATACACACACACTTATATAGACACACACACACACACACACACACACACACACACACACACACACACACACACACACACACACATACACACATACACATACACACACACACGTGTATACACACACACACATATATATATATATATATATATATATATATATATATATATATATATATATATATATATATATATATATATATATAATATATGTATATATATATATATATATATATATATATATATATATATATATATATATATATATATATATATATATATATATATATTTAATATTATCACACTGGCCGATTCCCACCAAGGCAGGGTGGCCCGAAAAAGAAAAACTTTCACCATCATTCACTCCATCACTGTCTTGCCAGAAGGGTGCTTTACACTACAGTTTTTAAACTGCAACATTAACACCCCTCCTTCAGAGTGCAGGCACTGTACTTCCCATCTCCAGGACTCAAGTCCGGCCTGCCGGTTTCCCTGAATCCCTTCATAAATGTTACTTTGCTCACACTCCAACAGCACGTCAAGTATTAAAAACCATTTGTCTCCATTCACTCCTATCAAACACGCTCACGCATGCCTGCTGGAAGTCCAAGCCCCTCGCACACAAAACCTCCTTTACCCCCTCCCTCCAACCCTTCCTAGGCCGACCCCTACCCCGCCTTCCTTCCACTACAGACTGATACACTCTTGAAGTTATTCTGTTTCGCTCCATTCTCTCTACATGTCCGAACCACCTCAACAACCCTTCCTCAGCCCTCTGGACAACAGTTTTGGTAATCCCACACCTCCTCCTAACTTCCAAACTACGAATTCTCTGCATTATATTCACACCACACATTGCCCTCAGACATGACATCTCCACTGCCTCCAGCCTTCTCCTCGCTGCAACATTCATCACCCATGCTTCACACCCATATAAGAGCGTTGGTAAAACTATACTCTCATACATTCCCCTCTTTGCCTCCAAGGACAAAGTTCTCTGTCTCCACAGACTCCTAAGTGCACCACTCACTCTTTTTCCCTCATCAATTCTATGATTCACCTCATCTTTCATAGACCCATCCGCTGACACGTCCACTCCCAAATATCTGAATACGTTCACCTCCTCCATACTCTCTCCCTCCAATCTGATATTCAATCTTTCATCACCTAATCTTTTTGTTATCCTCATAACCTTACTCTTTCCTGTATTCACCTTTAATTTTCTTCTTTTGCACACCCTACCAAATTCATCCACCAATCTCTGCAGCTTCTCTTCAGAATCTCCCAAGAGCACAGTGTCATCAGCAAAGAGCAGCTGTGACAACTCCCACCCTGTGTGTGATTCTTTATCTTTTAACTCCACGCCTCTTGCCAAGACCCTCGCATTTACTTCTCTTACAACCCCATCTATAAATATATTAAACAACCACGGTGACATCACACATCCTTGCTTAAGGCCTACTTTTACTGGGAAAAAATTTCCCTCTTTTCTACATACTCTAACTTGAGCCTCACTATCCTCGTAAAAACTCTTCACTGCTTTCAGTAACCTACCTCCTACACCATACACTTGCAACATCTGCCACATTGCCCCCCTATCCACCCTGTCATACGCCTTTTCCAAATCCATAAATGCCACAAAGACCTCTTTAGCCTTATCTAAATACTGTTCACTTATATGTTTCACTGTAAACACCTGGTCCACACACCCCCTACCTTTCCTAAAGCCTCCTTGTTCATCTGCTATCCTATTCTCCGTCTTACTCTTAATTCTTTCAATTATAACTCTACCATACACTTTACCAGGTACACTCAACAGACTTATCCCCCTATAATTTTTGCACTCTCTTTTATCCCCTTTGCCTTTATACAAAGGAACTATGCATGCTCTCTGCCAATCCCTAGGTACCTTACCCTCTTCCATACATTTATTAAATAATTGCACCAACCACTCCAAAACTATATCCCCACCTGCTTTTAACATTTCTATCTTTATCCCATCAATCCCGGCTGCCTTACCCCCTTTCATTTTACCTACTGCCTCACGAACTTCCCCCACACTCACAACTGGCTCTTCCTCACTCCTACAAGATGTTATTCCTCCTTGCCCTATACACGAAATCACAGCTTCCCTATCTTCATCAACATTTAACAATTCCTCAAAATATTCCCTCCATCTTCCCAATACCTCTAACTCTCCATTTAATAACTCTCCTCTCCTATTTTTAACTGACAAATCCATTTGTTCTCTAGGCTTCCTTAACTTGTTAATCTCACTCCAAAACTTTTTCTTATTTTCAACAAAATTTGTTGATAACAGCTCACCCACTCTCTCATTTGCTCTCTTTTTACATTGCTTCACCACTCTCTTAACCTCTCTCTTTTTCTCCATATACTCTTCCCTCCTTGCATCACTTCTACTTTGTAAAAACTTCTCATATGCTAACTTTTTCTCCCTTACTACTCTCTTTACATCATCATTCCACCAATCGCTCCTCTTCCCTCCTGCACCCACTTTCCTGTAACCACAAACTTCTGCTGAACACTCTAACACTACATTTTTAAACCTACCCCATTCCTCTTCGACCCCATTGCCTATGCTCTCATTAGCCCATCTATCCTCCAATAGCTGTTTATATCTTACCCTAACTGCCTCCTCTTTTAGTTTATAAACCTTCACCTCTCTCTTCCCTGATGCTTCTATTCTCCTTGTATCCCATCTACCTTTTACTCTCAGTGTAGCTACAACTAGAAAGTGATCTGATATATCTGTGGCCCCTCGATAAACATGTACATCCTGAAGTCTACTCAACAGTCTTTTATCTACTAATACATAATCCAACAAACTACTGTCATTTCGCCCTACATCATATCGTGTATACTTATTTATCCTCTTTTTCTTAAAATATGTATTACCTATAACTAAACCCCTTTCTATACAAAGTTCAATCAAAGGGCTCCCATTATCATTTACACCTGGCACCCCAAACTTACCTACCACACCCTCTCTAAAAGTTTCTCCTACTTTAGCATTCAGGTCCCCTACCACAATTACTCTCTCACTTGGTTCAAAGGCTCCTATACATTCACTTAACATCTCCCAAAATCTCTCTCTCTCCTCTGCATTCCTCTCTTCTCCAGGTGCATACACGCTTATTATGACCCACTTCTCGCATCCAACCTTTACTTTAATCCACATAATTCTCGAATTTACACATTCATATTCTCTTTTCTCCTTCCATAACTGATCATTTAACATTACTGCTACCCCTTCCTTTGCTCTAACTCTCTCAGATACTCCAGATTTAATCCCATTTATTTCCCCCCACTGAAACTCTCCTACCCCCTTCAGCTTTGTTTCGCTTAGAGCCAGGACATCCAACTTCTTTTCATTCATAACATCAGCAATCATCTGTTTCTTGTCATCCGCACTACATCCACGCACATTTAAACAACCCAGTTTTATAAAGTTTTTCTTCTTCTCTTTTTTAGTAAATGTATACAGGAGAAGGGGTTACTAGCCCATTGCTCCCGGCATTTTAGTCGCCTCATACGACACGCATGGCTTACGGAGGAAAGATTCTTTTCCACTTCCCCATGGACAATAGAAGAAATAAAAAAGAACAAGAGCTATTTAGAATAAGGAGAAAAACCTAGATGTATGTATATATATATATGCATGTGCGTGTCTGTGAAGTGTGACCAAAGTGTAAGTAGGAGTAGCAAGATATCCCTGTTATCTAGCGTGTTTATGAGACAGAAAAAGAAAACCAGCAATCCTACCATCATGCAAAACAGTTACAGGTTTTTGTTTCACAGTCATCTGGCAGGACGGTAGTACTTCCCTGGGTGGTTGCTGTCTACCAACCTACTACCTACATATATATATATATATATATATACATACATCTATATATATATATATCCATATATATCTATATATATATATACATACACATATATATATATATATACCTATATATATATATATACATATATATATATATATATAAATATATATATATATATATATATATATATACATATATATATATATATATATATATATATATATATATATATATATATATATATATATATATATAATATAAACTTATACACACACACACACACCTCTACACATAGACAAACCTAACCTAACACATTAGCTCATAAATCCTCCCACCACATACACACATTTTTTACGATAAGCTGAAGCAGCTAGAACATCCCAACAGATAAAAACAAAATGGGATCTCAAAAGGGAGGACGTAAAGGCAAGGGAACCGATGATGGCTGGTCAGAAAAGGAAGAATGGGTAGAAAGGCTCAAGAACAAAATGGAACAACAATTGGAGAAAAGGTTAAAAGAGCTTTGCAATAACATGTTAGAGCAAATATCTGCAGGGAGCAAGAAGTGGGAATCACGAGCTGCAGTAGCTGAGGCAAAGATACAGAGACTGGAGGAAGAATTGGATGTGCTGGAGCAGGATCTAAAGATGAGGTCCGAAAGGAGCAAGATGACTGAAATGGGAACATCAGCAAGCAGCGAGGGGACTGAAGGAGGGTATGGAGCTAAGCAGTCTTTTGCAGCAGTAATATCAGGCCACCATGGTGTCTGGGAGATGATTAGGGAAACAGCAAAGGAGATGCTTAAATCAGATCCAGAGATACAGAGGGAAAAGAAATGAGAAGAGGAGAGGGATAGGTCAATAATTATTCATGGGCTTCAGGAGGCTGAAGGGCAGACCTATGATGAAAGAAAGAATTGAGAGAAAACAGAGATTAAGAACATCATTGTAATAACAGGAGAGAGAGGAACATGTCTTAGGTAGAAAATTTTCACAGACTTGTAGGGTATTCGAAAAAAAAATTCGACCAATCAAACTGACATTCAAGACAGATGTGGTACGGAACAGGATACTACAACAGAAACCACTGTTAAAGGACTCTCCAGATTATCAAAAAGTGTTCCTAAATCGAGACAGAACACGAAAGGAAAGGGAACAACTGAAAATGAGAGCAAGACAAAACTAGTGGAAGGAGATAGAGACAGGGCAGGCAATGACAGACAGTAAAGCTCAGCCTTTTGGGGAACATCAAACACAAATGCTTACAGAAATCTCTCAACCCCTGTCACCCATATCAACCAATCAGTAAACAGAAATGAACCTCACTCCATAGCCACCACCCAGCTAAGCACTAATTCCACAATCACAGCAGCCTCCCATAATATTGTGCCCTGCCTCCCACCCTCTCAGCCTGCACCTTCCTCTTCTGTCTCCCAAAATACAGTAATGGAAAGGAAGCTAAAGGTATGGTACACCAGTGCAGACGGAATAACAAATACGAGTGAAGAGTGGCAAGAATGCATCATTGATGCATCACCTGACATTCAATTAAATTCAATTCAAGTTTATTCTCTATAAGAGTTACAATGTGGGATTTACAGGTTTTGGGTATAGTGTGGTTTACATGTTATAAAATACTAATTACAGAGGGGGCCACTAGGACACCTAGCATGGCTAGGCATTTCGGGCAGACTTAGATTAATTCTTAACATTAAATCCTTACATATTATGGTATTAAGGCTAAGTGACTACATCATAATTTGTGAGTTTAGCAATGTGAATGCTTTTGTTTTGGCACAATACAAAGTGTCTATATTGGAGTATCATAGGCAAACTTATGACTAGTTAGGATTTATTATTTTAAGATTAAGATTAGTATTTCTGGGTTTATAGTCAGTGGGTGAGTGAGTGTAATTGTGAACCATCAGGTGGTTATCATGTAGTTAGTTGTCGGGGAGGATCAGGGAGATAAGATGTTTTCTAACTGTAGTTTTGAAAGTGATGAATGTGTCTGCAGTTCTAGAGTTTTCAGGTAGGGTGTTCCAAATTTAAGGTCCTTTGAAATACATTGAATTTTTGTAAAGGTTTAGTCGAACACGGGGAATGTCATAGAGATGTTTGTGTCTGGTATTATGCCTGTGGATACTGTCACAACTATCAAGAAAGCATTTTAGGTCAAGGTTAATATTGGAATTTAAGGTCCTGTAGATATAGATTGCACAGTAGTAAGTGTGGATGTTCTGAACAGGGAGTAAGTTTAGATCTATGAAGAGTGGGGGGGGGGGGTGTTGCCAGGGATGGGATTTAGTGATTATTCTTACTGCGGCTTTTTGTTGGGTTATTATTGGCTTTAGGTGTGTTGCTGCAGTTGAACCCCAAGCACAGATAGCATAGGTGAGGTATGGATATATAAGTGAATGGTATAGTGTGAGAAGGGGAGTTTGTGGCACGTAGTATCGTATCTTGGAGAGGATCCCCACCGTTTTGGATTCTTTTTTGTTATGTGTTGGATATGGGTGCTGAAATTTAGGTTGTTGTCGAGGTATAGGCCAAGGAATTTGCCCTCATTATGTCTGGCAATTAGAGTGTTGTCGATCTTAATGTTAAGTTGTGCAACACCTGCTCTGCTACCAAACATAATATAGTAGGTTTTGCCAGTGTTAAGTGTAAGTTTATTGGATGTCATCGAAGTCGATATTTTGAGCAGCTCCTCGTTAACAATTGTGTTGAGGGTGGCAAGATTAGGGTGGGAGATGAAATAAGTCGTGTCGTCAGCAAAGAGAATGGGTTTCAGGTGTTGGGATATGTTTGGAAGATCATTGATGTAAATGAGGAAGAGCAGGGGTCCAAGGACACTTCCCTGCGGAACTCCAGTATCAAGAGGCCGTATTGATGAGGCTGTGTCTTTAATGGTGACATACTGATACCTATTAGAAAGGTAGGATTTAAAATATGCAAGCACATGACCTCTTATACCATAGTGGTCAAGTTTGTGGAGTAGGATGTCGTGGTCTACTGTGTCAAACGCTTTTCTTAGGTCAATAAAAAATCCTAGCGGACATTCCTTATTTTCCAATACTGTGTAAAGCAGGTCTAGCATTTTTATAATTGCATCATTAGTGCTTTTATTTTTCCTGAATCCAAATTGGCAGGGGTTGAGTATGTTTTGCGATGTTATAAATGAATATAGTCTCCTGTGCACGAGTTTCTCGTAAATTTTGGATAGCAATGGTAAGTTTGATATTGGCCTATAGTTGTTTACATCTGTAGGGTCACCGCCTTTATGTATTGGTGTAACCCTTGCTGTCTTGAGTAGTGTCGGGAAAGTTCTAGTTTCTAGTGACTTGTTAAAAAGTAATGCAATAGCATGCAAAAGGACATGTACAATAATGGTGGGACGTGAGACAGATTCCCCGAGTTATTTTTAAGTGACTTTATGATCGCGGTGACTTCCGTGGGCTCAGTTGGTACAAGATAGAAGGAATTTGGGAAATTCCCATCTAGGTAGTCCGCGGCATGGGCATTGGTACGTGGGATTTTACTGGCGAGATTAGATCCTGTGTTTGAGAAGAAGTCGTTTATCTTGTTAGCTGTATCAGTGGGATGTAGTGGTGTTTCATGAGGTGTAGTTAGAACAATATTCTTGTTTTTTTTCAGTTTGTGGGTCCCCAGAATCTGGGAAAGTGTTTTCCAGGTCTTTTTTATATCTCCTCTTGTGTCAGTGAATCTGCTGGAGTAGTACAGTTGTTTGGCTTTATTAATTTGGTGAGAACTGTTGAATATTGTTTAAGAATATCTTTGTGTATTAAGCCCTGTCTATATTACAGGAATGATAACAAATGCAATTTTTCCACCTGGATATCAGATTATGAGGAAAGACAGAACAGAAGAGGGGGAGGAGTAGCATTGCTCATAAAAAGCCAGTGGAGTTTTGAGGAGATGGGAGGAATGGAAAGAAGGGAAACAGACGACTTCATTGTAGGAACACTTCGGACTGGTGGTCCAAAGGTGATGATAGCAATGATGTATAACCCACCACTTAACAGCAGGAGAACAAGAGAAGAGTATGATGTGTGCAATTGGGCAATGGTGGATACACTAGCTGAAGTGGCCAGGAGGGCTCATATGGGTAGGACAAAATTGCTTATAATGGGGGATTTCAATCATAAAGAGATTGACTGGGAAAACCTAGAGCCACATGGGGGACCAGAAACATGGAGGGCTAAGATGTTGGAGACTGTATTGGAGAACTTCATGCACCAACATGTTAGGGATACAACCAGAGAGAGAGAGAGAGGATGTTGCAGCAAGGCTGGATCTCATATTCACCTTGAATAGTTCAGACATAAGGGATATCACCCACGAAAGACCCCTTGGCACTAGTGATCATGATGTCCTGAGTTTTGAATATCTTGTCGAGTTAACAGTGGAGAATGCAGCAGCACGAGAACAAAGAAACCGAACTTCAAAAAAGGGGACTACATAGGAATGTGAAGTTTCCTGCATGAAGTGCAGTGGGAAAGAGAACTAGATGGAAAGACAATAAATGAAATGATGGAAATAGTAACCACTAAGTGCAGGGAGGCAGAGGAAAGGTTCATACCAAAGAGCAACAGAAAAAATGGTAAGACCAGAGTGAGCCCATGGTTTAACTGGAGGTGTAAAGAGGCCAAAGCCAAGTGTACTAGAGCATGGAAAAGGTATAGAAGGCAAAGGACTCAAGAAAACAAGGAGCTGAGCAGAAGAACCAGAAACGAATATGCAAGGATAAGGAGGGAGGCCCAGAGGCAATACGAGAACGACATAGCATCAAAAGCCAAATCTGAACCAAAGTTGTTATACAGTCACATTAGGAGAAAAACAACAGTCAAGGTCCAGGTAATCAGACTGAGGAAAGAAGGAGGGGAGCTGACGAAGAGTGACCAAGAAGTATGTGATGAACTAAACAAAAGATTTAGAGAAGTATTCACAATAGAGTCAGGAATGCTTCAAGTAAACTGTGGAGGTAGGGTGCACCAGCAGGCGCTGGACATAATACACATAACCAAGGTAGAGGTGAAGAAACTGCTAGACGAACTCGATACCTCAAAGGGGGTGGGCCCAGATAACATATCTCCATGGATGCTGAGAGAGGTAGCAGAGGAACTGTGTGTGCCGCTAGCAGCAATCTTCAGTAATTTTATCGAAACTGGGCAGTTGCCTGAGGCATGGAAGACAGCACATGTAGTTCAAATTTTTAAGAAAGGAGACAGACAGGCAGCGTTAGACTACAGACCAGTGTCACCGGTCTGTAGTTTAACACTGGAAAGATTGGGCTCATACATGACAATCAGCATGGCTTCAGAGATGGGAAATCCTGTGTCACAAATCTACTTGAGTTCTTCGATAAAGTAACAGAAGTAAGACAGGAGAGAGAAGGATGGGAAGATTGCATCTTTTTAGACTGCAAGAAGGCTTTTGACACAGTACCACACAAGAGAATGGTGCAGGCAGGAATAATTGGGAAAGTACTGCAGTGGATCAGGGAATACCTGACAGGAAGGAAACAATGAGTGCTGGTACGTGCTGAAGTGTCGGAGTGGGCGCATTGTCGAGTGGGATTCCACATGGTTCACTTCTAGGCCCGGTTCTGTTTCTTGTATAAGTGAATGACATGGTGGAAGGAATAGATTCAGAAGTGTCACTGTTCGCTGATGATGTGAAACTGATGAGAATACAAGTGGGCGAGGATCAGTTAAGATTACAAGGGGATCTGGACAAACTACAAGTATGGTCCGACAAATGGCTCCTGGAGTTTAACCCCAATAAGTGTAAGGTCATGAAGATTGGGGAAGGACACAGAAGATCGCAGACGGAGTACAGGTTAGGAAACCAACAGCTGCAAACGTCAATTAAAGAAAAGGATCTTGGGGTAAGCATTATAACGAACATGTCCCCTGAGGCACACATCAATCAAATAACTGCTGCAGCATATGGGAGTTTGGTAAACCTGAGATTGGCGTTAGACATCTGAGTAAGGAGTCATTCACGACATTATACACCGTGTACGTAAGGCCTATACTGGAGTATGCAGCGCTAGTATGGAACCCTCACTTAGTCAAACACATCACGAAATTGGAGAAAGTGCAAAAATTTGCAACACGATTAGTCCCGGAACTGAGGGGTATGTCTTATGAGGAGAGGTTAAGGGAACTCAACCTGATGACACTAGAGGATAGGAGGGATAGAGGGGACATGATAACAACGTATAAAATACTGAGAGGCATTGACAAGGTGGACAAGGATCGAATGTTTCAGAGATGGGATGCAGAAACAAGAGGACACAATTGGATGAGTCATAGGGATGTTAGGAAGTATTTCTTTAGTCTTAGATTTGTCAGGAATTGGAATAATCTGGAGAGTGATGTAGTGGAAACAAGTTCCATAAATAGCTTTAAGAAGAGGTATGACAAATATCATGGAGCAGGGAGAGAGTGAATTAGTATCGACCTGTGAAGAGGCGGGGCCAGGAGCTATGGCTCGACCCCTGCAACCACATATACATACACACACAAACACATACATACACACACAAACACATACATACACACACATACACATACATACATACACACACATACACATAAACCCACATTCAGGTAACATAAGAACAGAAAATATACAACACACAATACTTAGGTAACGCAGATCACACACGCTGTTAATACACACACAGTCCGTAAATCAACAAAAAAACACAATACCAGCAGCACTAAGGATGCAACATACGCAGCACTAAATGCGCAACACAGGAAACATTAAGAACGCAACACACGCAACACTAAGGACGCAACACATGCACACGCAAGATGCGGAAAGTTACAACGCCATGGCAACTTTTCTAGCTGTGTTCTCTCTCCAAAAACTCCTAATTATATTAACAGAGTTTTGTTCTCGCCTCAGGAGACGACATCGCAACGTTACATTCCTGTGTATTTCATAATCACCAACAGACTGGTTGGTCAGAGACAGGGACGAAATTAAGGGACGGAGCTTGGAGCCTCCACCCCTCCCGTCCCTCTCCCTGCGCTCAGTAATTCACACCAATTTACTGATTTATGAAATAAAATAAGTGGAAGAGTTTATTTTTGTTAATCGTGTAGAACAAGGTGATTACAGCGAGAGTTTGTGTGGTAATTAACGACCGGAGGATCGACCTTACACTCTTCATAGCGCTGGATGACCAGACTGTTGACGTGCTGTTCGGCCTTAATTCCATGAGATTCCCTTACAAACTTCACCTTAAAGACAATGGGCTAGATTCCATCATCTTGGATACAACACGCATAAATACCACACACTTAAATACCACACACTTAAATACCACACACTTAAATACTACACACTTAAATACTACACACTTAAATACTACACACTTGGATACCACACACTTGGATACCAAACTCACTTGGATACCACACACTTGGATACCACACACTTGGATACCACACACTTGGATACCACACACTTGGATACCACACACTTGGAAACCACACACTTGGATACCACACACTTGGATACCACACAATTGGATACCACACACTTGGATATCACACACTTCAATATCACACACTTGGATACCACACACTTGGATTCCACACACTTGGATACCACACACTTGGATACCACACACTTGGATACCACACACTTGGATACCACACACTTGGATACCACACACTTGGATATCACACACTTGGATACCACACACTTGGATTCCACACACTTGGATACCACACACTTGGATATCACACACTTCAATATCACACACTTGGATACCACACACTTGGATATCACACACTTCAATATCACACACTTGGATACCACACACTTGGATACCACACACTTGGATACCACACACTTGGATACCACACACTTGGATATCACACACTTCAATATCACACACTTGGATACCACACACTTGGATACCACACACTTGGATACCACACACTTGGATATCACACACTTCAATACCACACACTTGGATACCACACACTTGGATACCACACACTTGGATACCAGAGATATCCGGAACTAGACATCAGGACAGGACTCACCAGCGTAAATTGTTTACTTCATCTTCGTTGCTTCTCTGGTCCACACTCTCACCTTCTCTTTATTCATCATGATATTGCTTCTCTGGTCCACACTCTCACCTTCTCTTTATTCATCATGATATTGCTTCTCTGGTCCACACTCTCACCTTCTCTTTATTCATCATGATATTGCTTCTCTGGTCCACACTCTCACCTTCTCATTATTCATCATGATATTGCTTCTCTGGTCCACACTCTCACCTTCTCATTATTCATCATGATATTGCTTCTCTGGTCCACACTCTCACCTTCTCATTATTCATCATGATATTGCTTCTCTGGTCCACACTCTCACCTTCTCATTATTCATCGTGGCATTTATTTTGTTTCATTTCTCAATATCCAGATTTATTCGGCAATTAGTAGTCCGAAAACTCAGCTGTGTAAACCAGGAAGCCGACCACACTGTTAATCCACATATCCGGGAGAGATGGTTCATGAGTAGCCCGTATACCTGGATGAACAGGTTCCCGTACACCTGGATGAACAGGTTCCCGTACACCTGGATGAACAGGTTCCCGTATACCTGGATGAACAGGTTCCCGTATACCTGGATGAACAGGTTCCCGTATACCTGGATGAACAGGTTCCCGTATACCTGGATGAACAGGTTCCCGTATACCTGGATGAACAGGTTCCCGTATACCTGGATGAACAGGTTCCCGTACACCTGGATGAACAGGTTCCCGTATACCTGGATGAACAGGTTCCCGTATACCTGGATGAACAGGTTCCCGTATACCTGGATGAACAGGTTCCCGTATACCTGGATGAACAGGTTCCCGTATACCTGGATGAACAGGTTCCCGTATACCTGGATGAACAGGTTCCCGTATACCTGGATGAACAGGTTCCCGTATACCTGGATGAACAGGTTCCCGTACACCTGGATGAACACGTTCCCGTATACCTGGATGAACAGGTTCCCGTATACCTGGATGAACAGGTTCCCGTACACCTGGATGAACAGGTTCCCGTATACCTGGATGAACAGGTTCCCGTATACCTGGATGAACAGGTTCCCGTACACCTGGATGAACAGGTTCCCGTATACCTGGATGAACAGGTTCCCGTATACCTGGATGAACAGGTTCCCGTACACCTGGATGAACAGGTTCCCGTACACCTGGATGAACAGGTTCCCGTATACCAGGATGAACAGGTTCCCGTACACCTGGATGAACAGGTTCCCGTACACCTGGATGAACAGGTTCCCGTATACCTGGATGAACAGGTTCCCGTACACCTGGATGAACAGGTTCCCGTACACCTGGATGAACAGGTTCCCGTACACCTGGATGAACAGGTTCCCGTATACCTGGATGAACAGGTTCCCGTACACCTGGATGAACAGGTTCCCGTACACCTGGATGAACAGGTTCTCGTACACCTGGATGAACAGGTTCCCGTACACCTGGATGAACAGGTTCCCGTACACCTGGATGAACAGGTTCTCGTACATCTGGATGAACAGGTTCCCGTACACCTGGATGAACAGGTTCCCGTACACCTGGATGAACAGGTTCCCGTACACCTGGATGAACAGGTTCCCGTACACCTGGATGAACAGGTTCCCGTATACCTGGATGAACAGGTTCCCGTATACCTGGATGAACATGTTCCCGTATACCTGGATGAACAGGTTCCCGTACACCTGGATGAACAGGTTCCCGTATACCTGGATGAACAGGTTCCCGTACACCTGGATGAACAGGTTCCCGTATACCTGGATGAACAGGTTCCCGTACACCTGGATGAACAGGTTCCCGTACACCTGGATGAACAGGTTCCCGTACACCTGGATGAACAGGTTCCCGTATACCTGGATGAACAGGTTCCCGTATACCTGGATGAACAGGTTCCCGTATACCTGGATGAACAGGTTCCCGTATACCTGGATGAACAGGTTCCCGTATACCTGGATGAACAGGTTCCCGTATACCTGGATGAACAGGTTCCCGTACACCTGGATGAA
This sequence comes from Cherax quadricarinatus, assembly GCF_038502225.1. Lineage (NCBI taxonomy): Eukaryota > Metazoa > Arthropoda > Malacostraca > Decapoda > Parastacidae > Cherax > Cherax quadricarinatus. The sequence goes on from NC_091297.1 coordinate 49,102,667, forward strand.
CAGGTTCCCGTATACCTGGATGAACAGGTTCCCGTACACCTGGATGAACAGGTTCCCGTATACCTGGATGAACAGGTTCCCGTATACCTGGATGAACAGGTTCCCGTATACCTGGATGAACAGGTTCCCGTATACCTGGATGAACAGGTTCCCGTATACCTGGATGAACAGGTTCCCGTATACCTGGATGAACAGGTTCCCGTACACCTGGATGAACAGGTTCCCGTATACCTGGATGAACAGGTTCCCGTATACCTGGATGAACAGGTTCCCGTATACCTGGATGAACAGGTTCCCGTATACCTGGATGAACAGGTTCCCGTATACCTGGATGAACAGGTTCCCGTATACCTGGATGAACAGGTTCCCGTATACCTGGATGAACAGGTTCCCGTACACCTGGATGAACACGTTCCCGTATACCTGGATGAACAGGTTCCCGTATACCTGGATGAACAGGTTCCCGTACACCTGGATGAACAGGTTCCCGTATACCTGGATGAACAGGTTCCCGTATACCTGGATGAACAGGTTCCCGTACACCTGGATGAACAGGTTCCCGTATACCTGGATGAACAGGTTCCCGTATACCTGGATGAACAGGTTCCCGTACACCTGGATGAACAGGTTCCCGTACACCTGGATGAACAGGTTCCCGTATACCTGGATGAACAGGTTCCCGTACACCTGGATGAACAGGTTCCCGTACACCTGGATGAACAGGTTCCCGTACACCTGGATGAACAGGTTCCCGTACACCTGGATGAACAGGTTCCCGTACACCTGGATGAACAGGTTCCCGTACACCTGGATGAACAGGTTCCCGTATACCTGGATGAACAGGTTCCCGTACACCTGGATGAACAGGTTCCCGTACACCTGGATGAACAGGTTCTCGTACATCTGGATGAACAGGTTCCCGTACACCTGGATGAACAGGTTCCCGTACACCTGGATGAACAGGTTCCCGTACACCTGGATGAACAGGTTCCCGTACACCTGGATGAACAGGTTCCCGTATACCTGGATGAACAGGTTCCCGTATACCTGGATGAACATGTTCCCGTATACCTGGATGAACAGGTTCCCGTTCACCTGGATGAACAGGTTCCCGTATACCTGGATGAACAGGTTCCCGTACACCTGGATGAACAGGTTCCCGTATACCTGGATGAACAGGTTCCCGTACACCTGGATGAACAGGTTCCCGTACACCTGGATGAACAGGTTCCCGTACACCTGGATGAACAGGTTCCCGTATACCTGGATGAACAGGTTCCCGTACACCTGGATGAACAGGTTCCCGTACACCTGGATGAACAGGTTCCCGTACACCTGGATGAACAGGTTCCCGTACACCTGGATGAACAGGTTCCCGAAGTTGATAAAACTTTATTGTATTGCTTGACAATTCACAACCAATATAATACCGTGGCTGGAACAATATAATACCGTGGCTGGAACAATATAATACCGTGGCTGGAACAATATAATACCGTGGCTGGAACAATATAATACCGTGGCTGGAACAATATAATACCGTGGCTGGAACAATATAATACCGTGGCTGGAACAATATAATACCGTGGCTGGAACAATATAATACCGTGGCTGGAACAATTTAAAAATCTACAATACCGTGGCTGAAGCAATTCAGAACTAACCCACAATACACTGGCTGGAACAATTCACAACTCCCAGCTCTGGTTGTTACGTTTTAACACTGTATTAGCCCCATTACGCAGTGATGGGCTTCATAAATATAGCTCATATAGAATAGGGTAGCAGCATGCTGCTGAGGTTTTCAATTTTGTCAAAAAAAAAAAAAAAATCTAGGGATCACAAGTTCCCAAGAATAATAATTATGGTTGATGTGTTATCACTGATCTCGTAGTTCTCCATCTTTCATTTTTAAATTTACCATTGTTATTAAAACTTTTCATTGGTTATTGCTCTCACAACCTCCGTCTGGGAGCTCGTTTAACTCTTCAGCAAATGGATTTGTAAAAAACTGCTTCCTGTAATCTTTTCATACTACTTCCTCCGTAACTTGACAATGTTTACTGCAGATTTTCTTAATGTTTTTTTTCTGAAAGATTTATGCTTTCTCCTTGCCTTCAATATATTAATTCTTTGGCGAATATCTTCTCTCCTCTTCTTCACTAATGGCAATGATAATCTCTTCAGTTTTTTCTCCTTAGCTCGTATGTTTTAAACACGGAATGTAATTTGTTGCATGTCTCTAGTTTTTTCAGCTTTTGTTAATGTCTCTTTCGATGCACGTACGATAGGACAGATGTGCAGTTTTTTTTTCAACTCGTGTGGTCAATAATTTGTGTGTCCATCAACATAAAGACTGCCATAAAGTGTAGCACATGACTTTAGCAAGATCAATTATGTGGTTTGCCGATGATATATTTTATTATTATTTTTCCCTCAAGATCTTTCTGTCAGAAGATTCTAACTTTTTCTTCTCATATTGGATATTTTCCTTGAAGCTTCTCGCTTCCCTCCCTCTCCATCATGAAAATGAAAATTTTCATTTCCTTGTAAAGTTTGCAATGTGTGGTTTACATGTTATAAAATATTAATTACAAAGAAGGCCACTTAGCATGCCTAGGTTTTTCTTGGCATTTATTGTCTACTCTGTCCAAGAATTTTTGAAAGGAATTGTTACTGTAATTTTTTGGCATCACTTAGAAATGTATTTATAAAATCTTTCTCCAATCACTTACGTAGATTATGTTTGTTACTGGAGCTGCCGCTGATACTGGTCCATGTTGACACTTATCTTCGAGGTTAACATGGGTGACCATGCCCCATGCTGACACTTATCTTCGAGGTTAACATGAATGACCATGCCCCATGCTGACACTTATCTTCGAGGTTAACATGAGTGACCATGCCCCATGCTGACACTTATCTTCGAGGTTAACATGAGTGACCATGCCCCATGCTGACACTTATCTTCGAGGTTAACATGAGTGACCATGCCCCATGCTGACACTTATCTTCGAGGTTAACATGAGTGACCATGCCCCATGCTGACACTTATCTTCGAGGTTAACATGAGTGACCATGCCCCATGCTGACACTTATCTTCGAGGTTAACATGGGTGACCATGCCCCATGCTGACACTTATCTTCGAGGTTAACATGAGTGACCATGCCCCATGCTGACACTTATCTTCGAGGTTAACATGAGTGACCATGCCCCATGCTGACACTTATCTTCGAGGTTAACATGAGTGACCATGCCCCATGCTGACACTTATCTTCGAGGTTAACATGGGTGACCATGCCCCATGCTGACACTTATCTTCGAGGTTAACATGAGTGACCATGCCCCATGCTGACACTTATCTTCGAGGTTAACATGAGTGACCATGCCCCATGCTGACACTTATCTTCGAGGTTAACATGGGTGACCATGCCCCATGCTGACACTTATCTTCGAGGTTAACATGAGTGACCATGCCCCATGCTGACACTTATCTTCGAGGTTAACATGAGTGACCATGCCCCATGCTGACACTTATCTTCGAGGTTAACATGAGTGACCATGCCCCATGCTGACACTTATCTTCGAGGTTAACATGGGTGACCATGCCCCATGCTGACACTTATCTTCGAGGTTAACATGAGTGACCATGCCCCATGCTGACACTTATCTTCGAGGTTAACATGAGTGACCATGCCCCATGCTGACACTTATCTTCGAGGTTAACATGAGTGACCATGCCCCATGCTGACACTTATCTTCGAGGTTAACATGAGTGACCATGCCCCATGCTGACACTTATCTTCGAGGTTAACATGGGTGACCATGCCCCATGCTGACACTTATCTTCGAGGTTAACATGAGTGACCATGCCCCATGCTGACACTTATCTTCGAGGTTAACATGAGTGACCATGCCCCATGCTGACACTTATCTTCGAGGTTAACATGAGTGACCATGCCCCATGCTGACACTTATCTTCGAGGTTAACATGGGTGACCATGCCCCATGCTGACACTTATCTTCGAGGTTAACATGAGTGACCATGCCCCATGCTGACACTTATCTTCGAGGTTAACATGAGTGACCATGCCCCATGCTGACACTTATCTTCGAGGTTAACATGGGTGACCATGCCCCATGCTGACACTTATCTTCGAGGTTAACATGAGTGACCATGCCCATGCTGACACTTATCTTCGAGGTTAACATGAGTGACCATGCCCCATGCTGACACTTATCTTCGAGGTTAACATGAGTGACCATGCCCCATGCTGACACTTATCTTCGAGGTTAACATGAGTGACCATGCCCCATGCTGACACTTATCTTCGAGGTTAACATGAGTGACCATGCCCCATGCTGACACTTATCTTCGAGGTTAACATGAGTGACCATGCCCCATGCTGACACTTATCTTCGAGGTTAACATGAGTGACCATGCAACATGCTGACACTTATCTTCGAGGTTAACATGGGTGACCATGCCCCATGCTGACACTTATCTTCGAGGTTAACATGAGTGACCATGCAACATGCTGATACTTATCTTCGAGGTTAACATGGGTGACCATGCCCCATGCTGACACTTATCTTCGAGGTTAACATGAGTGACAATGCCCCATGCTGACACTTATCTTCGAGGTTAACATGGGTGACCATGCCCCATGCTGACACTTATCTTCGAGATTAACATGAGTGACAATGCCCCATGCTGACACTTATCTTCGAGGTTAACATGAGTGACCATGCCCCATGCTGACACTTATCTTCGAGATTAACATGAGTGACAATGCCCCATGCTGACACTTATCTTCGAGGTTAACATGGGTGACCATGCCCCATGCTGACACTTATCTTCGAGATTAACATGAGTGACAATGCCCCATGCTGACACTTATCTTCGAGATTAACATGAGTGACAATGCCCCATGCTGACACTTATCTTCGAGATTAACATGAGTGACCATGCAACATGCTGACACTTATCTTCGAGATTAACATGAGTGACAATGCCCCATGCTGACACTTATCTTCGAGGTTAACATGGGTGACCATGCTTCATAGTGACACTTACCCTTGTGTTCACACAGGTAACCAAGCTTCAAGAAAACAAGGGTCCTTGTGAAACATCACAAGTCACTCCGCCTTGTTATGTAGCAACAAGATCAGAGTTATGTTCGTCGTGTCCCGTCTTCAGTAATTAATTTATCATAAATATATTTTGTTTCAACTCCAGTGGTTATCTACTACCTCCTCTTTAAATTTCCTTCGTTGCAATGAAACATGCAATGAGCGCAGTGAGCAACAGTGCGCCTGAGCCTTTCCCGATTAAATATTTTATCAATAATCTGCATTGAAAATCTATGTTTTCGAAACTATTTGGTAACTTTGAAAGGTTAAGTTAAATCTGCTTCAGGTGGTTGTTAAAAAAAGATTAACGATACCTTAAGTGTCACATAACTTTCTTTAAGAGTGTGCTGGAGGCTCGAATTTAGGAATGCTGTAATAGAGCAATCAAGTTGAGCAACACAATTATGTGTTCTAGTGAGAATGATGGTCATCGAGAGTTTTATGAGAGGTGGCGAGGCAGGGGGGTGACAGATGGTTGCCTTGTGCAACTCGTCCCAACCACGGCTACCACGCAACCTTCTACCCTCCACCCCTTTCACTCATTGAATTAGGCCAAATTAAGGGGTATTGAGAAATGTGTACATTGTCTGGATTTTACGAAGCCGGATGTAGAAGAATGCAGGATTCCGAATCAAGACCCGAGTTCATTGTCGGAATAGTAGGAGTCTGTGTGCGTGTTCTTACACGAACTGCCCCAGCTCACACACATGTAAATCGGCACTTAATTAAGTATTAGTCTCCTCACACCAACGGCCCCTGTTCATCTAGAAGTAAATAGGTACGTAAGGGCTAGCCTCTTTACACAGGTTGCTCTCCTCCCTTCGTTGCATCAAACCAGGTGTTTTGAGGTGCTTCGCTCGTGGGAAAGATGGGCTACACGAACTAAATGTGGGACTGTAGAAACGAATATAAACATCAAAGAAAGGCAGAGAGCACGGCTATCAAGGTTGAAATTAAATATGGCTGGATCTCAAGGTTCTTGTATTTTCTTCTACACCGATTAACATATTGCCTAATAACTGCTAGCCTGACGTCAGCTTTCTCAAAGATCAGTCTATCTTATCTAAGGTATTACTTTCCACACAGGATACCACCCACTGTAGGCGACTAACACATTTGGCACCTATATACTGTTGGGGGAAAAGGGGGCAGTAGGTAAAAGATTTCCCTCACACGACTCTAGAGATTGTGCCTGGAGTTCACCCTACTGTGTACTCGCCGAGTTATGTTTAAGAAGATTGATACTTATCTCCTGACCCCGCCTCTTGGACTACATAGATCGGCATTACTGACTATTACTGACTATGTGTGTGTGGGTGTGTGTGTGCACTCACCTAATTGTACCCACCTAATTGTGGTTGCAGGGGTCGAGACTCAGCTCCTGGCCCCGCCTCTTCACTGATTGCTACTAGGTCCTCTCTCTCTCTGCTTCCTGAGCTTTGTCATACCTCTTCTTAAAACTATGTAAGGTTCCTGCCTCCACTACTTCACTTGCTAGGCTATTCCACTTCCTGACGACTCTATGACTGAAGAAATACTTCCTAACGTCCCTGTGACTCGTCTGAGTCTTCAGCTTCCAGTTGTGATCCCTTGTTTCTGTGACCCCTCTCTGGAACATCCTATCTCTGTCCACCTTGTCTATTCCCCGCAGTATCTTGCATGTCGTTATCATGTCTCCCCTGACCCTTCTGTCCTCCAGTGTCGTCAGTCCGATTTCCCTCAACCTTTCCTCGTACGACATTCCCCTGAGCTCTGGGACTAACCTTGTTGCAAACCTTTGTACTTTCTCTAACTTCTTGACGTGCTTGACCAGGTGTGGGTTCCAGACTGGTGCTGCATACTCCAGTATGGGCCTAACATACACAGTGTACAGTGTCTTGAACGATTCCTTATTAAGGTATCGGAACGCTATTCTCAGGTTTGCCAGGCGCCCGTATGCTGCAGCAGTTACTTGGTTGATGTGTGCCTCCGGTGACGTGCTCGGTGTTATGGTCACCCCAAGGTCTTTCTCCCTGAGTGAGGTCTGTAGTTTTTGTCCACCTAGCCTATACTCTGTCTGCGGTCTTCTTTGCCCCTCCCCAATCTTCATGACTTTGCATTTGGCAGGATTGAATTCGAGAAGCCAGTTTCTGGACCACTTGTCCAGCCTGTCCAAGTCTCTTTGCAGTCCTGCCTCATCCTCATCCGATTTAATTCTTCTCATCAACTTCACATCATCTGCAAACAGGGACACTTCAGAGTCTATTCCTTCCATCATGTCGTTCGCATACATCAAAAATAGCACTGGCCCTAGAACTGACCCCTGTGGGACTCCGCTCGTCACAGGCGCCCACTGTGATACCTCTTCGCGTACCATGACTCGTTGCTGCCTCCCTGTCAGGTATTCCCTGATCCATTGCAGTGCCCTCCCTGTTACATGCGCCTGATCCTCCAGCTTCTGCACTAATCTCTTGTGGGGAACTGTGTCAAAGGCCTTCCAGCAGTCTAGGAAAACGCAATCAACCCACCCCTCTCTCTCGTGTCTTACTTCTGTTACCTTGTCATAAAACTCCAGGAGGTTTGTGATACAAGATTTGCCTTCCATGAACCCATGCTGGTTTTCATTTATAATCTTTTTCTGTTCCAGGTGTTCGACCACTCTGCTCCTGATAATCTTCTCCATGACTTTGCACACAATACATGTCAGAGACACAGGTCTGTAGTTTAGCGCCTCGTTTCTGTTTCCTTTCTTAAATATGGGGACTACATTTGTTGTCTTCCATTTCTCAGGAAGTTGCCCAGTTTCAAGGGATGTGTTGAAGATTGTGGTTAGAGGCACGCACAGCATCTCTGCTCCTTCTCTAAGGACCCATGGGGAGATGTTGTCCCGCCCCATCGCCTTTGAGGTATCAAAGTCTCTTCGCAGCTTCTTCACCTCCTTCTCGGTTGTTCGTATGTCATCCAACACTTGTTGGTATATTCCCTCTTGATGTTCCCTTCTGTGCTGTCTTCCCACAGCCCTTCCTGTCTCTACTGTAAAAACTTCCTTAAATCTCCTGTTTAGCTCCTCACATACCTCCTGGTCATTTCTTGTGAGTTCTTCCCCTTCTGTCCTTAATCTTATCACCTGGTCTTTGACTGTTGTCTTCCTTCTGATGTGGCTATACAACAGTTTCGGGTCAGTCTTGATTTTCGATGCTATGTCATTTTCATACTGTCGCTGGGACTCCCTACTTACCTGTGCGTACTCGTTCCTGGCTCTGCGATTGATCTCCCTATTTTCGTGTGTTCTCTGCCTTCTGTACTTTTTCCATTCTCTATTGCACTTTGTTTTTGCCTCCTTACACCGTCGGGTAAACCAGGTGCTCGTTCTGGTCTTCCCGTTGTTTCTGTTGCCCTTGGGAATAAACCTTTCCACTGCCTCCTTGCATTTTGTTGTTACATATTCCATCATTTCATTTACTGGCTTTCCTGCCAGTTCACTGTCCCACGGGACCTCCTGCAGGAAGTTCCTCAACCCTATGTAGTCCCCTCTTTTATAGTCAGGCTTTTCCCATTCAACTCCTGTTACTCTCTCCACGTGCAGCTCTACTATATATTCAAAGTACAGAACCACGTGGTCGCTAGCTCCTAGGGGACTCTCATACGTGATGTCCTCAATGTCTGAACTGGCCAGGGTGAACACAAGGTCCAATCTTGCTGGTTCAACCTCCCCTCTCACTCTGGTAGTGTCCTTAACATGTTGGTGCATGAGGTTTTCCAGCACCACGTCCATCATCTTGGCTCTCCATGTATCGGGACCCCCATGTGGCTCCAGGTTTTCCCAGTCAATCTCCCTGTGGTTGAAATCCTCCATAACCAGCAACTTTGCTCTGCTGGAGTGAGCTCTTCTTGCCACCTCAGCAAGTGTGTCCACCATTGCTCTGTTGCTCTCTTCATATTCCTCTCTTGGTCTCCTGCAGTTCTGTGGTGGATTATACATCACTGCAATGACCACCTTGTGTTCCCCAGACTGAAGTGTACCTACTCTGTAGTCTCTTTCTCCCATCTCATCTATGCCTTACATTTTCTCGAATTTCCATCCGTTTTTTACGGGCAGAGCAACCCCACTTTCCCCTCTGCCCCTTCTATCTTTCCTCATGATCTGGTATCCTGGTGGGAAGATTGCATCTGTTATTGTCTCCGTGAGTTTTGTTTCTGTAACTGCTATGATGTCTGGGGACTTCTCATTGATTCTTTCTTGCCATTCCTCATGTTTATTCGTTAATCCATCTGCATTTGTGTACCAAACCTTCAACTTCTGTTCTAATACTGTAACTGTGGTGCAGGGGGTGGGAACAGAGGGATCGGTGTGTGATGGTTGGTTTGGATTGTTCAGTTGCCTTGGGGGTGTCGTGGCTGGGGTCCTTCTGCAGGTGTTTCTGGGGGGTGTGCTTGTCCTTGCACTTGTTCCTGGGTTATTCTGCTCTCCTTTTTCATTTCCTCCCATTTCTCCTTTCGTTTTTGAACTCTCTCTTTCATTGTCTTCCTTTCCTTCTGTGTTCTGTCTCGGTCGAGGTACACACTCATGAACTCCTGCCTGCCTCTCAACCGTGCTTTCTCCTGCAGGATCATGGTTCGGGTTGATTCTGCCTTGAAAATTACTTTGAGAGGCCGATTCCTTTTCTTTGTGAACCACCCGATTCTCCGAAAATTTGCCACCTGGGCCATGTCCCCCTCGCCTAACACCTTCATGATACCTTCAATCACTTTTTCTTCCTCCTGCTTTCTTTCATCATAAGTTTCCCCTTTAGCTTCGTCTAGCCCATAGACAAACACTGATCTCTCCCTTTCCACCTCCAACTGCGACTCCCATTGCATCCTCTGATGTGTTTTAGTTCCTTCCCGTGGAGTGTTCCTTCCTTCAGTCCCTTCCCTAGCTATGGCCCCTATGCTCCTTGGTTTCTACTTCCTGTTCACCTGTTCCTGGCCCCCACAGGTGTCTGGTAAGGTCCCTGCACATGTCCTAGTTCCTTCAATGTCTTTCAACCTCACATTTTGTTCTAGTGTGCTCCCTGTCTTTGTTTTGGCCCCATGTGGGTTTGACAGGACCTCAGCATACAATTTAGTTTCCATGCTCCCTTCAGACCCGTTGTCTGTGTCTGATGTAGCCATTGCCGATGCTACTTCTGTAATATCTTTGTCTCTGTGCTGTTTCAGATGTCTCAGCGCCTCTTCTAATCTCTTTATCTTGTTTTCTGCTGTTGTGGCATGTTGCTTCCACCTTCTGCATTCTGCTTCTACCCTCTCTTCCATCTTCCTTGCCAGCTCTTCTAGTCTCCTTCCCCAGTCTTCCTCCCTTTTTCTGAGCTCTGCTTCCCAGTCCTCCCCCCCCAAATTCGTCCTTCAAGCCCCTTGTTCTCATCCTAGTTCTAGGTTCCCCCTTTACTCCACAGAAGGAAGGGGGAGGGGTGGTTAGGGGGAGGAGAATAGATGGTTGGGGGAGAGGGGATGGATGGTTATGGGGAGGGGTAGGATGGTTATTGGAGGGGGAGAGGTAGTTGGGGAGGGGGATAGATGGTTTGGGGGAGGGGTTAGATGGTTTGGGAGAGGGGTAGGTGGCAAGGGTGAGGTGGTTAGGGAAGGGGGAGAGGTGGTTAGGGGAGGGGGAGTATGTGCTTGAGAGAGAGAGGGGATGGACGGTTATTGGGGAAGGGGAGGGTGGTTATTGGAGGGGGGAGGTAGTTGGGGGAGGGGGTTAGATGGTATGGGGGAGGGGTTAGATGCTTTGGGGGAGGGGTAGGTGGCTAAGGTGAGGTGGTTAGGGAAGGGGGAGAGGTGGATAAGGGAGGGGGGTTATGTGTTTGTGTCAAGTGTATATGTGCTTGTGTATGTGTGTTTGTGTATGTGTGTGTGCATATGTGGGTGGAATAAAACGGGGGGTAGGGGGGAGAAGGATGAGTGAACCTTACAAGTAGGGGGAGGTGTGTGTATGGGATTAGCAGGGGAGGGAGGGGAAAAAGAGGGTCAAGGGTAAAGTGACTGTTACGGTATATGTGTGTGTGTTTGTGCGTCTGTACTCACCTAGTGTGTGCGTGTGTGTGTGTGTGTGTGTGTGTGTATGTGTGTGCATGTGTGCGTGTGTGTGTGTGTGTGTGTGTGTGTGTGTGCGTGTGTGTGTGTGTGCGTGAGTGTGTGTGTGTGTGTCTGTGTATTCGCCTAGTTAGTTATCATATTGGCCTAGTGCAGGTGTGTGTGTGTATGTACTCACATAGTTGTACTCACCTAGTTGAGGTTGCGGGGGTCGAGTCCGAGCTCCTGGCCCCGCCTCTTCACTGATCGCTACTAGTTCACTCTCCCTGAGCGGTGAGCTTTATCATACCTCTGCTTAAAGCTATGTATGGATCCTGCCTCCACTACATCGCTTCCCAAACTATTCCACTTACTGACTACTCTGTGGCTGAAGAAATACTTCCTAACATCCCTGTGATTCATCTGTGTCTTCAACTTCCAACTGTGTCCCCTTGTTACTGTGCCCAATCTCTGGAACATCCTGTCTTTGTCCACCTTGTCAATTCCTCTCAGTATTTTGTATGTCGTTATCATATCCCCCCTATCTCTTCTGTCCTCCAGTGTCGTCAGGTTGATTTCCCTTAACCTCTCCTCGTAGGACATACCTCTTAGCTCTGGGACTAGTCTTGTTGCAAACTTTGCACTTTCTCTAGTTTCTTTATGTGCTTTGCTAGGTGTGGGTTCCAAACTGGTGCCGCATACTCCAATATGGGCCTAACGTACACGGTGTACAGGGTCCTGAACGATTCCTTATTAAGATGTCGGAATGCTGTTCTGAGGTTTGCTAGGCGCCAATATGCTGCAGCAGTTATTTGGTTGATGTGCGCTTCAGGAGATGTGCCTGGTGTTATACTCACCCCAAGATCATTTTCCTTGAGTGAGGTTTGTAGTCTCTGGCCCCCTAGACTGTACTCCATCTGCGGTCTTCTTTGCCCTTCCCCAATCTTCATGACTTTGCACTTGGTGGGATTGAACTCAAGGAGCCAATTGCTGGACCAGGTCTGCAGCCTGTCCAGATCCCTTTGTAGTTCTGCCTGGTCTTCGATCGAGTGAATTCTTCTCATCAACTTCATGTCATCTGCAAACAGGGACACCTCAGAGTCTGTTCCTTCCGTCATGTCGTTCACAAATACCAGAAACAGCACTGGTCCTAGGACTGACCCCTGTGGGGCCCAGCTGGTCACAGGTGCCCACTCTGACACCTCGCCACGTACCATGACTCGCTGCTGTCTTCCTGACAAGTATTTCCTGATCCATTGTAGTGCCTTCCCTGTTATCCCTGCTTGGTCCTCCAGTTTTTGCACCAATCTCTTGTGTGGAACTGTGTCAAACGCCTTCTTGCAGTCCAAGAATATGCAATTCACCCACCTCTCTCTCTCTTGTCTTACTGCTGTCACCATGTCATAGAACTCCAGTAGGTTTGTGACACAGGATTTTCCGTCCCTGAAACAATGTTGGCTGCTGTTGATGAGATCATTCCTTTCTAGGTGTTCCACCACTCTTCTCCTGATAATTTTCTCCATTATTTTGCATACTATACATGTCAGTGACACTGGTCTGTAGTTTAATGCTTCATGTCTGTCTCCTTTTTTAAAGATTGGGACTATATTTGCTGTCTTCCATGCCTCAGGCAATCTCCCTGTTTCGATAGAAGTATTGAAAATTGTTGTTAGGGTTACACATAGCGCCTCTGCTCCCTCTCTCAATACCCATGGGGAGATGTTATCTGGCCCCATTGCCTTTGAGGTATCTAGCTCACTCAGAAGCCTCTTCACTTCTTCCTCGGTTGTGTGCACTGTGTCCAGCACATGGTGGTGTGCCCCACCTCTCCGTCTTTCTGGAGCCCCTTCTGTCTCCTCTGTGAACCCTTCTTTGAATCTCTTGTTGAGTTCCTCACATACTTCACGGTCATTTCTTGTTGTCTCTCCTCCTTCCTTCCTTAGCCTGATTACCTGGTCCTTGACTGTTGTTTTCCTCCTGATGTGGCTGTACAACAGTTTCGGGTCAGATTTGGCTTTCGCTGCTATGTCATTTTCATATTGTCTTTGGGCTTCCCTTCTTATCTGTGCATATTCGTTTCTGGCTCTAAGACTGCTCTTTTTATTCTCCTGCGTCCTTTGCCTTCTATATTTCTTCCATTTCCTAGCACACTTGGTTTTTGCCTCCCTGCACCTTTGGGTAAATCATGGGCTCATCCTGGCTTTTTCATTATTCCTGTTACCCTTAGGTACAAACCTCTCCTCAGCCTCCTTGCATTTTGTTGCTACATATTCCATCATCTCATTAACTGGCTTCCCTGCCAGTTCTCTGTCCCACTGAACCCCGTTCAGGAAGTTCCTCATTCCTGTGTAATCCCCTTTCTTGTAGTTTGGCTTCATTCGTCCTGGTCTTCCTGCTTCTCCCTCCACTTGTAGCTCTACTGTGTATTCGAAGCTTAAAAAAACATGGTCACTGGCCCCAAGAGGTCTTTCATATGTGATGTCCTCGATGTCTGCACTACTCAAGGTGAATACTAAGTCCAGCCTTGCTGATTCATCCTCTCCTCTCTCTCTTGTAGTGTCCCTTACGTGTTGGTACATGAAGTTTTCCAGTACCACCTCCATCATCTTAGCCCTCCATGTATCTTGGCCCCCATGTGGGTCCAAGTTCTCCCAATTGATCTCCTTGTGGTTAAAGTCACCCATGATCAGGAGCTTTGCCCTGCATGCATGAGCTCTTCTGGCCACTGTAGCCAGTGTGTCAACCATCGCTCTTTTGCTCTCGTCGTACTCTTGCCTTGGCCTCCTGGTGGGTTATACATCACTGCTATTACCACCTTGGGACCTCCAGAGTGAAGCGTTCCCGCTATGTAATCACTTTCTTCTCCGCTGTCTCCTCTCTCCAGCTCATCAAAATTCCAGCGATTTTTGATCAGCAATGCCACTCCTCCGCCCCCCCCCCTGTTCCCTCTGTCTTTCCTCAGGATTTGGTATCCCGTTGGAAAGATGGCATCTGTTATCATACCTGTAAGCTTGGTTTCTGTGAGAGCTATGATGTCCGGTGATGCCTCTTTGACTCTTTCATGCCACTCCTCCCACTTATTTGTTATTCCATCAGCGTTTGTGTGCCATACCTTCAATTTCCTTTCCAACACTGTGGTTTGGGTGGCCTGTGAGGGTGGGAGACCTGGTAGCATACTGTGGGATTCTATAGCTCGGTGTTGGGTGGAGGCTGTGGGTATGGATTTTAGTGTGTGTTGGGATGGTGTGATAGGTTGTATGGTTCTGAGAATAGTTGTGTGTGTGCTTCCCCTTGCTGTTCTGTTCTGCTCTGACTGACCTCTGCTGGTTCCATCCTTGTCTCTTTTCCTAGCTTCTTTCGCTTTTTTGTCCTCTCCCTCAGCTGCTGTCATTCTGATTATGTTCTGTCTCTGTCTAGGAACACCTTCTTGTACTCTTCCAAGTATTTCAACTGTGGTTTCTCTTGGACGATCCTGTTCCGCACTGTTTCTGTCCTGAGAATCAGCTTGATTGGTCGGTTTCTCCCCTTCGAGTACCCCCTATTCTCTGAAAATTTACAATCTCGTCCATCTCTTCACCTATTTCCGTGATGATTTTCTCAATCTCCTTTCTTTCTTCCTGCTGCCTTTCAGTGTGTGTCCTTTCCTCTCTCTCCTGAAGCCCATGGATAAACACTGATTTTGCCCTTTCCTCCTCCCATTGCCTCACCCTCTGTGACTCTGGATCCTGCCTGTATGTGGTCAGTTTCTCCCTTGATTTTTCCAGTGGCTCTTGATAGCATGGTTGTGCCTCAGCATTCGACCTATCACCCACTCCATCTGCACCCAGCTGCTCTTCCCTTTCACTCCTTGGCTCTCCTTGGCAGGCTGATATGACCTTAGCATAATTCATAATTCCTTCCTTCCTGTTCGGCCTCGCAGCTTCATATGCTGTGTCTTCTCTGGTCACTACCCCTGTAACTCGCTTTAGCCTATTTATCTCAACTTCTAGGACCCTTATCTTGGCTACTGCAGTTTCGACTTGTGCCTCCCAATTCTTTGTCTC
>NC_091297.1:49122873-49145373 GCF_038502225.1 Cherax quadricarinatus
ATATTACAAATATGTACAAGTTTGTATATGTGTGTAAGTGCTCTAAGTAGTTTGCTATGTCTCACGACTCGACTAGACTTAAACAAGTGACTGACAAAGTCCTCTCATAAACTAACTTCTTAACCGACTGGCAACCAGAACAGTCTGCTTGAACAAAAAAGAATGCTAAGCCCAATAGCCATACAACAAACAACTGCGACACAGAATCAGGAACAAGGAGATAATATAACGACACTAAGTAGGGACCATCTGCAGATCCTCCATAAAAGTCACAAAACTCCCATACTACTGAATCTAAGTTCAGCATAAGAAAATCCCCGACTGTGATAATACACAGAAACCAGTACAAATTAGGTCATAAGCTATAGTTCAGGACCTGAGATGTTTCGAGTGTCTATGTGACACACAACCTCAGTACAACGTCGAAAATCACTAAGTCTATACAATGTTCTGTGAACAGAGTTCTACAGAACTAACAAGAATAATGAGACAGACAATCTGTCCAACCACCAAGAGAGTCTAGAGCAGACTGAATACTTTAGGCGAGGTGAGGACACCCCCCCTCGATCACGTGATAGCTCCGTGGACAACTGCAGCTCAGAAGCCGGCAGTCTAACGAGCTACAAGCGATAATTACAGTAGTTTGACAATCAAGACTTGAACTGAGCACTTAATATGTTACATCCTAACAACATAAGTCAAATAACAATATAAAGCAATACATTTACGATTTAGCTATTATCGCAAATATAAGCAATATAAAATTATATGAAAAGGTAATAATTATATATATACATAATAATCATTGCAACCCATTCAGGGGTTGCAACACCCCCCCACCCCAACACGACAGACGGTCGCACTAGGAGTTGCATTAATGTCTTTCACATTATTACTGATAACTCATATCAATACAATATAATATAAAAATTAATCAGTCTCTCTTGTGCCAAGCACTTCTATCATTTCACAGCGTCCGTCACTAGGATATGCCCCTAGTACTAGGGCAGTACACAGTATCGTATCTCTGCATACTCGTGATTATGTACATCAGTGTAGAGACAGGCTAGCGCAGACTAGCTTGGCACGATGAGGCTCGATCATAGTAGAGGAGACTGCATTCCACTCTTAAGTAGTGGTTGTGGAATGCTATGCAGTATGGACATCTGAGTATGAAACAGCTTAAGGTGTGTAGTGAAGGGGGGGTCTGCGGCAGGACAGTGTTGCGTCACGCAGTACATCTCCCACACCACACTACCCACTCAACACTCAGCTTATGTCTCCTTACACACAATACTGTGAATATATAAATATAATAATTAGATATGACATGAGTATACATAGTTAATATGGGCTGGAGGGATTAAGTTACTTCACTGAATTTGAGATAGCAAGTAACAAAAGGTATTTGGGCATAAAATTACATAAATTTTAAATAGGAAAGTGCCCAAATACTCTTCAAAATGTTCAAAGGACACCACAAGAGCTAGAGCATAATTTTTCTGGTGTCGTTTGAGCTTAGATGAATAATAACATATAGGATGGAGAATATCAGTGGATGTTGACTGTTGGAGCAGCACAGCACCCACTGCATAACAACTCGCATCTATATGTAAAAAGATGGAAAGATTGAAATTAGGACTCAACACTGGAGCAGAGGAAAGCAGATGCTTCAACCTTTTGAACGAGTCTGAACAATCACTAGTCCAGATGAACTGAACTTTGCTACTAATGAACACAGTGAGAGGTGGAGGTGAGTGTGCTGGCTTGCCTGTCACTTGACACACGTGGCAACGTCGCACATGATCAGCTACTGTTTCCTTCATCTTTGGCCAAGTAAAATGTTTTGCCAGTTTACCGAGTGTCTTCTTGACACCCAAATGTCCTCCTATGGGACTATTGTGAGCAAAATCAATGGCTTGTTCACGAAATGTAACTGGTAACACTACGAAATGCTTGACTGTGGTGGAAACACTATCAGCTGACAACTTACATGTATTTTTTTCCATCAGTACACCGTTACTATAATAGTAACAATTATCGAGATCCTTTGCTTCACTCTCAGTAACTGCTATATCTCTCAGTCTTTCCAGTGACTGATCAACAAACTGATCCTTGATTAAATCATCATGAGTAAGAAATTTAACGTCAGTTGTATCTTGACTAGGTTGATGACCGGGGGGAGTCAGTGTTAATGATCCGAGGCGCAGAGCGTCACTAAACAACATATTCAACCCAAAATCATTGTCATCCACTAACTCAACAGGAGACAAGGATGGTTGTTGAATCTTTGACATAGCTCTAGTAATTACGCTGAGAGGAAATAAAATAGGTTTCTCTCTACAAGCTTCAATGGCATAATTATCATCAGTGTTATTATCAATCACAAGTGGTTCCTTACATATACCAGCATGAAGGATATCGTTCCCTATCAACAAGTCCACTGACCTGATGGGAAATACACCACTGGATATACCCACTGAAATATAACCAGTATAATAGCTTGTTTGAATATAAACTTTGTGAAGAGGTACTTTTATAACAGCCCCTCCATAGGCTTCTAACAATACATCTATCTTGCAATAGGTATCATCAGTTATGGGCAGTACATCTTCTCTTAATAACGTGAGATAACTGCCAGTGTCTCTGAAAGTAATTATCTCAGTTAGATGTGATTCGTCAAATCCTATTTTACCTCTCGAAAAGTAAGGACTCATCGCTGAACGAATCTTTTCGTCAGATACACTTTCTGACGCTAGTCATCTGTCCTGAGTAATATTATCTAAAACAGTAGGATCAGAGGTATTACTAGGATTTTGGTGCCTTTGTTGCTCGGAAGAGGATACGACTTGAGTGGGGGCGCCAGCCACACGACTGTCTCTCGCATCTCTTTCCAACTTATATCAATACTCTCTAGCATGTCCTTTTCTGTTACAATATGTACATTTTACTTTCTTCTTCTCGATATCAGATTTCTGTCTAGCCACAGAGACAGATTCAGGATTGTGAGTTTTCCTGGTAAAGGTACGAGAAGTTACAGTAGCAGGTACATCAGGCCGGCAATGAGCAGCTGATTTAGGTTGCCAACTTCTAGTACAACTTTTAGTTACCTTGTTTCTCTGTTTTTTAGTACGTACAAGGTTGTGAGAAATTTCGTAATTGTCTGCTAATGCTGCAGTTTCCAGAATATCCGAGGTAGTATGATCGATCAGATATTCTTGTATGTCAGCAGACATACAGTTGTTAAACTCTTCGTGTAGTAACAACTGAACAAGGCTGTCGTAGTTGTTACATTTAGCAGCTCTAGACCATCTCTCAAATGCAACTTTTTTCTCACGAGCAAACTCTACACAAGTCTGATCTTGTCGTCGTTGTAACGTACAAAATGCTCTTTGATAACTTACAGGTAACAAGTTATACGTCTCTAGAATAGTTTGTTTGACAGCGTCATAACTAATGTACTTAGCAAATGGTAAAGCAGCGGTACAAGTTTGAGCTCTTCCCGTCAACGCTGTATGCAACAATGTTGCCCAGTGCTTACGTGGCCAGTTCATAGCACGTGCCTGGTTCTCAAACACATCAAAATAGGTGTCTAAGTCACTCTCAAAAAACTTAGGAACCATGGATGCAGCTTTCTGCACATTAAATGTGTCCTATGATCTTTCAGTCTGTTGTCTTCCCAGACGAACATTTTCTCTCTGGAAATCTTCTTCGTTCAATTTCCTCTGTGCCTCTATTTGTGCAGTCTGCAACATAATGAGACGTTCTAAGCTCTCAAACTGTTCCTGAGAGATAGGACCAGTGGGTAATGGAGGAGTAGGGAAATTAACATGATCTGGACAGTCCTTAGGTCGGACACTTCGTCCAGCCGTCTCTAGAGAGTCTAGATCTGGTCTAGGATAAGTAGATAGAGGTGTAGCATACACTGTACTAGTATTAGGCTGAGTCATCCAACCAGCTACACTCTGTACTATTGTGTCAGTGAGGCGGTAAGGCGTGAGCGGAGGTTCACTAGGCTCAGACTCTAGGCTCACTTCTGCCTTAGTTGCTCTTTCTTCTACTTCATCAAATAGAGTTATACTTTCTAATTGTGACACTAGACTTTCTGAATCTGAATCATAATCAGACATCTCCGTATGAGCAGGAAACAATATATCTTTAATTAATGCTCTGACAGTTTCTGCGGTGTAATTCCTGTTATACGTCACACCGAGATATTTGGCTACTCGCCAACACGTCTGAAGTTTTAATGTACTTAACTCAGACAAAGTCAGAGTATCAATTAACTGTTTCACTTTGGCATACATCACGAAAATAATTGTACTACGAGAGAGTGATTATGGGAAACTATAATCCTAATAGGAATTTTAGTGTTGGTTGTCTTAGAGCTAGAGCTCATAAACAGTATTTCCATCTCCTTGGATCAAGAGACTCAGTCAGGTACATACATCCACCTGGTACGTTGTACAAGACTAAACTCAAAGTCTTCAGATTAGGAAAGTACTCAAAGTTTTTGATCATAGAGTTACTAGAATGTCAAACTGGACAATTTCTCCAACACCTTGGATCAACAGCCTCCCGGACAGGCCCACATTTGTTACAAAAAACGCGATTCTAAAAGCTTAGAGATCTCCAGTGAATACTAGAAAGGACTGCCCTTCTAGCATCCAGCCTGTTACTGGGTTTTCGTAACAAGTAGTCAGTATCCTTGTCCAATTATCCATTAAAATTCAGTATGATTCAATAGTGCTTCAGGATTACAACTGGTAGGCTACTAACTAGAGAAATTAAAATTTAATAAATTTATTAAGTCTAGAGGAATATTATCAAATTAAATTAAATTAAATTAATCACAGTAATCAAAATAATATCACATCTCTCGAGTACAATATTATTGTGCTGAAAGCACATATCACATTTATAATTCTTAAGTACCGTCTGGTACATTAACATTTAATAAGATATTACAAATATGTACAAGTTTGTGTATGCGTGTAAGTGCTCTAAGTAGTTCGCTATGTCTCACGACTCGACTAGACTTAAACAAGTGACTGACAAAGTCCTCTCATAAACTAACTTCTTAACCGACTGGCAACCAGAACAGTCTGCTTGAACAAAAAAGAATGCTAAGCCCAATAGCCATACAACAAGCAACTGCAACACAGAATCAGGGACAAGGAGATAATATAACGACACTAAGTAGGGACCATCTGCAGATCCTCCATAAAAGTCACAAAACTCCCATACTACTGAATCTAAGTTCAGCATAAGAAAATCCCCGACTGTGATAATACACAGAAACCAGTACAAATTAGGTCATAAGCTATAGTTCAGGACCTGAGATGTTTCGAGTGTCTATGTGACACACAACCTCAGTACAATGTCGAAAATCACTAAGTCTATACAATGTTCTGTGAACAGAGTTCTACAGAACAAGAATAATGAGACAGACAATCTGTCCAACCACCAAGAGAGTCTAGAGCAGACTGAATACTTTAGGCGAGGTGAGGACACCCCCCCTCGATCACGTGATAGTTCCGTGGACAACTGCAGCTCAGAAGCCGGCAGTCTAACGAGCTACAAGCGATAATTACAGTAGTTTGACAATCAAGACTTGAACTGAGCACTTAATATGTTACATCCTAACAACATAAGTCAAATAACAATATAAAGCAATACATTTACGATTTAGCTATTATCGCAAATATAAGCAATATAAAATTATATGAAAAGGTAATAATTATATATATACATAATAATCATTGCAACCCATTCAGGGGTTGCAACACTCTCACATTACGTTGCCCCACATTTCACTTGTTAACCAAACGCTGGTAATTCTTGATCACCCGTTTCCACACTCACTTTGATCTCTTTATGTTTGTATCTGTGTGGCAACAGTGCCTAGTAGATCCACAACGGTTTGGCACTTTAAAAAAAAAAAATACTGAATTCAGGTTTCCTCTCAATTTTTTTTCAACTAATAACTACAGTTATCACTCGTAGGTTTGTTCACTGACTTTGTCACTACCACTGATTACTGCTAGCGGTTATTGCACGCCTCAAAAAGCCTCAAAAACACGAAGGTTCTCGGAGCCTTGTGCACCCACGTCTGCACCCACCATGTGTATGTGTGTGTTCGTGTGTGGGGGGGAGGTTTGAGGGGGAGATACTGCTAATACATACTAGTAATTCTGGGCTATAAAAAGAGGAACTTGCTACTAGGGTCTAAAGCTTCCCTGAGTGTCTGCCCTTGTGTGTGTGTGTGCGTGTGTGTGAGGGAGGGATGGTTAGGGGGGGGGAAGGTGGTGTGGTTGAAAGATCCGTTATACTTCTCTGTCATGTAGGTTCAAATTTAGGCTCAGCTATCTTTCCTATTAATGCTCCTCTCTCCACTTATTGCCCTTTCTGGATTTAAATATCAATTATTGCTGGTTATTATCCTATTCCTTGTTCACATTGAGAGAGGACTTCCTAGCTTCCTAAGTATTCTTACTGCTAATAACTACCGGTAGAAACACTGCCTTACCCCTACGTTACCCCTCGCTAAACTACTGTCCTCACGTTCTCAACACTATCTTCACTTTAACTATGCTATTTCTACACTAATTCTGGTAATAGCTTGCAGGAGTGAGTGACCAGTATCTAACAGTGATGCAAGGCCAGACGCCAGCAACATGCAAACCACAATAGGTGAGTGAGTACTTGCGCTGCAGCGGTGCGGTGACAAGTTGCCAGATGGTGATGACGTCACTTAAGCCTTCTATCACTATTTTGGAGATCCTTCACCCATGATGTTTATAACCATATATGCTCATACATCCCGCATTCAACACACGGTATCACTTTTCACTTATGATAGTATACACTTATATACACTTCACTTTATATGTATAATAGCGCACAACTTTTGACGTCACTGCCTCAGCAGGCCTACGACTGCCACCTTCCCTTGTTGTATATTTTATTTTTCCTTTCTCTTTTTTTTTTACCTTTTTCCCTCTCACTGTACGGTGCCCCACATTACACTTGTTAACCAAACGCTGGTAATTCTTGAACTCCCGCTTCCACACTCGCTTTGATCTTTGTATATTTGAGCGTGTGTGGCAACAGCGCCTAGTAGACCCACAACGGTTTATCACTTTGAAATATTACTGATTTCAGGCTTCCTATCACTTGTTTTAACTAATAACTTTGGTTATCACGCGTAGGATTGTTCACTGACGTTGTCACTACCACTGATAACTGCTAGCAGTTGTTGCACGCCTTAAAACACTAAGGTTCTCGGAGCCTTGTGCCACCACGTCTGCGTGTGTGTGTGTGTGTGTGTGTGTGTGTGTGTGTGTGTGTGTGTGTGTGTGTGTGTGTGTGTGGTGTGTGTGTGTGTTTGTGTGTGTGTGTGTGTGTGTGTGTGTGTGTGTGTGTGTGTGTGTGTGTGTGTGTGTGTGTGTGTGTGTGTGTGTGTGTGTGTGTTGTGTGTGTGTGTGTGTGTGTGTGTGAGTGTGTGTGTGTGTGTGTGTGTGTGTGTGTGTGTGTGTGTGTGTGTGTGAGTGTGTGTGTGTGTGTGTTGTGTGTGAGTGTGTGTGTGTGTGTGTGTGTGTGTGTGTGTGTGTGGGTGTGTGTGTGTGGTGTGTGTGTGTGTGTGTGTGTGTGTGTGTGTGTGTGTGTGTGGTGTGTGTGTTAGTTACCATTTTGTCCTAGGCACATGTCGATTGTGTGTGTGTGAGTGTGTGTGTGTGTGTGTGTGTGTGTGTGTGTGTGTGTGTGTGTGTGTGTGTGTGTGTGTGTGTGGTGTGTGTGTGTGTGTGTGTGTGTGTGTGTGTGGTGTGTGTGTTAGTTACCATTTTGTCCTAGGCACATGTCGATTGTGTGTGTGTGTGTGTGTGTGTGTGTGTGTGTGTGTGTGTGTGTGTGTGTGTGAATGAGTTTCCATGTATGTTACATGTGTTTTAGGTGTGTTGCGTAAGCTTCCACATATGTTGCATGAGTTTCCACATATGTTGCATAAGTTTCCACATATGTTGCATGAGTTTCCACGTATGTTGCATGAGTTTCAACACATATTGCACGAGTTTCAACGTATGTTGCATGAGTTTCAACGTATGTTGCATGCGTTTCAACGTATGTTGCACGACTTTCAACGTATGTTGCATGAGTTTCAACGTATGTTGCACGAGTTTCAACGTATGTTGCATGAGTTTCAACGTATGTTGCATGAGTTTAAACGTATGGTGCAGGAGTTTCAACGTATGTTGCACGAGTTTCAAGGTATGTTGCATGAGTTTCAACGTATGTTGCATGAGTTTCAACGTATGTTGCATTAGTTTCAACGTATGTTGCACGAGTTTCAACGTATGTTGCAAAAGTTTCCACATACGTTGCATGAGTTTCCACGTATGTTGCTTGAGTTTCCACGTATGTTGCATGAGTTTCAACGCATATTGCACGAGTTTGAACGTATGTTGCATGAGTTTCAACGTATGTTGCATGAGTTTCAACGTATGTTGCATGAGTTTCCAAGTATGTGGCATCAGTTTCAACGCATATTGCACGAGTTTCAAAGTATGTTGCATGAGTTTCAATGTATGTTGCACGAGTTTCAACGTATGTTGCACGAGTTTCAACGTATGTTGGATGAGTTTCAACGTATGTTGCAGGAGTTTCAACGTATGTTGCATGAGTTTCAACGTATGTTGCACGAGTTTCAAGGTATGTTGCACGAGTTCATCGTATGTTGCAGGAGTTTCAACGTATGTTGCACGAGTTCATCGTATGTTGCAGGAGTTTCAACGTATGTTGCACGAGTTTCAAAGTATGTTGCACGAGTTTCAACGTATGTTGCATGAGTTTCAACGTATGTTGCAGGAGTTTCAACGTATGTTGCATGAGTTTCAACGAGTGTTGCACGAGTTTCAAAGTATGTTGCATGAGTTTCAACGTATGTTGCACGAATTTCATCGTATGTTGCACGAGTTTCAACGTATGTTGCATAAGTTTCCACATATGTTGCATGAGTTTCAACGCATGTTGCACGAGTTTCAACGTATGTTGCACGAATTTCATCGTATGCTGCACGAGTTGCAACCTATGTTGCATGAGTTTCAACGTATGTTGCATGAGTCCCAACGTGTGTTGCATGAGTTTCCACGTATGTGGCATCAGTTTCAAAGCATGTTGCATGAGTTTCAACGTATGTTGCATGAGTTTCAACGTATGTTGCACGAGTTTCAACGTATGTTGCACGAGTTTCAACGTATGTTACACGAGTTTCAACGTATGTTGCATGAGTTTCAACGTATGTTGCACGAGTTTCAACGTATGTTGCACGAGTTTCAACGTATATTGCACGAGTTTCCACGTATGTTGCATGAGTTTCAACATATGTTGCACGAGTTTCCACGTATGTTGCATGAGTTTCAACATATGTTGCACGAGTTTCAACGTATGTTGCACGAGTTTCAACATATGTTACACGAGTTTCAACGTATGTTGCAAGAGTTTCAACGTATGTTGCAAGAGTTTCAACGTATGTTGCACGAGTTTCAACGTATGTTGACGAGTTTCAACGTATGTTGCACGAGTTTCAACGTATGTTGCATGAGTTTCCACGTTAACCACGTGAACCTAGCTCGTAAATACTAGAATAAAAAATAAATAAAAAACAACATGACAATTGATGTTTCGCGTGTTTAGTGTTGAATTTGGAAAGAATAAATATATTGAGTTAAGGTAGAGCTTCCTGGGATATATACAAAGAAAGTTGAGAGTCTCGCAGTATATATACCAAGAATTTACCTTAATCCTCTTTTAGGGATTAAATTATTCATGTCTGGTCGCGAACAAAATTATCGTGTTTATACTCTTAATGCCGCTAGTGTAGTCGATAGGCTTGAATCCCAATTAACCAGCCATCCGAAGCTCAAAGTGGTTCTACAAAACTAGTCACAAGAGCTCAGGCAAAACTCTACAGATCATGTTGAAGAGCTGTAATTAGAGCATAATGTTGTGTTTCTCTCTCCACTATTATCTCACCTCTCCTCCGCACTTATTGTGGCTTGGATTTTTATCTTTTTTATTGTATTGGTGTAAGTAAGAAACGAGAAATACAAGTTGTGTTTTTTATATTACTGACTGAACCAGCTGCCAGTACCACGGGGACTGAACCAGCTGCCACTACCACGGGGAGTGAACCAGCTGCCACTACCACGGGGACTGAACCAGCTGCTAGTACCACGGGGAGTGAACCAGCTGCCACTACCACGGGGACTGAACCAGCTGCCAGTACCACGGGGACTGAACCAGCTGCCACTACCACGGGGACTGAACCAGCTGCCACTACCACGGGGACTGAACCAGCTGCTACTACCACGGGGACTGAACCAGTTGCCAGTACCACGTGGACTGAACCAGCTGCCAGTACTACGGGGAGTGAACCAGCTGCCAGTACCACTGGGACTGAACCAGCTGCCAGTACTACGGGGAGTGAACCAGCTGCCAGTACCACGGGGACTGAACCAGCTGCCTGTACCACGGGGAGTGAACCAGCTGCCAGCACCACTGGGAGTTAACCAGCTGCCAGTACCACGGGGACTGAACCAGCTGCCAGTACCACGGGGACTGAACCAGCTGCCACTACCACGGGGACTGAACCAGCTTCCAGCACCACTGGGAGTGAACCAGCTGCCAGTACCACGGGAACTGAACCAGCTGCCAGTACCACGAGGAGTGAACCAGCTGCCAGTACCACGGGGAGTGAACCAGCTGCCACTACCACGGGGACTGAACCAGCTGCCAGTCCCACGGGGACTGAACCAGCTGTCAGTACCACGGAGAGTGAACCAGCCATCAGTTCCACGGGGACTGAACCAGCTGCCAGTACCACGGGGACTGAACCAGCTGCCAGTACCGTGGGGACTGAACCAGCTACCAGTACCACGGGAAGTGAACCAGCTGCCAGTACCACGGCGAGTGAACCAGCCACCAGTACCACGGGGACTGAACCAGCTGCCACTACCACGGGGACTGAACCAGCTGCCTGTACCACGGGGACTGAACCAGCTGCCAGTACCACGGGGACTGAACCAGCTGTCAGATCACCTTACACAATTTTCTGCTCTCACGATATTGTGAAACTTTACTGTCAGTGACAAGACACGAGTCATGAACTGTCATGAACTGTTATAAACTGTCATGAGCTGTTATAAACTGTCATGAACTGTTGTTAACTGTTATAAACTGTCGTAAACTGTCTTGAATTGTCATGAACTGTCATGAACTGTCATGAACTGTCATGAACTGTCATAAACTGTCGTAAACTGTCTTGAATTGTCATGAACTGTCATGAGCTGTTATAAACTGTCATGAGCTGTTGTTAACTGTTATAAACTGTCGTAAACTGTCTTGAATTGTCATGAACTGTCATGAACTGTCATGAACTGTCATGAACTGTCATAAACTGTCGTAAACTGTCTTGAATTGTCATGAACTGTCATGAGCTGTTATAAACTGTCATGAGCTGTTGTTAACTGTTATAAACTGTCGTAAACTGTCTTGAATTGCCATGAACTGTCATGAACTGTCATGAACTGTCATGAACTGTCATAAACTGTCGTAAACTGTCTTGAATTGTCATGAACTGTCATAAACCGTCTTGAACTGTCATGAACTGTCATGAACTGCCATTAAGTGTCAGAATCTGTCATAAACTGTCATAAACTGTCATGAATTGCCATGAACTGCCACAAACTGTCATAAATTGTCATAAATTGCCATAAACTATCGTGAACTGTCATGAGCTGTCATAAACTCATGAACTGTCACAAACTGACAAAACTTGGTCTTATCCATAAGTTAGTGTTTTATATCTGAGTCATCATGCTGGAGCTGAGGCAACAGCTGGAGCAGCTGCACACCTCACCTGGGGACTGTTGCAACAGCTGGAGCAGCTTCACACCTCACCTGGGGACTGTTGCAACAGCTGGAGCAGCTGCACACCTCACCTTGGGACTGTTGCAACAGCTGGGGCAGCTGCACACCTCACCTGGGGACTGTTGCAACAGCTGGAGCAGCTGCACACCTCACCTTGGGACTGTTGCAACAGCTGGGGCAGCTGCACACCTCACCTAGGGACCGTTGCAACAGCTGGAGCAGCTGCACACCTCACCTGGGGACTGTTGCAACAGCTGAAGCAGCTGCACACCTCACCTTGGGACTGTTGCAACAACTGGAGCAGCTGCACACCTCACCTGGGGACTGTTGCAACAGCTGGAGCAGCTGCACACCTCACCTTGGGACTGTTGCAACGGCTGGAGCAGCTGCACACCTCACCTAAGGACTGTTGCAACAGCTTGGGCAGCTGCACACCTCAGCTGGGGACTGTTGCAACAGCTGGAGCAGCTGCACACCTCACCTGGGGACTGTTGCAACATCTGGAGCAGCTGCACACCTCACCTTGGGACTGTTGCAACAGCTGGAGCAGCTGCACACCTCATCTTGGGACTGTTGCAACAGCTGGAGCAGCTGCACACCTCACCTGGGGACTGTTGCAACAGCGGGAGCAGCTGCACACCTCACCTGGGGACTGTTGCAACAGCTGGAGCAGCTGCACACCTCACCTAGGGACTGTTGCAACAGCTGGAGCAGCTGCACACCTCACCTGGGGACTGTTGCAACAGCTGGAGCAGCTGCACACCTCACCTGGGGACTGTTGCAACAGCTGGAGCAGATGCACACCTCATCTGGGGACCGTTGCAACAGCTGGAGCAGCTGCACACCTCATCTGGGGACTGTTGCAACAGCTGGAGCAGCTGCACACCTCACCTGGGGACTGTTGCAACAGCTGGAGCAGCTGCACACCTCATTTTGGGACTGTTGCAATAGTTGGATCAGCTGTACACCTCACCTTGGGACTGTTGCAACAGCTGGAGCAGCTGCACACCTCACCTTGGGACTGTTGCAACAGCTGGAGCAGCTGCACACCTCACCTGGGAACTGTTGCAACAGCTGGAGTAGCTGCACACCTCACCTGTTGACTGTTGCAACAGATTGAGCAGCTGTACACCTTACCTGGGGACTGTTGCAACAGCGGGAGCAGCTGCACACCTCACCTTGGGACTGTTGCAACAGCTGGAGCAGCTGCACACCTCACCTGGGGACTGTTGCAACAGCTGAAGCAGCTGCACACCTCACCTTGGGACTGTTGCAACAGCTGGAGCAGCTGCACACCTCACCTTGGGACTGTTGGAACACCTGGAGCAGCTGCACACCTCACCTAGGGACTGTTGCAACAGCTGGAGCAGCTGCACACCTCACCTTGGGACTGTTGTAACAGCTGGAGCAGCTGCACACCTCACCTAGGGACTGTTGCAACAGCTGGAGCAGCTGCACACCTCACCTTGGGACTGTTGCAACAGCTGGAGCAGCTGCACACCTCACCTTGGGACTGTTGGAACACCTGGAGCAGCTGCACACCTCACCTTGGGACTGTTGCAACAGCTGGAGCAGCTGCACACCTCACCTGGGGACTGTTGCAACAGCTGGAGCAGCTGCACACTTCACCTTGGGACTGTTGCAACAGCTGGAGCAGCTGCACACCTCACCTGGTTATTGTTGCAACAGCTGGAGCAGCTGCACACATCACCTTGGGACTGTTGCAACAGCTGGAGCAGCTGCACACTTCACCTGGGGACTGTTGCAACAGCTGGAGCAGCTGCACACCTCACCTGAGGACTGTTGCAACAGCTGGAGCAGCTGCACACCTCACCTGGGGACTGTTACAACAGCTGGAGCAGCTGCAAACCTCACCTGGGGACCGTTGCAACAGCTAGAGCAGCTGCACACCTCACCTGGGGACTGTTGCAACAGCTGGAGCAGCTGCACACCTCACCTGGGGACCGTTGCAACAGCTGGGGCAGCTGCACAACTCACCTCGGGACTGATGAAACAGCTGGCGCACCTGCAGACCTTACCTTTCGACTGATGAAACAGCTGGGGCAGCTGCACACCTCACCTTGGGACTGTTGCAATAGTTGGATCAGCTGTACACCTCACCTTGGGACTGTTGCAACAGCTGGAGCAGCTGCACACCTCACCTTGGGACTGTTGCAACAGCTGGAGCAGCTGCACACCTCACCTGGGAACTCTTGCAACAGCTGGAGTAGCTGCACACCTCACCTGGGGACTGTTGCAACAGATTGAGCAGCTGTACACCTTACCTGGGGACTGTTGCAACAGCGGGAGCAGCTGCACACCTCACCTTGGGACTGTTGCAATAGCTGGAGCAGCTGCACACCTCACCAGGGGACTGTTGCAACAGCTGAAGCAGCTGCACACCTCACCTTGGGACTGTTGCAACAGCTGGAGCAGCTGCACACCTCACCTTGGGACTGTTGGAACACCTGGAGCAGCTGCACACCTCACCTAGGGACTGTTGCAACAGCTGGAGCAGCTGCACACCTCACCTTGGGACTGTTGCAACAGCTGGAGCAGCTGCACACCTCACCTAGGGACTGTTGCAACAGCTGGAGCAGCTGCACACCTCACCTTGGGACTGTTGCAACAGCTGGAGCAGCTGCACACCTCACCTTGGGACTGTTGGAACACCTGGAGCAGCTGCACACCTCACCTTGGGACTGTTGCAACAGCTGGAGCAGCTGCACACCTCACCTGGGGACTGTTGCAACAGCTGGAGCAGCTGCACACCTCACCTTGGGACTGTTGCAACAGCTGGAGCAGCTGCACACCTCACCTGGTTATTGTTGCAACAGCTGGAGCAGCTGCACACATCACCTTGGGACTGTTGCAACAGCTGGAGCAGCTGCACACTTCACCTGGGGACTGTTGCAACAGCTGGAGCAGCTGCATAACTCACCTGAGGACTGTTGCAACAGCTGGAGCAGCTGCACACCTCACCTGGGGACTGTTACAACAGCTGGAGCAGCTGCACACCTCACCTGGGGACCGTTGCAACAGCTAGAGCAGCTGCACACCTCACCTGGGGACTGTTGCAACAGCTGGAGCAGCTGCACACCTCACCTGGGGACCGTTGCAACAGCTGGGGCAGCTGCACAACTCACCTCGGGACTGATGAAACAGCTGGCGCACCTGCACACCTTACCTTTCGACTGATGAAACAGCTGGGGCATCTGCACACCTCACCTTGGGACTGTTGCAACAGCTGGAGCAGCTGCACACCTCACCTAGGGACTGTTGCAACAGCTGGAGCAGCTGCACACCTCACCTGGGGACCGTTGCAACAGCTGGGGCAGCTGCACACCTCACCCCGGGACTGATGAAACAGCTGGGGCACCTGCACACCTAACCTTTCGACTGATGAAACAGCTGGGGCAGCTGCACACCTCACCTGGGGACTGTTGCAACAGCTGGAACAGCTGCACACCTCACCTGGGGACCGTTGCAACAGCTGGAGCAGCTGCACACTTCACCTGGGGACTGTTGCAACAGCTAGAGCAGCTACACACCTCACCTGAGGACTGTTGCAACAGCTGGAGCAGCTGCACACCTCACCTGGGGACTGTTGCAACAGCTGGGGCAGCTGCACACCTCACCTGGGGACCGTTGCAACAACTGGAACAGCTGCACACCTCACCTGGGACTGTTGCAACAGCTGGAGCAGCTGCACACCTCACCTGGGGACTGTTGCAACAGCTGGAGCAGCTGCACACCTCACCTTGGGACTGTTGCAACAGCTGGAGCAGCTGCACACCTCACCTTGGGACTGTTGCAACAGCTGGAGCAGCTGCACACCTCACCTGGGAACTGTTGCACCAGCTGGAGTAGCTGCACACCTCACCTTGGGACTGTTGCAACAGCTGGAGCAGCTGCACACCTCACCTCGGGACTGTTGCAACAGCTGAAGCAGCTGCACACCTCACCTGGGGACCGTTGCAACAGCTGGAGCAGCTGCACACTTCACCTGGGGACTGTTGCAACAGCTGGAGCAGCTGCACACCTCACCTGAGGACTGTTGCAACAGCTGGAGCAGCTGCACACCTCACATTGGGACTGTTGCAACAGCTGGAGCAGCTGCACACCTCACCTGGGAACTGTTGCAACAGCTGGAGTAGCTGCACACCTCACCTGGGGACTGTTGCAACAGCTGGAGCAGCTGTACACCTCACCTGGAGACTGTTGCAACAGCTGGAGCAGCTGCACACATCACCTAGGGACTGTTGCAACAGCTGGAGCAGCTGCACACCTCACCTGGGGACTGTTGTAACAGCTGGAGCAGCTGCACACCTCACCTGGGGACTGTTGCAACAGCTGGAGCAGCTGCACACCTCACCTGGGGACCGTTGCAACAGCTGGAGCAGCTGCACACCTCACCTGGGGACTGTTGCAACAGCTGGAGCTGCTGCACACCTCACCTGGGGACCGTTGCAACAGCTGGGGCAGCTGCACACCTCACCTCGGAACTGATGAAACAGCTGGGGCACCTGCACACCTAACCTTTCGACCGATGAAACAGCTGGGGCAGCTGCACACCTCACCTGGGGACTGTTGCAACAGCTGGAACAGCTGCACACCTCACCTGGGGACCGTTGCAACAGCTGGAGCAGCTGCACATTTCACCTGGGGACTGTTGCAACAGCTGGAGCAGCGGCACACCTCACCTGAGGACTGTTGCAACAGCTGGAGCAGCTGCACACCTCACCTGGGGACTGTTGCAACAGCTGGGGCAGCTGCACACCTCACCTGGGGACCGTTGCAACAACTGGAACAGCTGCACACCTCACCTGGGGACTGTTGCAACAGCTGAAGCAGCTACACACCTCACCTGGGGACTGTTGCAACAGCTGGAGCAGCTGCACACCTCACCTTGGGACTGTTGCAACAGCTGGAGCAGCTGCACACCTCACCTTGGGACTGTTGCAACAGCTGGAGCAGCTGAACACCTCACCTGGGAACTGTTGCAACAGCTGGAGTAGCTGCACACCTCACCTGGGGACTGTTGCAACAGATTGAGCAGCTGTACACCTTACCTGGGGACTGTTGCAACAGCGGGAGCAGCTGCACACCTCACCTTGGGACTGTTGCAACAGCTGGAGCAGCTGCACACCTCACCTGGGGACTGTTGCAACAGCTGAAGCAGCTGCACACCTCACCTTGGGTCTGTTGCAACAGCTGGATCAGCTGCACACCTCATTTTGGGACTGTTGCAACAGCTGGAGCAGCTGCACACCTCACCTGGGGACTGTTGCAACAGCTGGAGCAGCTGCACACCTCACCTTGGGACTGTTGCAACAGTTGGAGCAGCTGCACACCTCACCTGGTTATTGTTGCAACAGCTGGAGCAGCTGCACACATCACCTTGGGACTGTTGCAACAGCTGGAGCAGCTGCACACCTCACCTAGGGACTGTTGCAACAGCTGGAGCAGCTGCACACCTCACCTGGGGACTGTTGTAACAGCTGGAGCAGCTGCACACCTCACCTGGGGACTGTTACAACAGCTGGAGCAGCTGCACACCTCACCTGGGGACCGTTGCAACAGCTGGAGCAGCTGCACACCTCACCTGGGGACTGTTGCAACAGCTGGAGCAGCTGCACACCTCACCTTTGGACTGTTGCAACAGCTGGAGCAGCTGCACACCTCACCTTGGGACTGTTGCAACAGCTGGAGCAGCTGCACACCTCACCTGGGAACTGTTGCAACAGCTGGAGTAGCTGCACACCTCACCTGGGGACTGTTGCAACTGATTGAGCAGCTGTACACCTTACCTGGGGACTGTTGCAACAGCGGGAGCAGCTGCACACCTCACCTTGGGACTGTTGCAACAGCTGGAGCAGCTGCACACCTCACCTGGGGACTGTTGCAACAGCTGAAGCAGCTGCACACCTCACCTTGGGACTGTTGCAACAGCTGGAGCAGCTGCACACCTCATTTTGGGACTGTTGCAACAGCTGGAGCAGCTGCACACCTCACCTGGGGACTGTTGCAACAGCTGGAGCAGCTGCACACCTCACCTTGGGACTGTTGCAACAGCTGGAGCAGCTGCACACCTCACCTTGGGACTGTTGGAACACCTGGAGCAGCTGCATACCTCACCTTGGGACTGTTGCAACAGCTGGAGCAGCTGCACACCTCACCTGGGGACTGTTGCAACAGCTGGAGCAGCTGCACACCTCACCTTTGGACTGTTGCAACAGCTGGAGCAGCTGCACACCTCACCTGGTTATTGTTGCAACAGCTGGAGCAGCTGCACACATCACCTTGGGACTGTTGCAACAGCTGGAGCAGCTGCACACCTCACCTAGGGACTGTTGCAACAGCTGGAGCAGCTGCACACCTCACCTGGGGACTGTTGTAACAGCTGGAGCAGCTGCACACCTCACCTGGGGACTGTTACAACAGCTGGAGCAGCTCCACACCTCACCTAGGGACTGTTGCAACAGCTGGAGCAGCTGCACACCTCACCTGGGGACTGTTGCAACAGCTGGAGCAGCTGCACACCTCACCTGGGGACCGTTGCAACAGCTGGGGCAGCTGCACAACTCACCTCGGGACTGATGAAACAGCTGGGGCACCTGCACACCTTACCTTTCGACTGATGAAACAGCTGGGGCAGCTGCACACCTCACCTGGGGACTGTTGCAACAGCTGGAGCAGCTGCACACCTCACCTGGGGACCGTTGCAACAGCTGGGGCAGCTGCACACCTCACCTGGGGACTGATGAAACAGCTGGGGCAGCTGCACACCTCACCTGGCGACTGATGAAACAGCTGGGGCAGCTGCACTCCTCACCTGGGGACTGTTGCAACAGCTGGGGCAGCTGCACACCTCACCTGGGGACTGTTGCAACAGCTGGAGCAGCTGCACACCTCACCTGGGGACCGTTGCAACAGCTGGGGCAGCTGCACAACTCACCTCGGGACTGATGAAACAGCTGGGGCACCTGCACACCTTACCTTTCGACTGATGAAACAGCTGGGGCAGCTGCACACCTCACCTGGGGACTGTTGCAACAGCTGGAACAGCTGCACACCTCACCTGGGGACCGTTGCAACAGCTGGGGCAGCTGCACACCTCACCTGGGGACTGATGAAACAGCTGGGGCAGCTGCACACCTCACCTGGCGACTGATGAAACAGCTGGGGCAGCTGCACTCCTCACCTGGGGACTGTTGCAACAGCTGGGGCAGCTGCACACCTCACCTGGGGACTGTTGCAATAGCTGGAGCAGCTGCACACGTCATCTGGGACAATGTTGCATCACATTTTCCTTGCAGTGAGCACAACCTTCACATGTTGCAACAGGTCACAGTTCCTCAGTTTATATGTTAGAGTTTTCTTCCGCCAGATTCCCGGACTACTGCCTCACCTGTCCTGATAATATATTAGACACATGTGCAACTCTTGGGTATCTTTATTGAGGAAACGTTTCGCCACACAGTGGCTTCATCAGTCTGGACTGATGAAGCCACTGTGTGGCGAAACGTTTCCTCAATAAAGATACCCAAGAGTTGCACATGTGTCTAATTTATCAACATGTCGGTTCTCTGAACCATTCATCTACTCACCTGTCCTCTTGCTACGTGCACCACGGGACGTGCAGGACGGGACGTGCAGGACGGAACGTGCACCACGGGACGTGCAGGACGGGACGTGCGCCGCGGGACGTGCACCAAGGGACGTGCACCACGGGACGTGCACCACGGGACGTGCAACACGGGACGTGCACCACGGGACGTGCACCATGGGACGTGCACCACGGGACGTATACCACGGGACGTGCACCACGGGACGTGCACCACGGGACGTGCACCACGGGACGTGAACCACGGTACGCGCACCACGGGACGTGCACCACGGGACGTGCATCACGGGACGTGCACCACGGGACGTGCACCACGGGACGTGCACCACGGGACGTGAACCACGGTACGCGCACCACGGGATGTGCACCACGGGACGTGCACCACGGGACGTGCACCACGGGACGTGAACCACGGTACGCGCACCACGGGATGTGCACCACGGGACGTGCACCACGGGACGTGCACCACGGGACGTGCACCACGGGACGTGCACCACGGGACGTGCACCACGGGACGTGAACCACG
The DNA here is from genome assembly GCF_038502225.1 of Cherax quadricarinatus. Lineage (NCBI taxonomy): Eukaryota > Metazoa > Arthropoda > Malacostraca > Decapoda > Parastacidae > Cherax > Cherax quadricarinatus. Next base: position 49,142,955 of record NC_091297.1, read on the forward strand.
GTACGCGCACCACGGGACGTGCACCACGGGACGTGCATCACGGGACGTGCACCACGGGACGTGCACCACGGGACGTGCACCACGGGACGTGAACCACGGTACGCGCACCACGGGATGTGCACCACGGGACGTGCATCACGGGACGTGCACCCGGGACGTGCACCACGGGACACCAATGCAGTTTATACCTTATCTTCGTGACTTTGCTAGCGGCTTGTGGTTGGTAGTGAAGCAGTTCCAGCGTTTTATTACCGTACGACATACCTGGATTACCTGGAGGTTATTCCGGAGATCAACGCCCCCGCGGCCCGGTCCATGACCAGGCCTCCCGGTGGATCAGGGCCTGATCAACCAGGCTGTTACTGCTGGCCGCACGCAGTCCAATGTACGAGCCACAGCCCGGCTGATCCGGCACTGACTTTAGGTATCTGTCCAGCTCTTGAAGGCAGCCAGGGGTTTATTGGTAATTCCCCTAAGGCTTGATGGGAGGCTGTTGAACAGTCTTGGGCCCCGGACACTTATGGTGCTTTCTCTTAGTGTACCAATGGCGCCCCTACTTTTAACTGGGGGTATTTTGCATCGCCTGCCCAGTCTTTTACTTTCGTAGGGAGTGATTTCTGTGTGCAGATTCGGGACCATTCCTTCCAAGGTTTTCCAAGTGTAGATTATGATATATCTCTCCCTCCTGCGTTCCAACGAGTACAAGTCAAGTGCTTCCAAGCGTTCCCAGTAGTTAAGGTGCTTGACAGAACTTATACGTGCAGTAAAGGATCTCTGTACACTCTCTAGATCTGCGATTTCACCTGCTTTGTATGGAGATGTTAATGTACAGCAGTATTCCAGCCTAGAGAGAACAAGTGATTTGAAAAGAATCATCATTGGCTTGGCATCTCTCGGTTTGAACGTTCTCATTATCCATCCTATCATTTTCTTTGCACTTGTGATCGTGGCACTGTTCTGATCCTTGAAAGTGAGATCCACAGACATTACTACTCCCAGGTCCCTTACATTATTTTTCCGCTCTATTGTATGGCCAGAGTCTGTAGTATACTCTGTTCTAGTTATTATCTCCTCCAGTTTTCCATAACGGAGTAGTTGGAATTTGTCCTCATTGAACATCACATTGTTTTCCGTTGCCCACTGGAAAACTTTGTTTATGTCTTCTTGGAGGTTAACCGCGTCCTCAGCAGATGACAGCCTCATGCAGATCCTAGTATCATCCGCACAGGATAATACGGTGCTGTGGTGTATATATCTGTCTATGTCTGATATGAGGATGAGGATTAAGATGGGGGCGAGTACTGTGCCTTGTGGAACAGAGCTCTTCACTATGGCAGCCTCCGATTTAACTCTGTTGACCACTACTCTTTGTGTTTGATTTGTTTGGAAGTTGAAGATCCATCTCCCCACTTTCCCAGTTATTCCTTTAGCACGTATTTTATGGGCTATTGCGCCATGATCGCATTTGTCAAACGCTTTTGCAAAGTCTGTGTATATTACATCTGCATTCTGATTTTCTTCCAGTGCATCCAAGGCCATATCATAGTGATCCAGTAGTTGTGGGAGGCAGGAGCGACCTGCCCTGAACCCATGATGCCCTGGATTGTGCAGATTTTGGGAATTCAGGTGATTTGCAATCCTGCTTCTTAGCACTCTTTCAAAGATTTTTATGATGTGGGACGTCAGAGCTATTGGTCTATAGTTCGTAGCTAATGCTCTGTGCCACCTTCATGGAGTGGGGCTATATCCGTTGTTTTAAGTGACTGTGGAATTTCACCCATGTCCAAGCTCCTCCTCCATAGTGTACTTAGGGCATGTGAGAGGGGTTTCTTGCAGTTCTTAATGAATACAGAGTTCCACGAGTCTGGGCCCGGGACTGAGTGCATGGTAATGTAGTCAATGGCTTTTTCGAAGTCTATCGGAGTTAGGGTAATGTCGGAAATCTGGCATACATTTATGGAGTTTTGAGGCTCATTCATGAAGAAATCATTTGGGTCGTCAATTCTCAGACTGATTAGTGGCTCGCTAAACACAGAGTCGAACTGGGATTTCAGTATTTCACTCATTTCCTTGTTGTCATCTGTGTAAGTCCCATCCTGTCTGAGTAAGGGCCCGATACAAGATGTGGTATTTGCCTTGTGACTGTCTTGCCATTCCTTAAGATCCTTTCTTGGGAGAGGATGATGACTGGCTTAGTTAACTGAGGCGGGTTGTGTGGATTTCTAAATATATCTAGTTGGTCCTGCTGAGGCTTGACTGAATGAGTTGGTCACGAGGAGAAGAACACTTATGTACGGTTCAACACGTTTCGACACGGTTGGCTTCATCAGTCCTGATAAAGCCACTAGTGGCGAAACGTTTCCATTAATATATGTCCTGAACTGTACCCAAGTGACCTTTGTGGGTAACACCACAACAT